>NC_134784.1:6250357-6267857 GCF_046742065.1 Oratosquilla oratoria
TCACTAACGAAGGAACCACTATCGAAGAAACCACGAACGACTCCTTGTTCCCTTCCAAAGAAAGACATGGATGTCCGTTTGGAGGAAGTGGGAGGCGATGAGCTAGAGATGTGTGTGGGGGGGGGGGGAGAGGAGAGGGGGAGGGGAGGAGATGCAAGACAATGGTGTGGAAGACCAAGGGGGGGCCGCTCCCCCTCTCCCCCGCCAACCCCCACCAACAGCTGGCTTGGCCCATGCCATCCATCCGGTCGAGTCCGTTTCTCTGGACCAGAATATCCGTCCTCCGGGTCTGGACAGAGTCTGAAGACGAAGGAGGACGCGTCAGCCCCGACACCCAAATCATAGTTTTCCTATCTCCTTCTTCGAAAGGACGCCGACCGACCACCTCTGGCATTTTCCCAACTACCCCTTCCCCCCTTTCCCCCGTTTGTGATGAAGAGGGCGGGAGGGGGGAGGAGGGAGGGGGGAGATAGGGAGGGAGGGAGAGAGAGAGAGATAGAGGTAGAGAGAGATAGAGATAGAGCGAGAGAGATAGAGAGAGAGAGAGGGGGGGGGGTGAAGACAGAATCCCCCCCCCCCAAGAACTGCGATAACGTCGAGGAACTAATTCCAGTGGTCTAGATATGCTGGCTAGACAGTGTGTCACATCTCGACCTGACAGCTATATTATAATAACCAGCCAGCGCTGCCCGTTACGTCGTAAATTCAGACCAACTTTGATTACGTCATGTCGCCCGTCAGTCCAACCAAGACGTTTTCGCTCCTGGCGACATTCCCGATTCCTTCTGGAAGAACCCATCCACACTCCGAACAAAAAAAGACAATTATATATATATATATATATATATATATATTTATATATATATATATATATATATATATATATATATATATATATATATATATATATATGTATACACACACAGTATAGTAAAATTCAACTCCTTCGCTACAGAGGAATTCTTATCATATCATTCATTTTTATTTTATTTGTTTATTTCATTCAGTTTTATTTTTTTTTTACATCTCACGCTGTTGGTATACTATGTGTATTTATACATACGTATTTATGTTTCTTCTTCTTTTGCCACAATGATACATTTACATTTATTTCTGGTTAATGCCAGAAGATCTGATTCGGTTTAGGGTAGAACCCCCAAGCTGAAGAGATTAAGATGATCTAGTTAACCCATTTTTTATGAAACCATACTTTCTAGACTTTTCCTAACAACAGATTATTCTATTGAGCATTTGACGTGACCCCTTCTCTCAATACATATAAATAGATAAATAAATAAATAAATAAATGAAGAAATAAATAAATAAATAAATGAATGAAATAACTAAATAATTAAATAACTTAAATGAATAAACAGATAAATAAATAGATAAATAAATAAACATAAAACAAAGTTGTTTTTTTTCTGGTTGAAAAAAAAAACTGTCACTTCGTCTCGAGACTTCCCAGACCCTCAAAGGGCTCAGCTTGGCCGCAATTAGTGGGTCAATGAAAAGGT
The DNA here is from genome assembly GCF_046742065.1 of Oratosquilla oratoria. Lineage (NCBI taxonomy): Eukaryota > Metazoa > Arthropoda > Malacostraca > Stomatopoda > Squillidae > Oratosquilla > Oratosquilla oratoria. The sequence continues at coordinate 6,251,875 of NC_134784.1, forward strand.
AAACATAGAGGGCCACCACGCGAGGCCATTGCGTGACGTCAGCAATAACAGTCCGCGTCGAGCTGCTGTCACTTGGCCCATCCTTCTCCCTCCTTCCGTTCTCCCCTCCCTTCCTCTCTCCCCTCACATTCCCTCCCCTCTCCCTCTTTATCCTCTCCCATCTTCCCCCTCCTTCCTCTCCCCCTTACATTCCCTCCCCTCTCCCTTTTTATCCCCTTCCATCTTCCCCTCCCCTACGTTCTCCCTCCTCCCTTCCTCTACCCTCCCATCCGTTCTCCTCTCTCCTCCCATCTTTCCCTAACCTCTCACCTCCCCTTCTCCCTCCCCTTCAACTTCCCTGTCCATGTTCCCCTTCCCTTCCCTTCCTTCTCTCCTCCCCTTCCCTCCCCCTTCCAGGACTCCCCCCCCTTTAGACACTAACGCACGCACACACATTTGCACAAACGCACTTACACACGCACACACATTTGTACACACGCACTTACGCACGCACACGAATTTGTACACACGCACTTACGCACGCACACACATTTGCACAAACGCACTTACGCACGCACACACATTTGCACAAACGCACTTACGCACGCACACACATTTGCACACACGCACTTACACACGCACACACATTTGCACAAACGCACTTACGCACGCACAAACAGGCTAACTTAGTTTCCATCGTCCCTTCTACTCCTCTCCCATCTACCAACATTATGTTTCACCTTATCTTCACCTTTTTTCAATTTCTAACAACCGTATCTATCAGCCAAACCTTTGTCCATGTCTATCTCACGTCTTAATCTACCTTATCTCTCTCAGCCTTTTCACCAATCTACTGCATCTACCAACCTTATATCTACCATAATGATACCTGCTTATCTTATCTTTACATCTACTACGCCCTTTTCTACTAAATCTTTAGGTTTGTTGGTCTATCTACTGTATTTCTACCGTACCTTCCATTCCTATAGCGATATAAAGTGTACACTAACCTTATATGTATTTAGAATATCTCAAAAACGGCTTTCGCCACCCTATTTTATTCAGGCTCACCTCCCTCTCTCTCCGCCTCCCCACTCCTCTCTCTCTCTCTCTCTCTCTCTCTCTCTCTCTCTCTCTCTCTCCCTCTCTCTGTCTCTCTGTCTCTCCGTCTCTCTGTCTCTCCGTCTCTCTGTCTCTCTGTCTCTCTGTATCTCTGCATCTCTGTATCTCTGCATCTCTGTCTCTCCCTCTGTCTCTCCCTCTGTCTCTCCCTCTGTCTCTCCCTCTGTCTCTCCCTCTGTCTCTCCCTCTGTCTCTCCCTGTCTCTCCCTCTGTCTCTCCCTCTGTCTCTCCCTCTGTCTCATGTACATTTCCACCCTGAACCCAGTCCAACAACGCCAATCTCTATTAAATGACTTCCCCTGCACAAGATCGCCCACAAGATAAAAGTGTCACTAAACTCCAGCCCAGCTTGTTCTTTCAGTTTGGGCAGAACTCTTCTTCCCCCGCTGTCCCCCCGAACATAAGGCAACCTGGCTGCGGTCTTCTAAATAATCCACCCTTTAATTCCGCTGCCTGTCACGGCGTCCAAACGCATGCACACGCGCGCGCACAGACGACGGGAGACATGGAGACATACATACACCGAACACAGACCCAATCACGAAGACCCATGAATATATTGTGCATTAACTGACAATCACACTAAGACGCCTCTGAGATTGAGGCAGAGATAGATAGATAGATAGATAGACAGAGAGAGAGAGAGAGAGAGAGAGAGAGAGAGAGAGAGAGAGAGAGAGAGAGAGAGAGAGAGAGAGAGAGAGAATATATATATATATATATATATATATATATATATATATATATATATATATATGAGAGAGAGAGAGAGAGAGAGAGAGAGAGAGAGAGAGAGAGAGAGAGAGAGAGAGAGAGAGAGAGAGAGAGAGAGGGGGGGGGGGAGCAAAGTAATAGGGAAGAGGAGGGAAGAGGAGGGAGAGGGGAAAGGGAGGGCGAAAGTAATGGCGACGCCCGCTGCCCTGAGTTGATTCACCTTTGCCCTCAAGGCTCGGACTGCCGTGGGAAAAAGGCAATCGACGGGAGCTGTTCTGGCGCCAGACCAGAATCATCGTTTGCAAGAGAGGGGGTTGGGGCTTCGGTACAATCTTGCAAGAGATTTAACAGGTGTGGGCGCGTGCGTGCATTCTACGCGGAAGTGCGTGCGCGTGAGAGAGATAGAGATAGATAGATAGAGAGAGAGAGAGAGAGAGAGAGAGAGAGAGAGATAGCGAGAGAGAGATAGCGAGAGAGAGATAGCGAGAGAGAGCGAGAGAGAGCGAGAGAGAGCGAGAGAGAGCGAGAGAGAGCGAGAGAGAGCGAGAGAGAGAGCGCTTCCGGTCTTGGGACCTCAAATGAAGAGCGTTGCACCAGCTGGTTCCACTCCTATCCGTTGTGGTGCAAACGGCCCGGGGTTGTGTCTAAATCTTCCCCGGGTCACTCAAGCCACACTAGCCGGCCACCTTTATCTCCGTCTGCCCCGTCCTCTCTTACCCTCCACTGTTCCTTGAAGGATCGGTCCTAGCGAGCCAGGTTGACCTGGTCATATGTCCGCACCTTCTCGGATTTCTCAGTGGACTTTCATGATGATTCGCACGTACACAAAGGACGAAAATGTGTATACATAACATGTGTATACATAACATGTGTATACATAACACACACACACACACACACACACACACACACACACATGAATTTAAAACAATACATGAATTTAAAAACGGTTTAGATAAAAGGAGATATGAAGACGAGACACCACGAGCATAGCTCCCCTTCCCGTAAAATACAACTAGGTAAACACACACACACACACACACACACACACACACACACACACACACACACACACACACACACACACACACACACACACACACACACACACACACACACACACACACACACACACAAACAAACACACAAAAACACAAACACACAGACACACAGACACACAAACACAAACACACACACACACACACACACACACACACACACAAACACACACACACACACACACACACACACACACACACACACACACACACACACACACACACACACACACACGACTCGACGGCGCAGTGGTATTGTTCGCAACCGCTGCTATGGCGATCCGATTTCGAATCCCGCCCAGGGCTGAAATAATTTCAGTATTGCTGCTCTGCGAGTCGTTACTCCAACTCTCGTGGGCGGAGAGATGGGTATGTGTGTGTGCGTGTAAGGTCACAGCATTACCCATAGATCGGTCATACATGAGCTCTGAGCTCTCTTCCGGGAGGGTAATAGCTGTCGATCATGAGTCCAACACGTGATCTAAGAACGTGGTGAATCACATGCCCATACGACCTCCTTGTCTCCAGAGTGAATTAAGTATATAACCTGCACCCAGCTCCGACCCATTCATCCAGTACTGACCTCAGATAAGGTCCGATGACCCCTCGACAATACCTTCAGGGCCTAAGACGAAGCACCTCGGTCGCCGACGCGATACGGACTCGACACCAGCACAAAGATGAGGGTTAAGAAGAGAAGAGAGGAGAGGAGAAACGGAGGAGGTGAGGAGAGGAGGAAGGAACGAGTAAATGAGGGAATGAGGGAATGAGGAAAGGAGGGGAAAGAAGGGAAGAATGAGAAGAAGCAAAGAGAAGGAAGAGATACAAAGAGGGAGGGGAAAGAAGAGTAAAACAGGGGGAGGTTGATAGGAAAGTAGGTGAAAGAGAAGTGAAAAGAGAGGAGAATGGAAAAGGGGGGAACGGGTAGGAGGAAGAAAAGAGGCGGGAGAAGGAGGGAGGAGGGAAGAGCAATAAATAGGAGAAAAGAGGAGGAAATAAAGAGCATTAAATAGAAGAAAAGAGGCGGAAACATGAAGGAGAATATGGGTTAGAAGTAGAGTTGACAAAAATCGAAAGAAAAGGAGACTGACAGAAGAGTAGCAAGGAAGGAGGTTGAAAGTGGGGAGAGGGCAAAGGGAGGGGGAGGGGGAGAACTGAAAGACGGAAGGGCCCCAGGGGGGGTATTGGACGATAGAAGGGGCCTGGGGGGTGGGGGACTCTTGGGAGATGAGAGGGGTGGGGGGAATTTTTTGAAAATTGGGGGAAGGGGTTGGATCAGAAGAAGAGAGACCTTTTGGGGTGGGAAGACGATGAGAAGGGGAAGATGGGAAAGACTATAGTGAGTTTGGGGAAGACGTTTGGTTAGGAAGGTGATTGGGGGGATGGTGGGGTGGGGAGAATGGTGGGGAGGGAAGACGGAGGGTGAGAGAAAACAAGGGGGGGGAGAAGGAACAAGACACGGAAGATAAAAGACCGACAGAGTAGAGAAGAAGGGAGCAATTACGGAAGAAGGGGGGAAAAGATGTGAAGAGGATGCAAGAGGACGAGACAGGGAGTGAAGACCACGGTACCAGGACTCAATCCCCCGCGCACCTTGAGAGGTCATGGCGACCGAAGTCAACGATGTTGTGTCCTTTTTTTTTTTCTTTCTTTCTTTCTTTTTTGCGCCGGATGTTATTTTTCTATTCACTTTTTTCAAACTCCTCCCCTTCCACTTTCTCCTTCTCCCTCTACACACTCGTTTTCTCAAATCTTTCCTCCTCAATCCTCACTCGTCTTCCTTCCTCCCTCGTCCTCCTTACTCCCTCCTCCCTCCTCCCTCGTCCTCCCTCCTCCCTCGTCCTCCCTCCTTCCTCCTCTTTCCTCCTCCTCCTTCCTCCTCCATCGGGCACGAGTGGAGGCTCTGGCCAGCCCGTCCGACCAAACGGGGCAGTTGTATCATTTTCAACGTAATTTGGTGGACGTAATTGCCCAGTTTAGAGGGGATAATGGCGTGGGTGTCACAGGGAGGGGAGGGGAGCGGGGACAGGCAACTGAAAGGTGGAAACGGGGGCGTGGGAGGGAGCGAAAGAAAGCAACGAGCAAGGTCAAAAAGAGTGGGACGGGGCGGGGAAAAGGGGCGGGGAGAGGTTGATGTGATAGGGAGTAGATAAGACGGGGACAGCGAGGAGGTAAGGCGGTAAGGGGGTAAGGGAGTAAGGGAGTAAGGGGGTAAGGGAGTAAGGGGGTAAGGTGGTAAGGGGGTAAGGGGGTAAGGGAGTAAGGGAGTAAGGGGGTAAGGGGTAAGGTGGTAAGGGGGGGTAAGGGGGGCTAAGGAGAAGAAGAAAGGATGAGGGGAATTCTAATTTACCGAACATCATAATTTATCTGACTTCGATCTCAGAACAGAGAAGTTCAGGTCACCATCCAGCCCGACAACAACAACGCAGAATCGGCCGGGAAACAACAACAGAAACAATCACAAATACAGATATTTTTTTTCTTCTTTTTTTTAAGTCCTCTGTCGCAAATATTCAGTGTTTCTGTGAGTGAGTTGTTGGCGTCATCGGAGGCGTGCTGGTCTCGCATTCGCTTAGTTGTGGGTTCGAATCCCGCACTCCTCTCCGATTCCTAACAGTTACTGTTACCTGTCCCAACAGTCCGAGCACATAATAGGGCAAAGGTGATGGCTCTGGCCGCAGCTACGCTGCGCCAATCACCTTCCATCATTGAGAACAACATCGCACCGAAGACTCGTAGAGTCTCCAGATCGACTGTTTTTGATACGAAAAAATCTCCGATCTGGGTAAATTATCAAGACAGGAACTCCTTCATTAGTTCCGAGTGTTCCTTCCCCCTTCGTCCTTCCTCCCGAGGAACGTTTCTTAAAAAAAAAAAAAAAAAAAGGACGACTTTATGGATATGGATGGGCATGAATGCAGGTGGTAATGGACATGGGACTGCCTAGTGTAGGCCTTATGGTCTCTTGCAGTCTCTCTCCTCAGGTCCTGAACTACGCGCCTAATGAGCATCGCCTCGCGTCAGAGCGCGGCCAGCCTGGGAAACAATTAACTCGCCGGAAACTCGCCGCTAGTAATGGCTCCCTGGTCTTTGTGCCGGATCAGCCGGCCGTGTAAACTGTCCGGCGGGACGAGGGACTGACACCGGTACCGGTTGTTACCGGACTAATGGACCGGTAGGCTTCAGAGCAGTAAGCGGACAAAGCGCTCGAGATAGTGTGAACACATTGCACATTTCTTTTCTTGTTATCATTGCTGCTTTATCATTATTTTAGTTGTCATTAAAAGTACGAGTATCTTAAAATCTACAAGCGTGGTTGGGTATACATACATACACATACACACACACACACACACACACACACACACACACACATATATATATATATATATATATATGTATATATATATATATATATATACATACATATATATATACATATATACATATACACACGCATATATATACACAAACATGTATATACATATATATACACACATATATATGCATATATACACACACACATAATATATACATATATAAGTGGTCTACTTTGCATAAGTGAACACACGTACCCGTGTTCTTATTAGCATATATATATACATATATATATGTATATATATATATATATATGTAAGACAAATTCGCTAGTGACAGCGACATTAATCTGATCATTTTTATCACAGTCGCGTGTAGGATTCGAACCCACTGTTTTCGGCCACCCGAAATGGCTCTGTGAAGGTAATCTTACGGTGGGCCGAAAGCGGGTTCGAATTCTACATGCGACTGTCATAAAAATTGTCATATTATATATATATGTATATGTATATATATATATATACTCGTTTTAACGACTTTTCCTTAAGATTACATCCTTTTTGGTGTTTCGCATTGCTATCATTCATTAGATTAATAATTCAGTAATCTCTCTCATATCCGAACAAATTGAGTCTCAGGGTGTTCAGAGATCTGAGGAATATTCGGGTACGCGAGGGATAATTATTCGGCCCATCCATTCACCCAGTCTCCGTTCCGACACTCCAGTGCTAAATGTTCAGTTCTAAAGAAATAAATGGTATATATACAATACACGTAAAACCTGTTCGGACACTGGCGAAGTTCGAATGGCCAGGAAGTTCGGATAATGAAGTTCGAATGACGGAGAAGTTCGGATAATGGCAATGTTCGGATATGGGAGGGATTAATACGGCAGTTTCTTACCATCTACAGAAGTTATCGAGCTCTTGAAAGATTCCCTCACCTGTTGAAGTGTTCAAAAGTACCTCGAAACAAAGTTCCTGACTGTCATATTGCATACCTCTTTATCATTAGAAAAAATGCAAATTAACAAATCTACGAGTAATGCTGTGTACACGCACACACACACACCCAACTCCCCACCCACAAGAGTTGGAGTAACGTCTCCCAGCGCAGCGATGCTGAAATTATTTCAGCCCTGGGTGGGATTCGAACCAGGAACCGTAATGGCGGCCGGGGACTCTACCACTACGCCATCGAGAGAGAGAGAGAGAGAGAGAGAGAGAGAGAGAGAGAGAGAGAGAGAGAGAGAGAGAGAGAGAGAGAGAGAGAGAGAGAGAGAGAGAGAGAGAGAGAGAGAGAGAGAGAGAGAGAGAGAGTGTGTGCGTGTGTGTGTGTGTGTGTGTGTGTGTGTGTGTGTGTGTGTGTGTGTGTGTGTGTGTGTGTGTGTGTGTGTGTGTGTGTGTGTGTGTGTTTCCGCACGTGTACGCATGCATTTTTTACAAATATATATTTATCTAGAGGTCCACATGATCAAGTCCGTCTAAAGAATAAACATAATCAAAATCAACATTTGCATCATTTCCCTTCAAAGGTTTGAAAAAAAAAAAATCAAGGAAGAGAGGGAGGGTGGGAGGGAGGGAGTGAAGGAGGACGAGAGGGAGGGAGAGAAGTGGGATGGTACTAGTGAGGAAGGTTATACAAATAGAAGTAATTCAGCCACGGACGAGCGGCAAGAAGCGAAGAAGTGGGGCAGCAAATGGAGGAATTAAAAGGAAATAGAAGAAAGACGTGAGAGCGAATGGAGGGAAAGAAGATTCGTGAGACACTCTGAATGCGGCCGAGATCAGAGAGATGTGGAGGTGAGGAAAGAAGAGAAGACGGGATAAAAGAAAAGAATGGAGAAGGTGGAGGAAAGAGGAAGAGGAGAGGCTAGGAGAATGAAGAGAGGGTCGCAGGAAGAAAAGGGGAGAAAGAGGGGGAGAGGCTTGACGAAGGTGGGAGGGGGCTAAAGACGGAGGGGGGAAAGGGGGCTGTAATCCGGAGGGGGGATGGGAGAGGGGGGTAAAGATGCTAGGTTTGGGTATAACGTGGGAGGGTGAGAATCAGAGTGATCAGGGGTGGAGGAGATGAAAGAAAGCACCGATGGGGGACGACGGCGAACGAAACAAGGTTGTTAATGAAGGACGAGGAGGAAGAAGAGGGCTAGGGTGGCAGGGCAGGAGAGGGGGGGAGGAGCACGAGAGGGAGGAGGGGGCAAGGGGAGCAGGAGGGGGAGGGGGAAACGGGAGGAGGGGGAAGGGAAGGAGGGGGAAAGGAGAGGAGAGGGAAGAGGAGGAGGAGGGGGAGGAGGAGGGGGAGGAGGAGGGGGAGGAGGGGGGGGAGGAGGAGGGGGAGGAGGAGGGGAAGGAGGAGGAGGAGAGGAAGGAGGAGGAGGAAGAAAAGGAGGAGGAAGAAGTGGGGGGGAGAAACACGAGACTGAGCCAGGCAAAGGCAAAGGTAATGACGTCATCAAGGGAGAATGAGAAAGAAAACGAAAGATGGGAGGGCCGGTAATGGGGAGGAGGAGAGTGGAGAGAGGAAATCGAAGAGGAACTTTAGAAAACGGAGGAAGGTTATCATGAGGAGGAAGAGGACCAAGGAGTAGGAAGAGGAGGACCAACGATTAGGAAGAGGAATACCAAAGCGGAAGAGGAGAAGAAAAATTATCTAGAGGGCGAAAGAGGAAGAGGAAGGGGAGGAGTAAGGAGGAATAGTTAAAGGACCATAAAAGTGAAAGAGGAGGAGAAGGAAGAGGATCAAGACGGAGAATGAGGATGAAGAAGAGAAAAGGGAACTAGGAGGAGAAAGAGGACAAAGAGGAGGAAGAGGAGGAGAGGAAGGAAGAGGAAGACTAAGGAGTCGGGGGAGGGAGGAAGACGATGAAAGAAAATACTCCAGAGTCGGTATTAAGGCGTCTAATTAGGGCCAATACGCTCGTGTGCGTCTGGCCCTTATGTCAGGAGGGCGCAATGAGGCCTACGGAAACGAGAAGAGCGCTCTTGTGGCGAAGTCATTAGGGACTGTTACCGGGATGGCAAGGTATTTTGAGGGTCCAACAGTGCCCGGGGATCCGGCAGTGCCCGGTGATCCGGCAGTGCCCGGGGATCCGGCAGTGCCCGGGGGTCCGGCAGTGCCCGGGGGTCCGGCAGTGCCCGAGGGTCCGGCAGTGCCCGAGGGTCCGGCAGTGACCGAGGGTCCGGCAGTGCCCGGAGATCCAGCAGTGCCCGGGGATCCGGCAGTGCCCGGGGGTCCGGCAGTGCCCGGGGATCCGGCAGTGCTCGGGGGTCCGGCAGTGCCCGAGGGTCCGGCAGTGCCCGGAGATCCGGCAGTGCCCGAGGGTCCGCCAGTGCCCGGAGATCCGGCAGTGCCCGGGGGTCCGGCAGTGCCCGGGGGTCCGGCAGTGCCCGGGGGTCCGGCAGTGCCCGGGGGTCCGGCAGTGCTCGGGGGTCCGGCAGTGCCCGGGGGTCCGGCAGTGCCCGGGATCCGGCAGTACCCGGGGGTCCGGCAGTGCAGCGGGTCCGGCAGTGCCCGGAGATCCGGCATTACCCGAGGGTCCGGCAGTGCAGCGGAGATGCGGCAATGCACGGGGTCCGACAGCGCAAGGGGTCCGGCAGTGCAGGGGGTCCAACAGTGCAGGGGGCCCGGTAGTGCAGGGGATCCGGCAGTGCAGGGTGCCCGGCAGTGCGAGGGTGCCCGGCAGTGAGGAGAATCCGGCTGTGCAACGGGCCCGGTAGTGCAGGGGGTCCAGCAGTGCAAGGGACCCGGCAGTGTAGGGGGTCTAGCAGTGCAGGGGGCCCAGCAGTGCAGGGGGCCCAGCAGTGCAGGGGAACCGGCAGTACCAGTGGTCCGGCAGTGAGGAGAATCCAGCAGTGCAGGGGGTCCGGCAGTGAAAGGGGTCCGGCAGTGCAAGGAGTTCGGTAGTGCAGGGGGTCTAGCAGTGCAGAGGGCCCGGCAGTGTAAGGGCTCCGGTAGTACCAGGCATCCGGTAGTACAAGAGGCCCGGCAGTACCAGGGGTCCGCTAGTGCAGGGGGCCCGGCAGTGCCAGGGGTTCGGCAGTGCAGGGGGTCCGGCAGTGCCAGGGGTTCGGCAGTGCAGGGGGTCCGGCAGTGAAGGGAATCCGGCAGTGAAGGGGATCCGGCAGTGCAAGAGGTCCGGCCGTGCCTGGGGTCCAGCAATGCAGTGGATCCGGCAGTGTTAAGGGGTCCGGTAGTGTAAAGGGGTCCGGCAGTGCAGGGGGTCCGGCAGTGCAGGGGGTCCGGCAGTGAGAGGGGGCCAGTAGTGCGAGAGGTCCGGTAAAAATGGACCAATGTGATTGGTTGATTGATTGGTTGGTTGGTTGAACCTGCCCACATTTTGGGCCGTAGTGGTCAATTTTCCTGCAACACGATGTTCTTGTGCAATTCACTCTTAGATCTTTCTGTATTACCAATCTTTACAGAAAGAGTTACTACAACACTACTAACCAAAAGAAAATTATACACCTGCATCACGAGTCGTTTGCGTGTGTGTGTGTGTACATATATGTATGGATTCGTGTGTACGTACGTGTATGGATTCGTGTGTACATACGTGTATGCATTCGTGTGTACAAACGTGTATGCATTCGTGTGTACAAACGTGTATGCATTCGTGTGTACATACGTGTATGCATTTGTGTGTACATACGTGTATGCATTCGTGTGTACATACGTGTATGCATTCGTGTGTACATACGTGTATGTATTCGTGTGTACATACGTGTATGCATTCGTGTGTACATACGTGTATGCATTCATGTGTACATACGTGTATGCATTCGTGTGTACATACGTGTATGCATTCGTGTGTACATACGTGTATGCATTCGTGTGTACATACGTGTATGCATTCATGTGTACATACGTGTATGCATTCGTGTGTACATACGTGTATGCATTCGTGTGTACATACGTGTATGTATTCGTGTGTACATACGTGTATGCATTCGTGTGTACATACGTGTATGCATTCATGTGTACATACGTGTATGCATTTGTTAGTGTACAGGTGTAAGCGTTTGTGCGTGTACCTACGCATAAGAGTTTGTGTATATGTATGTGTTTGTGAAGCTTGTATAAAAGTTTGTGTGTGCGCGTATATGTGTCGTAAAGTGTGTATACGTATCTACCTGTGAATTCGTTTGTGTATGTGTGTGTGTGTACGTGCCTCTATCTGCGTGTGCGTGTAGAATGAACTGGGAGTGAGACGGTGACTCCCAAAAGAGGGAGGCAAGAGGGAGTGAGGGAGTGAAGGAATGTCGCGGTAGTCTGTGGGATGCTTGGCAAAAGAGGACCTCGAGGTCCCCCCGAAGTCGCCCCGAAGTCGCCCCGAAGTCGCCCCGAAATCCTTCCTCCTTTGCCAAAGCGACTTCCTCGAGACCCATTTACACCACTTCCTCCCGTGCGCGCGAAGTCATTCAAGAGCCATCCTCAATCTCCCCTCTTCGAAATATCCTCATATCACATCATAATCATATCATATATCACATCATATCATCGTATATCATATAATCGTATCATATATCACCACCGTATCATCATATCATATCATATCATCGTATCATCATAATCACATATCACATCATATCATACCATATCATATCGTCATATCACCATATCATAATATCACCATATCATATCACCATATCACCATATCATCATCATCTCATTATAATCATCACATCCTCATATCATCATAAGCATATATATCATAATATCATAAATCATAATCACCATATCCTATCATCATACCATATATCATACCAAATCACCATCATCATGCCATCATATCCTCATCATCATAATCATCATCACCACAATCACCACCTTTGAGCCTGCTGGCCTTCTCCCTCCGACCTGTCCGTTCTACTGCTGCTCCTCTGACTGAGCTCACAATCCCCAATGCGCTCCCCTTCGCTTAATCGCCCCCAAACACCGCCCGTACAGCCTCCCAACAGGGAGAGCTAAGCAATGGGAAGAGTGGGAGAGTCGGGGAGGGGGGAGGGGGGAGAAGGGCAAATCACAGGGAAGCAAGGCAAGGAGATTCGAGACGGAAGAGCGAGATTATAGAGCATTATTACAGAGTGGAGAGGGACAGACAGACAGACAGAGACAGGGAGGGAGAGAGAGAGAGAGAGAGAGAGAGAGAGAGAGAGAGAGAGAGAGAGAGAGAGAGAGAGAGAGAGAGAGAGAGAGAGAGAGAGAGAGAGATAGGAGGGAGAGAGAGGGAGACAGGAGGGAGAGAGAGACAGGAGGGAGAGAGATGGAGACAGGAGGAAGAGAAGGGGAGACAGGAGAGAGAGAGGGAGACAGGAGAGTGAGAGAGGGGGAGACAGGAGAGAGAGTCAGAGATAGAGACAGAGAGTCAGAAATAGAGACACAGTCAAATATAGAGACAGAGTCAGAGATAGAGACAGAGACAGACAGGGAAAGAGAGAGAGAGAAACAGAGGGGCAGAGACAGTGAGACAGAGACAGAGAGACAGAGACAGTGAGACAGAGACAGTGAGCAGAGAGATAGTGAGAGAGAGAAGTAAAGAACGGGAAAGGTAAAAGAGAAGGATAGGGAGGAGCTAAAGGAGAGGGTGTGAGAAATTGGAAAAGGGTGAAAGTAATGGGGGGATATTATACAAAATTGATTAGTTGCAACCTTTCACGCTGGACTGTGAACAATTCCTTTTCCTTCCCTTCCCCTGGGAAAATACACTGAAGACTTTAGTGTAAATTTAATGTGGGAACGTAGAAAGCTGTGGAATCGGTTCTGTGTGTGCTGTATGTTTCGGGCACACCAGGAAAAGCTGACAGGATGCAAAAATGTATAAGAAATCTTCTTACAAGTACCCCATGTCTTCAGCCACCCTCAGAGATTTGAACCCTGGCATCTCTCGAGAGAGAGAGATGCAAGAACGTTGTCCCGTAAGAATCTTGGGTCTCTTGGAATTGAGTGAGAGAACTCAATGGTAAGGATGTTTATGGGGAGGGAGGAGCAACATGTAAGGAGGTGGGGGCAAGTAGAATGGGGAAGAGAAGGGAATGGAAAATAAGACTGGCGATGGGACGAGAAGGAAAAAGGGACATTGGACGCGGAAGAATGGAAGAAGGCGAGAGAGGAAAGGAAAGCAAGAGAAGGCAGGAGTCAGGAGGGAAGAATAAGTTGGAGAGGTACGATGGGGATGTCCAAGGAGGACCACTAGGAGTACGAGAAGGAAGAAGTAAGCGAATGATGGAGGATGAGGGAAGAGAGAGGAAGGAAGAGTTTGGTAAGGGAGAGATGTGAATAGAGCAAATAGAGGCGTGATAATAAGCAAAGGATTAGACAATGTAAACGAGGAGGCGGGATGGGGAGGTGTGGAGGGGAGAGAGAAGCGAGGAACTGGTGACCGGGGGAATGCAAGGTGGAGTTAGGGTGAGTGACGAGGGGAGTGCCTGCGAGGGCCAGATGAAAGGTCAGGGAGTGGCACGGAAGGGCCAAGGGAGGATCAGGGGGAGAGGGGGAGAGGGGGAGAGGGGGAGGCGTGGCGGGAAGTCGGCAATTCTTGGCCATAATGAAGCAAATCTAAGATTATGATTTATCTGGCCCCCTCGGATTTAATACCGCCGGTTGGGGAGAGGAAGGGGGAAGAGGGAGGGGAGAGAGGGAAGGAAGATAGGGAAGGGGGAAGAGCAGGAAGGGTGAGGGGAAAAGAGAAAGGGCGAAGGAAGAAAGTAACGCAAGAGGAGGTAGAAGAAAGACGAGATGGAAGATGAAATGGAAAGAAGATGAGGGAGCACGAGGAGGTAGAGAAGAAAGCGGAGGAGGAGGAAGAGGAGAAGGAAGAGGAGAAGGAAGAGGAGGAGGAAGAGGAGGAGGAAGAGAAGGAGGAAGAGGGTGTGATGATGGTAATGGAATTCTACGGTTGGTCACTCTCTGGAGGAGAAATGAGAGATATTATGACAAATAGAAATCTTAAGGCTGCGGCATCGGGGCTGCGGCGTCGTTAGTTGCGGCGACCGGTTCGGTGGCGCCAACGGACAAGAGCGTACCGTCGTCGCTCGACACTCCACAAAAACTCTCTTTTGAACGGACACAAGAGGACAAGAGGAGCCGATTCTACCGGCATGGGGAATCGGAAAACCAGGAACGAGGGAAAGACAAGACAAGACAAAGTACAGGGCAAGATAGGAATCTTGGCAATGGTTATGATGGTGACGGTGGTGGTGATGGTGGTAGTGATGGTGGTGGTGATGGTGGTAGTGATGGTGGTGGTGATGGTGGTAGTGATGGTGGTGATGGTGGTGGTGGTGGTGGTGGTGGTGGTGGTGGTGGTGGTGGTGGTGGTGGTGGTGGTGGTGGTGGTGGTGGTGGTGGTGATGGCGGTGATGGTGATGGTGATGGTGATGGTGAAGGTGGTGGTGGTGGCGATGATGGTGGTGGTGGCGATGATGGTCGTAGTGGTAGTGATGGTGGCGGTGGGATGGTGGTGATGGGATTGGTGGTGGTGATGGTGAAAGTGGTGACGGTGGTGGTGATGGTGGTGATGGTGGTGGTGAAGGTGGTAGTGGTTGTGGTGGTGGCGATGATGGGGGTAGTGGTGATAGTGGTGGTGGTGGTGGTGGTGGTGGTGGTGGTGGTGGTGGTGGTGGTGATGGTGGTGGTGATAGTGATGATGGTGGTGGTGGTAGTGATGATGGTGGTGGTGGTAGTGATGATGGTGGTGGTGGTAGTGATGATGGTGGTGGTAGTGATGATGGTGGTGGTGATGGTGGTGATGGTGGTGGTAGTGATGATGGTGGTGGTGGTAGTGATGATGGTGGTGGTGGTGGTAGTGATGATGGTGGTGGTGATGGTGGTGATGGTGGTGGTGGTGATGGTGGTGGTGGTAGTGATGATGGTGGTGGTGGTAGTGATGATGGTGGTGGTGGTAGTGGTGATGGTGATGATGATGGTGGTGGTGGTGATGATGATGGTGGTGGTGATGATGGTGGTGGTGATTATGACGGTGGTGGTGATGGTGGTGGTGGTGGTGGTGGTGGTAGTGGTGGTGGTGATGGTGGTGGTGGTGGTAGTGGTGATGATGATGATGGTGGTGGTGATGATGGTGGTGGTGATTATGACGGTGGTGGTGATGGTGGTAGTGATGGTGGTGGTGATGGTGGTAGTGGTGGTGATGATGATGGTGGTGGTGATGGTGGTGGTGGTGGTGGCGATGGCGGTGATGGTGGCTGTGGTGTTAGTTGAGATGATATAGTTATATTCAAACCTAACCTCTTTACGACCGAGACAGGGGATTCCCCCCCCCATGGTGACGAATAAAATCGCCTAACGACAACCAGAGGGAAAAGATACTAGTGCCAACATGTGCGGAATGAATTAACAGGACGACCGGAGCTGACATCAACACTCAAACAACAATTAACATCAAACGGTTCGTTTCTGATCTAACCTAAGTTGCAGATGATGAGGCGGCGTGTATAGTCTTTGTTACGTTTTTAATCACTGATAATTCTGCATGTACACGTGCTGTAGGAAGACCATGAGAACTCAGATAGTCGTCATCAGATAACGACGATGCATGTAGAAAGGCTTTCATTAAACGTTTAGCAGACGATCAAGCCAAAGAAAACGACGTATACCACTGCTCTGGATACAACTTAGCAGGTGACAAGAGCAGTAAATGCAGGTTCACCTGCTGCCGCGGCAGAGGGCACAGCAGGTGACACGAGCAGTAAAGTTTCGACATCACCTGCTCCCGCAGCAGAGGGCACAGCAGGTGACACGAATCAGTAAAGTTCCGACATCTCTTGCTCCCGCAGC
>NC_134784.1:6285357-6292857 GCF_046742065.1 Oratosquilla oratoria
AGATAATTTTTTTATGGCAGTCGCGTGCAGCAATCGAACCTACCGCTGAACCTCCAGTGAGACTACTGTAAATTCAAACAAATGTACAACGATATTGTTTCTTACACACGCTTCAGCTTTCTTGAATCTCAATAGCTAGAAGAAGACTTTGCTTACAATATTCTAGACGTCCCAAAGAGCATGTCAACCCTGTCTAATATTCGCATAGGTTTAAATGCTCTAGTTCATGATTCTGCTTCTCAGTAGAGGACACAAAGGATATTTGATATTTGGGGATTTGGAAAATATAAGATTGTAACCGAAGTTGTTTTCATTTATGGGAATTCACAAATGTTGACGAATATTTGTGCAGTGTGAAACGGCTTTTCGCGCCAAAATTTTCGTCTTCAAACGTACTCGTCCAATGTTGCCAAATCTATGCTCAGGAACTTGAGGTCATTCAACCAAACCGAGGCTTATGGTCATCCTTATGTATCTAGAATTAGCACTAACTAGTATCTACGAACGAGGCATCAGTTCCCTAGTGAAGGTTTGCTTTGTGCTCAGACAACAATAACAAGCTTTGTAAAAAAAAATCGTGTTCGTTTTAACATCCAACTTCAAAGGACAAGTCCTGTATAACAAACCCACACATCAAGTTATCAAAGGCTGGACTGGTCTGAAAAGCAAATCGCGTTCCTTGTCACCTCTGTTGCCAGACGATTTCATTCGGTCAAGACAAGCCCCCTGCCTAGCAGAAGTATTTTCTAGTTCATTTTCTCATCTCGCTTCTGCCTTTCCTGATGCAGGGCCGTAGCCAGGATTTTTTTTTTTTTTTTTTGGGGGGGAGGCTGCCGCTGTATTGCGCGCGCGCGCACACATACACACACAATTATATATATATGTGTATATATGTATATATATATACATATATATACATATATATATTATGCATATACTGTACATCATGCATCACAAATTCACCATAAGCTTAGCTTATTTTTGTAAGTTTTCCGGTGTAGTGTATTTATAATACTTTTGAATGAAATAAAGTTGGGGGGCTAAGCCCCCCCCCCTGTCCTGATGCCATGTAACAACGGTGATATTTTTAAAAAATATTTCCTTATATCTTATATAAATACTTTGAATGGAAAGATTTATATAAGGATTTTTTTTAAGAATACCACAGCAAATCTCTCGACAAGATTCAATTTCTTCAAGCCTTCATTACATTTTATTTATTTATTTATTTATTTAATTTATCTTTATTTTTTTATTTTTTATTTTTTTGAGGAGTTGCTAGACAATTTCATTTCAATTAAGGGACGAACTTAAACGTGGGTCTCGATCGGTCAGAGCCTCATCTTCGTCCCATGACCATTATGCGTCATTGACCAGAACAAAGACCTTTCCCCCGGAAAGTGAACGACCGTGGTGAAGAGGTAAAGCTGAACATCTGGATCTAAACAAACAATTCCATTCAGTTCCAGACCCACCTACGAAAAGTAAACTGTCAAAAACATACAGCCAAATAAAATAACTAAACTAATAAATAGATAATAAATAATTCAAATAAACATAATAAACAAACAAATAAACAAATAAATCAATAAACGAGTAAATGAATAAACGAATGAATATGAGAAATTAACGTGGCACCAGAGTTAGCTTGAACTACGTATACCATGACGAGGGTCCATACACGCCAGTCACGCGCTCAACCGACGCTTTGGATCCCAAGGCTTCTCGCACGCGTTCCGTCTTGTCTGTCGCGTTGAAATCGTCGACTTGAATATTTTATACATTGTGTATGTGTGTGCGTGTGCGTGTGCGTGTGCGTGTGCGTGTGCGTGCGTGCGTGTGTGTGTGTGTGTGTGTGATTCACCATGGTCTTGGATCACGTATTGGACTCGTGATCGACAGCTATTTACCTCCCGGAAGAGAGCTCAGAGCTCATTTATGATCAATTTATGATCGATCTATAGGTAATACTGTGACCTCACACACGTACACACACACCCAAGTCCCCGCCCACGAGAGTTGGAGCAACGACTCGCAGAGCAGCGATACTGAAATTATTTCAGCCCTGGGCGGGATTCGAACCCAGACCTCCGTAGTGGTGTGTGTGTGTGTGTGTGTGTGTGTGTGTGTGTGTGTGTGTGTGTGTGTGTGTGTGTGTGTGTGTGTGTGTGTGTGTGTGTGTGTGTGTGTGTGTGTGTGTGTGTGTGTGTGTGTGTGTGTGTGTGTGTGTGTGAGCGCGTTCTCGAAATGTGACCTTTTCTATTATGACAGTGTGATTAATGCAGCAAAATTTATCACGAGAAAATCTGGAATCCAAATCGAGATCCTCCTCAGCAGACCGCGCTAACGGTCATCTACGGAATTCGTTCTTGGTGTTGGTATTAAAGTTGATGGTATTGGTGGTGTTGGTGTTGTTGTTGTTGTTGGTGGTGGTGTTGTTGGTATTGGTGTTGTTTGTGTTGTTGGTGTTGTTGGTATTGCTGGTGTTGCTGGTGTTGTTGGTGTTGCTGGTGTTGCTGGTGTTGTTGGTGTGGTTGGTGTGGTTGTTCTTGGTGTTGATGGTGTTGGTGTTGATGGTGTTGGTGTTGTTGGTTTTGGTGTCGTTGTTGGTGTTGTTGGTGTGGTTGTTGTTGATGTTGACTGGTGTTGGTGTTGATGGTGTTGGTGCTGGTGCTGGTGTCGTAGTTGGTGTTGCTGGTGTTGTTGGTGTGGTTGTTGTTGGTGTGGTTGTTGTTGATGTTGACTGGTGTTGGTGTTGATGGTGTTGGTGCTGGTGCTGGTGTCGTAGTTGGTGTTGCTGGTGTTGTTGGTGTGGTTGTTGTTGGTGTTGATGGTGTTGGTGTTGATGGTGTTGATGTTGTTGGTGCTGGTGTCGTTGTTGGTGTTGCTAGTGTTGTTGGTGTGGCTGTTGTTGGTGTTGATGGTATTGGTATTGTTGTTGTTGGTGCTGGTGTCGTTATTGGTGTTGCTGTTGTTGGTGTTGATGGTGTTGGTGTTGATGGTGTTGGTGTTGTTGGTGTTGTTGTTGGTGCTGGTGTCGTTGTTGGTGTTGCTAGTGTTGTTGGTGTGGCTGTTGTTGGTGTTGATGGTGTTGGTATTGTTGTTGTTGGTGCTGGTGTCGTTATTGGTGTTGCTGTTGTTGGTGTTGCTGGTGTTGTTAGTGTGGTTGTTGCTGGTGTTGGTGTTGGTGTTGTTGTTGGTGTTGGTATTGTTGTTGTTGTTGGTGGTGGTGGTGATTGTGGCGGTGATAGTGATGGTGTTGGTGTTGACTGTGTAATTGTTGTCTCATTTCCACACCATTACAATACGAAACATTCGAAACAAACCCACATTCCCCGACAACGGAAAGCGAGAGAAGAGACGTTACCACTGCAATGAAAAGTGGATGAGAAAGGTTACACTCAACTCCACCTCACTACGGTCCACATCAAACTCGCTAGTCTGCAAAGTGGAATGGTGCCCCTGAAATAGAACATTCAACCATCCCACCAAGAATACGAATAGAAATAGTCCCATCAGTCACAATACACTTTACGCGAAGCTTTATTTCGACAAGTACTACTTGACGAAATTGCTGGTACAAGAACCAGGGCAGAGTGGATGGAATTTTAGAGGCGAAACAGTATAACCCGTTCTCTTACTACGGAGCATCTGTTCTAAACTACAAAACATAAAAGATACATGCTTCCCCTTTCTCTATGTCGCAGAAAAAAAAGATAATTCCACCCCTTCTCTTACTACAAAGTATCTACTCTAAATTGTAAAAATCAATCAATAGATAGATAAATAAATAAATAAATGTATATCTACATCACTCTTCTTTCTACAAATCATCTACTTCGAATTGTAAGATAAAAAGAAATACCTACACCCGCTTCTTTTTCTACAAATCTTCTACTCTATATTGTTGAAAAATATGGAATTCTTTGTTAAGACAATCTATTATGCCTCTACAAACACAGATGGATGCTTTTGTTACCGAATTGTGGAGGGGGGAAGAGGGGGAGGGAGGGAGAGAGAGGAGGAAGGAGGAGGAAGGGGAGGAAGGGGAGGAAGGGGGAGGGAAGGGGGTCCCACGGTCATTAACAAAATAGCCCGGCGTTAGCCAGAATAAAATGAAAGTCCAGACTGACACAGAAGAAAATTAATTCCGCCTGTATGCAAACACACACAACGCACACCAATTTCAACAGAAATGAATGAATAAATAAATAGATAAATGAATAAAAGACAAATTATACAAACACGCAAAAATGAGTAGATAAGATAGGCAACTAACGAGAAAGTGTGGAAGAGGAGTGTGGGAGGGGGGGAAGTGCAGGAAAGACGGAGAAAGCAAGCGGAGAGGAAAGTCAACAGGAGGAACAATCCAGTTTAAAAAGGTCCGTGGTGGAGGGAAGGAGAGAGGGAGAGGAGAGAGGGAGAGGAGAGAGGCGCCGGGTACCAGAAAATTAAAGAGAAAAGAGGAGAACACAAGAACAGAGATAAAAAAAAAATTAATCGACGAGACAGATCAACCGATGAACGCAAGGGATGAGTGTGGACAGACACGCGTACAGACACAACAGAGACAGGAAAAGACACAAGGACAGGAGGGGATGTGGGACAGAAGACAACAGAGAAAAAAGACGGGGATGCTTTAAATAAAGCAAAGGCATACGAACAGAAGCTTCAGAGAAAGTAACGTGAAGTAAAAGGAAAAAAAATGGCGACGGTCTACTGAAAGAAACGAGAGACAAATGCGCAAGGAATTTCAAGCTTCGGGGGAAGGGGGGAAGGGGGGGGGGTGCGCCTCCCCCCCCCTTCCCCCCCGCCATCCCCGATGCCGCATGCATGTCAAGAGGGGGAATTCATTAAAGGTTTAATCGCGTTACGAAGAGCAGTAGAGTCTCGTGGGGCGTTACTCGTTCGTGTGTTTGCACGAAAGAGTACGAGCAAGGGGACGACTGTCTTCGTGCACTGGATACGAATTCACGCCCATTTATACGTATACACGCAGTCTGAGAGGGGGGAAGGGGGAGAGTAGGGAGAAAGAAACGTGTGTGTGTGTGTGTGTGTGTGTGTGTGTGTGTGTGTGTGTGTGTGTGTGTGTGTGTGTGTGTGTGTGTGTGTGTGTGTGTGTGTGTGTGTGCGTGTGTGTGTGTGTGTCCCTCCCTCCCTCTCCCTCCCTCCCCCTCCCTCTACCTCTCCCTCTCCCTCCCCCTCCCTCTAACACTCCCTCCCTCCCCCTTCCTCCCTCTCCCTCCCCCTCCCCCTCCCTCTCCCTCTCCCTCCCCCTCCCTCTAACACTCCCTCCCTCCCCCTTCCTCCCTCTCCCTCCCCCTCCCCCTCACCCTTCCTCCCTCTCCCTCTCCCTCTCCTTCTCCCTTCCTCTCTCTCCCCCCTCTCCTTCTCCCTCCCTCCCTCCCCTTCTCCCTCCCTCCTTCTCCTTCTCCCTCCCTCCCTCTCCTTCTCCCTCCCTCCCTCTCCTTCTCCCTCCCCTCCCCCTCCCCCTCCCCCTATCTCACACTCACACTCACACACACGATTGGTAGAGTCCCAGACTGTCAGTATGGCGATAGCGGCGGTACCTGTTTCGAATCCTGCCCAGGGCTGAAACCATTTCAGTATCGCTGCGCTTCGACTCGTTACTCCAATTCTCGTGGGAGGGGATTTGAGTGGTTGAGTGTGTATGTGCGTGTAAGGTCATAGCATTACCCATAGATCGGTCATACGAGCTCTGAGCTCTCTTCCGGGAGGGAAATAACTGTCGATCACGAGTCCAACAAGTGATCCAAAGACCAAGGTGAATTACACACACACGCACATACACACTTTCTCTCTATTTACAGAAACTAATTATGTTAAAGGGAAACGGCGTGTGATATGACGCCCTCGCTCCTCTCCCTCGAGTTTAACTCCATCATACATCTTTAAGAAAAAAGAAATCGAAAAATAGAACACAAGAGAGAGCACGACGGTTCCCGAAAGACCTCTTCCTCAACCACACCACCTCGCTACGATGACGATGTGTTGAATGCAATTCAATTTTATTCCATTCTTCTTCATTTCATGTTTAATGCATTATTACATAAGAACATAAGAATGAAGAAAACTGCAAGAGACCATAAAGCCTCCACTAGGAAGTTCCATGTAATTATTATCTTATTTTGTTTTATTTCATATTGTTTTTATTTTATCCTTGGTTGTTTTTGTGCTTTGTTTTATTTCATTTTATTCTATGTATTGTATTTTATTCAATTTCGTTATAACAAACTCTCTAAACTTTCCACCTTGTCCCCAACTGCCGTACGTACACACCACACACACACACACACCACACACCACACACACACACACACACACACACACACACCACACCACACACACACAGCACACACACACACACGCACACACCACACCACACACACACCACACCACACACACACACACACACACACACACACACCACACCACACCACACACACACAGCACACACACACACACGCACCACACCACACCACACACACACCACACACACACTACACACTACACACTACACACACACACACACTACACACACATACACACACACACTACACACACACGCACACACACACACACACACACACACACACACACACACACACACACACACACACACACACACACACACACACACACACACACACACACACACACCACACACACACACCACACACACACACACACACACACACACACACACACACACACACACACACACACACACTTCCTCAACAATCATGCAAACTGACTCCTATTAGCATTCCCGTTCTCTCTTCCTCTTTAAGCGCCCCTTGGCTGGACTTTCCTGCAGGACATCCCCTCCTCTCCCCTCCCCTCCCCTCCCCCTTTCCCCCTTCTTCCCCCGAAAGGTAGGTCGCCTTATCTAGGAAAAATTATATTTCGCCACACTTCCGGTTGATAATTCGAGTCTGCGGGCTGAGCCCTTTCACTGCGGGAAGTAAGTTTAATCCTAGTTGCCACCAGATGACTGTTCAGCTAAGGGGGAAACTTCCAATAGACACAGGGTTGAAATATTCTTGAGCATGGTCTCATCTCTCAGAGCTTTTTTTTTTTTTTTTTTTTTTTTTTTTTTTTTTTTTTTTTTTTTTTTTTTTTTTTTTTTTTTTTTTTTTTTATGATCATCTGATTTTCCCCCTCAGTTTGGTGATGTACTTTAGAGGATTCACTCTAGTTAAGGTCATACGATTTTATATATATTTATTTGCTTGTTCATTAATTTATTTATTGACGATTCATATGATTTTTTTCCAAGCCTGCCGACATAGTTCAAAGTATAAATTCTTACTAAGACCATACGATTTTTTTCCAAGATGAAACTATGATCCTCCATGTTAAAGATATACTTTTACTCCATGGGGTGGGGTCGGGGTCCCCTCCTCGCACAACCACGGTGGGGGGCGGGGGGGGGTCGTCCAACGAGATTCCACACACGCAGACCACAGGGTCGTGCAA
>NC_134784.1:6297857-6300357 GCF_046742065.1 Oratosquilla oratoria
TTGAGACAGAAACCTACGTTCATACGAACGCACGTCTACAAAGCACCGGGACAAAGATCAGTACAACATAATTACAAAAACAATATTAAAACAGTGATATCTGGCAACACCGCGCAACACATGTGCACAACACCTGTTCCACACCTGCGCCTCGTCCCGAGGAGCCCCTCGACTTTGGCTTCAGTCTACATTGTATCAGTCTCGGAATACGTGTTTGACTCGTGATTGACAGTGATTATGTGAGTGTGTGTGTGTGTGTGAGTATGTGAGTGTGTGTGTGTGTGTGTGTGTGTGTGTGTGTGTGTGTGTGTGTGTGTGTGTGTGTGTGTGTGTGTGTGTGTGTGTGTGTGTGTGTGTGTGTGTGTGTGTGTTTTACCACTAATTATGTTTACTTAAAAGTGTGAAGAATGAGAAGGTAAGTGAAGGAGAGGTGTGGTGGGAGGGGACGTAAGAGCCGGGAAATGGGAACCGACGTCCCTCATTGACGCCACGAAACATTCGAAGCATCACTGACAAAATCAAGTGTCGAAGCAAAACCCAACAAAGGTCATTCACTTCACACTTCCAGCGTTACTGCTAAACAAATAATCGCGCGCGCTCACACACACACACACACACACACACACACACACACACACACACACACACACACACACACACACACACACACACACACATGTATATTATGTATATATATATATATATATATATATATATATATATATATATATATATATATATATATATATATATATATATATATATACATCGTCCAATGATGACGTAACTGATGACATCACGGTGATGTTACAATAGGGTCGTAAATGTCGCATGTGACATGCAGTCTACTGATGAGGCCTCGGCTGACGTCAGCAAGTCCCTGGTGACAGATGACATCTCAACATCTACGAGTGCATTTTCGTCCTGGCCCATGCCACGAGATTCTGTTCGACAGAGGGAAGGGTCAACTCGGGTCAAAATAGGGTCAAGCCCATTTTGTAACTCAGATTTTTATTGGAAAAGAAGAATGAGACGAACGAGAACAAGAAGATCAAAAACAAGAAGAACATGAAGAAAAGAAGATAATAAAGGAAGAAGGGGGAGGATAAGGGAGAGACGGGGAGTGAGAAGGAAGAAGAAGAGGATGAAGAGGAGAAGAAGGAGGAAGAGGAAGAGGAGGAGGAGGAGAAGAGGAGGAGAAGAGGAGGAGAAGAGGAGGAAGAGGAAGAGGAAGAGGAGGAGGAATAGGAGGAAGAGGAGGAGGAATAGGAGGAGGAAGAGGAGGAAGAGGAGGAGGAAGAGGAAGAGGAGGAGGAATAGGAGGAGGAAGAGGAGGAAGAGGAGGAGGAGGAGGAAGAGGAGGAGGAGGAGGAGGAAGAGGAGGAGAGGAAGAGGAGGAGGAGGAGGAAGAGGAGGAGGAGGAGGAAGAGGAGGAGGAGGAAGAGGTGGAGGAAGAGGAGGGAAACGAGGAAGAGGAAGAAGAGGAGGTGGAGGAAGAGGAGGTGGAGGAAGAGGAGGTGGAGGAAGAGGTGGAGGAAGAGGAGGAAGAGGAGAAGGAGGAGGTAGGAGGAGGAGGACAAGGAGGAGGAGGACAAGGAGGAGGAGGAGGAGGAGGAGAAGAGGAGGAGGGAGGAGGAGAAAGAGGAGGAGGAGAAGGAGGACAAGGAGGAGGAGGAGGAGGGAGAGGAGGAGGAAGACAAGGAGGAGGACAAGAAGGAAGATGTGGATGAGGAAAAGGAAGATGAGGGAAAGGAAGATGTGGATGAGGAAAAGGAAGATGAGGGAGAGGAAGATGTGGATGAGGAAGATGTGGATGAGGAAAAGGAAAATGTGGATGAGGAGGAAGATGTGGATGAGGAAGCTGTAGATGAGGAAGAGGAGGAGGAGGAAGAGGAAAGAGGAAAATCAAGATGAGGAAGAGAAAGATGTGGATGAGAAAGAGGAAAATGTGGATGAGGAAGATGAAGATATGGATGAGGAAGAGGAAAATGTGGATGAGGAAGAGGAGGAAGATGAAGATGTGGATGAGAAAGATGTCACCGTGGCTAACCGCGCCCACCCACCATCAGTCCACGTTCGCCGTGTTGTCATTGCTGGCTCCCGGTGACTGTGGCTCTGCCTTCCGGCGGTGACCGGGAACAGACAGATGCAGGTGTGCCTGGCGACCCTGACACGGCACGGCACGGCATTGGCACGGCATTGGCACGGCATTGGCACGCGTGCTAAACTGTTAGGGCTAGAGCTAGGACTAGGGTTGGGGCTAGGGTGTGATTGGCCCCTTCCATACCTGGTGGAAAGGGAGAGGCTGGGAGTGAAGGAGGGTATGGTTGGGTGGAAAGGGTGGATAACGGGTGTGAGAGAGGGAAGTAAACGTTGGAAGCAACCAACCCTAACTTCGACGCAGAAGAGCCATCAACAACTCCGTGCCAACTCTTGACAACTTGTCCAACTTCCCCATCTGCCAACACACTCCAGCTTGGCCATTTTGTGACACCAGCAG
>NC_134784.1:6315357-6320357 GCF_046742065.1 Oratosquilla oratoria
AAGAGAGAAGTGAGAAGGAGGAAGAGAGAAAGGGGAAGGGGGAAGGAGGAAAAGAAAGGGAAAGAGAATAGGAGTAATAGGGAGGAGGAAGGGAAAAGGAGGAGAGGATGGGAATGAGGAAGAGAGAAGGGGAGGAGGAAGAGAGAAAGGAGAAGGAGGAAGAGAGGAGGGGAGGAGGAAGAGAGAATGGAAAGGAGGAAGAGAGAAGGGGGAAGGAGGAAGAGAGAAGGGGGAAGGAGGAAGAGATGAAGGGGGAAGGAGGAAGAGAGAAGGGGGAAGGAGGAAGAGAGGAGGGGAGGAGGAAGAGATGAAGGGGGAAGGAGGAAGAGAGGAGGGGGGAGGAGGAAGAGAGGAGGGGGGAGGAGGAAGAGAGAAGGGGAGGAGGAAGAGAGAAAGGGGAAGGAGAAAGAGAGGAGGAGGGAGGAGGAAGAGAGAAAGAGGAAAGGAGGAAGAAAGAAAGGGGAAAGGAGGAAGAGAGGAAGGGGAAAGGAGGAAGAGAGGAGGTGGGAGGAGCAAGAGAGAAGGGGAAGAGGAAGAGAGAAGGGGAAGAGGAAGAGAGAAGGGGAAGAGGAAGAGAGAAGGGGAAGAGGAAGAGAGAAGGGGAAGAGGAAGAGAGAAGGGGAAGGAGGAAGAGAGAAAGGGAAAAGAGGAAGAGAGAAGGGGGAACGAGGGAGAGAGAATCGGAGAAAGGAGGAAGGAGAGGAGGAGGAGGGAGGAAGAGAGAAAGGGAAAAGGAGGAAGAGAGAAAGGGAAAAGGAAGAAGAAAGGGAAAAGGAAGAAGAGAGAAAGGGAAAAGGAGGAAGAGAGAAGGAGGAAGAGAGAAGAAGGAAGCAGGAAGAGAGAGGGAGGAACGAGGAAGAGAGAAAGGGAAAATGAGGAAGAGAGAAGGAGGAAGGAGGGAGAGAGGAGGAGGAAGGAGGGAGAGAGGAGGAGGAAGGAGGGAGAGAGAAGGAGGAAGGAGGAAGAGAGAAGGAGGAACGAGGAAGATAGAAAGGGAAATTAAGGAAAAGAGAAGGAGGAAGGAGGAAAAGAGAAGGGGAAAGGAAGAAGAGAGAAAAGGGAAAGAGGAAGAGAGAAGGGGAAAAGGAGGAAGGGGGAAGGGAAAAGGGAGAAGGAGGAAGAGAGAAGGGGGAAAAAGCAGGAGAGAAGGGGAAGGAGGAGGAGAGAAAGGGAAGGAGGAAGAGACAAGGGAGGAGGAGGAAGAGAGAAGGGTGAAGGAGGAAGAGAAAATCGGAGAAAAGAGGAAGGAGAGGAGGAGGAAGGAGGAAGAGAGAAGGGGGAAGGAGGAAGAGAAAAGGGAGAAGGAGGAAGGGAGAAGGAGGAAGAGAGAAGGAGGAAGGAGAAAGAGAAAAGGAAAAGGAGGGAGAGAGAAAGGGAAAAGGAGGAAGAGAGAAGGGAGAAGAAGGAATAGAGAAGGGAGAAGGAGGAAGAGAGAAGGGGAAGGAGGACAAGAGAAGGGGTACGAGGGAAGATAGAAGGGGAAAGGAGGAAGAGAGAAGGGGGAAGGAGGAAGAGAGAAGGGGGAAGGAGGAAGAGAGAAGGGGGAAGGAGGAAGAGAGAAGGGGGAAGGAGGAAGAGAGAAGGGGGAAGGAGGAAGAGAGAAGGGGGAAGGAGGAAGAGAGAAGGGGGAAGGAGGAAGAGAGAAGGGGGAAGGAGGAAGAGAGAAGGGGGAAGGAGGAAGAGAGAAGGGGGAAGGAGGAAGAGAGATGGGGAAGGAGGAAGAGAGAAGGGGGAAGGAGGAAGAGAGAAGGGAGAAGAAGGAAAAGAGAAAGGGGAAGGAGGAAGAGAGAAGGGGAAGGAGGAAGAGAGAAGGGGGAAGGAAGAAGAGAGAAGGGGGAAGGAAGAAGAGAGAAAGGGGAAGGAGGAAGAGAGAAGGGGGAAGGAGGAAGAGAGAAAGGGGAAGGAGGAAGAGAGAAGGGGAAGGAGGAAGAGAGAAGGGGGAAGGAGGAAGAGAGAAGGGGGAAGGAGGAAGAGAGAAAGGGGAAGGAGGAAGAGAGAAGGGGAAGGAGGAAGAAAGAAGGGGGAAGGGAGAAGAGAAGGGGAAGGAGGAAGGGAGAAGGGGAAGGAGGAAGGGAGAAGGGGAAGGAGGAAGGGAGAAGGGGAAGGAGGAAGAGAGAAGGGGGAAGGAGGAAAAGAGAAAGGGGAAGGAGGAAGAGAGAAGGGGAAGGAGGAAGATAGAAGGGGAAGGAGGAAGAGAGAAGGGGAAGGAGGAAGAGAGAAGGAGAAGGAGGAAGAGAGAAGGGGGAAGGAGGAAGAGAGAAGGGGGAAGAAGGAAGAGAGAAAGGGGAACGAGGAAGAGAGAATCCGAGAAAGGAGAGATAAAACCAAGAACTGCGTCCTACTATGCATGAGTACGTCATCGCTTGGCGCCACCAACAGGCGTCCAAGAGCACTTTGGCACCGGCGCTGCCGCCCGTCAGCAATAAAAGCGCTGATTCCATTTGCATTGTCAGCGGATTGAGACTGGAAGAGAGAGGCATCTAAGCTACCAGGCGGTCAGTCCAGGAAATACATAGTCGTACTTATCCCTTTTTCCAGTTTTTTTCCCTCGCTGCTTGCTCAAAGAACATTATCTTCAATTGGACAAACGGAAGAATAAAATTAGAGAAAGAACGCATGGAAGAACATCCCTAAACTGCGGAAAAAGTTCATCTCAGTGTATTTAAATATCTTGGCAGTAACTAGGACAATTACAACGGCCTAATATTGCAGTTACCGAGTTAAGCGTTTTCGACTGAAGGGGAGCGACAATTGAAGAAAACGCGAGGTAAAAAAGAATAAAGTAAAGAGAAGAGCCTAAGAAATAAAAGAAAACGAAAAAGAATAGATAAAAGAAACATTTGAAAAGAAAAATCGTGACAAGGAGATACTGGGAAAGGTGAAGAGAAGAAAACTGGAGATCAGACATGAGGGAAAGAATTCGGTGAAAGGCTGACGGGAATTGCCGAGACAGCGCAAGAACAAGGAAGCAGCCATCCACGCTCACCAGAAACACTGCTGACGCCGTCAGCCAGTGCGTGAGAGAGATCAGAATGGTAAGGGTGGTCATTTCGGAATTGTGTTACGGAGGGAGTTACGGTGGGAGTGGTGTGACGGAGGGTGGTTGTGTTACGGTGGGGGAGTGGTGTTACAGTGGAAGTGATGTTGCGGTGGGGGAATGGTGTTACGGTGGGGGAGTGGTGTTACGGTGGAGGGTGTTATGGTGGGGGAATGGTGTTACGGTGAGGGAATGGTGTTACGATGGGGGAGTGGTGTTACGGTGGGGGAGTGGTGTTAAGGTGGAGGGTGTTATGGTGGGGGAATGGTGTTACGGTGAGGGAATGGTGTTACGATGGGGGAGTGGTGTTACGGCGGGGGAGTGGTGTTACGGTGGGGGAGTGGTGTTATGGTGGGGGAGTGGTGTTACGGTAGAGAAGTGGTGTTATGGTGGGGAAGTGGTGTTACGGTGGGGAAGTAGTGTTACTGTGGGGAAGTGGTGTTACGGTGGGAAAGTGTTGTTACGGTGGAGAAGTGGTGTTACGGTGGGGAAGTGGTGTTACGGTAGGGAAGTGGTGTTACGTTGGGGAAGTGGTGTTACGGTGGGGAAGTGGTGTTACGGTGGGGGGAAGTGGTGTTACGGTGGGGGGAAGTGGTGTTACGGTGGGGAAGTGGTGTTACAGTGGGGGAGTGGTGTTACGGCGGGGGAGTTGCGGGAGCGGTGTTACGGCGGGGGCGTGGTGTTACGGTGGGGGAGTGGTGTTCTGGTGGGGGAGTGGTGTTCTGGTGGGGGAGTGGTGTTACGGTGGGGGAGTGGTGTTACGGTGGGGGAGTGGTGTTACGGTGTGGGAGTGGTGTTACGGTGGGGGAGTGGTGTAACGGTGGGGGAGTGGTGTTACGGTGGGGGAGTGGTGTTACGGTGGGGGAGTGGTGTTACGATGGGAGAGTGGTGCTAGAGTGGGGAAGTGATGTTACGGTGGGGAAGTAGTGTTATGGTGGGGGAGTGGTGTTAGAGTGGGGGAGTGGTGTTACGGCGGGGGAGTAGTGTTACGGCGGGGGAGTGGTGTTACGGCAGGGAAGTTATGGTGGGAGTGGTGTTACGGCGGGGGAGTTACGGTGGGAGTGGTGTTACGGTAGAAGAGTGGTGTTACGGCGGGAGTGGTGTTACGGTGGGAGATGTTACGGTGGGAATAGTGTTACGGTGTTGATGTACGGGTGGATGTACGGGTGGAGATAGTGGTAGTGGAGGCGGAGTAGGTGGTAGCTAGATGGAGCAGGTGGTAGTGGAGGTGGAAGCGATGTTGAATATCGTAGCACTGGTGATGATAATGGTGATAGTCACGGGCATGGTGATGGTAGCTGCTAACGGTGTTAGTGATGTTGAGGAGGCGGAGGAGGAGGAAGAGGAGGAGGTGGAGGAGGAGGAGAGGGAGGAAGAGGAGGAGGAGGAGACAGAGGAGGTGGAGGAAGAGATAGATGAGGCTGGAAATAGGTTGGCAGAAAATAACCATAATTGTGACGACAAGGCCGAGGGAAAGATTCCATCACGTGACGTCATAACAATGGCAGAATGGAGAGCAACGAAGAAGAGAAGAGAAGCAGGGTCCCATTGTGTGATGACAGCCAATGATAATGGTGATGGCGAAGATGAGAAAGGGGGACTAAAAGAGGAAGTGGTGTGTTGAAGGTGGCAAAAGGAAGGAAGGAAGGAGGAGGAGGAGGAGGAGGAGGAGGAGGAGAATGAGGGGGAGGAGCGAAGAGGAAGCGCGATAACGAAAGAAGAAAAGGAAGAGGAAGAAAAAGAAAAAAGAAAAAGAGGAAAAAGAGGAAGAGGAAAAAGAGGCAAAAGAAAGGGAGGAAAAAGAGGCAAAAGAAAGGGAGGAAAAAGAGGCAAAAGAAAGGGAGGAAAAAGAGGAAAAAGAAAAAGAGGAAGAGGAAAAAGAAAAATAGGAAAATAGAAAAAAGAGGAAAAAGAAAAATAGGAAAAAGGAAAAAGAAAAAGAGGAAACAGAGGAAAAAGAAAA
>NC_134784.1:6330357-6340357 GCF_046742065.1 Oratosquilla oratoria
TCTTTGTTATATTCATATCAACTGCGCTTGGCATCATGCAGTAATTTCTCCTTTCTAACGTTCATGCAACTCACTCCCTCTCTATCTCCCTCTCTATCTCCTTCTCTATCTCCCTCTCCCTCTCTCCCTCTCTCTCTCTCTCTCTCTCTCTCTCTCTCTCTCTCTCTCTCTCTCTCTCTCTCTCTCTCTCTCTCTCTCTCCTTTCTCTTTCTCCCTCTCGCTCTCTATCTATCTCTCTCCCATCCCACCTTCGTAACACACACTAACCTCGAGAAATGAAACGTATGCATCACCTCAAGGCCGTTGATACACAGAACAACTATGGCGACACGACATCAACAACATTACCGGTAGGTTCTGCACACACCATTGCCGTTACCGACCCTTTCGCTCCCACCATCATCTTCTTCCTTCTGCCGCCAGGCGATTCTATTCGGTTTAGAAGGAAAATCCTCGAGCAGGAAAAAAAAATGTGAACCAACATTTTAATGATATGGATTCCCTGTCCCCTAATTTAGCTGATGCCTGACAAGTTTATTCAGCCAAATCAGGAATCAGCGAAAGAATACCCACCACCAGTCTGGCCTACACCCATACAACACCAACTGTCACCGCCATTCCCTGAAGACGATGGGTTTCTGTAACGCCACAGATGCTATCCACGATTCCCCACCAAATACCATTTTACATCCGGTTCAGCATAAAACACTAAAGCATTTCCCCGAGATAAGAGGATTAGGAAACTGTTATTAAGATTAAAGTTCAAGACTTTATGACAAGCGCCGATAACTGTTAGAAAACTGTGACTGCAAACAAGTAATAAAAATAAATGATTAAGTTGTAAATGAGATATCAAAAGTTTAAGATAAATCCGTCTCCATTGTGAGGAGATGCATCACCTACGGACAAACAATGAGGGTACTAACCCTTCAGGCTCCCAAGTAAAAAAGAAATAAATAAGAAATAAAGTACAATAACATAAAATCAAATCAAAGTGTGATTGTACTTGTACAACTCGTGTCCTTTGTGAATTTTTTTTATGAACGTAATTGGTCCCCAACATAGAGTACATACTGATCATTACCCACTTCCAACTAAGGTTATCATTGTATTACAGATTTTCAGTCTCCCAGAATGTAATACAATACGCAGCTTCCACTTTCCTTTAACACAACATACAGCCTCCCAAAATACAATACGCAAGTTACAAAAGATACAGTACACAGCCTGCCAGGATTCAATACGTTAACTATATAATCACAGTATGCAGCCTGCCAGAATACAATACACAGCCTGTCAGAGTACAATACAAAAATACAATATGTAGTCTGCGTGAATACAAAACGCAACCTTAAGGTCATAATACACAGCATGTCAGAATGCAATACCCATCCTGCAAATATATAATACGTAGCCTACAAGACTACAATACCTGCAATACAATACAACACTTGCAAGAATACACCGCATTCTAAACATTAGCCACAAGGAAGGAATACACAACTTGCGCAACACAACCCGTTACACCACAGCATCACTAGTCTGTGGGAAGGGAATGCACATCCCGTGAGAAAAGCATGCAGCATCGTGAGAAGATAATGAATAACCCGTGAGAATGGAATGCATGAAACGTGAGAATGGAATGCTAAACCCATGCTGCAAGTCCGCGAAAATTAAATCCGCGAAAAAAAAGCCCACTAGAATAGAATCCTGCACCAAGAGACAACAGAGAACACTACGAGAACAATACAAACCCTGGAATAACAATTTAAAAAAAAATCATATACAATCATGAAATCCTACAAAGAAAAAGTTATCCAACAGGCTTCACTCACTCTTGGACACGTCTACAAGACAAGTTACACAATAGCATTACTTAACTAGGAAACATAGACTAATCAGAGACACCATAGTAGACGCGGAAAGAAACAATTTATGAAACTGAATAACACGATATAATAGCAGAGTGTCAAATCTACTTTTATAATGAAACAACACTTTAAAATTTCGACACTCTCCTGGTGGGGGAGAGAGTGAGAGTGAGAGAGCTAGAGATAGATAGATAGACAGACAGACAGACAGACAGACAGACAGACAGACAGAGAGAGAGAGAGAGAGAGAGAGAGAGAGAGAGAGAGAGAGAGAGAGAGAG
Source organism: Oratosquilla oratoria (assembly GCF_046742065.1). Taxonomy (NCBI): domain Eukaryota; kingdom Metazoa; phylum Arthropoda; class Malacostraca; order Stomatopoda; family Squillidae; genus Oratosquilla; species Oratosquilla oratoria. Next base: position 6,332,510 of record NC_134784.1, read on the forward strand.
AGAGAGAGAGAGAGAGAGAGAGAGATAGAAAGAGAGGGGGGAGGACAAGTAGAAACACACACGTACACAAACAGACATAGACACACACACACACACGCGCACCCACACACACACACACACACACACACACACACACACACAAACACACAAACACACAAACACACACACACAAACACACAAACACACACAAACACAAACACACACACACTAAAAAGGTAATAACTTTCGAAACGAGTTCACTGGAAAGTAGAGCTACTGCAGGACAATACGCAACGAGATGTCCTGCTATCCACCCGTTGTCACACATTATTGTATATTATACATTTTATTCATTCAGAAACGGGGTAGCAGATGACTTGACGCATTATTATGGCCTGGAATTTACCAGCGCTTCTGTCCAGTCTCACGCCTCTGTCGTATGTTGTCTTATATTTTGTGTGCGGAGTATTCGTATATGCATCCATCAGAACCCTTTCATAAAGGTATTCAACCCGCCTCAATAGGATCCCTTCGCCTCCCGTCTTCATCAGGATCAGGATCCATAGAGTACGTCACTGTGATCAAGAGGTGAAAGCCATCCACGTGGCTCACAACGTTCAACTTGGGGGAGCAACATTCTCTCTCTCTCTCCGGAGCAAAGGGATTTACTGGGGGGCAGTTTTTACGTATTTCCTACGAAAGTCGAATGCATTGCACAAGCAAGTACGCACACAGGGGAACGCACGTAACTATTTATATTATTATTATTTCTATCTATGTATTTATTTACTTGTTTATCATTATGATTTTTTTTATCCGACCTAGTTATGGACCAAACTGAGGCAACTTTTTACGTATTTCGTATGACAGTCGAATGCATTGTACAAGCAAATACTCACACCAGGAAATACACATTATTATTTATATTATTATTTTTATTTTCTAATTTATCTATTTATCATTATTATCATTTTTTCGCATCCGACTAGTTATAGACCAAAAGGTTTCTTGTCGGCATGATCCTCCTTTGTAATCTTTTGTAAAGCCACTACCCCCAGGAATCCTGGTGTTTAATCTATATCCTGGTGTTTAATCTATATCCTGGTGATAAAATTACGTCCTAGAAGTAAAAACTTACACTCCATGGAGCAAATAACTACTCTATCTGATAATAACTTCATTTTATTTAATTTTGTTTCATTACATGACATAAATGGCTTGTACGATTTTCCTATCAAAGTATATGACTATATTTCGTGCAAAACATAATATAAAGGTGTTTTCTTGTATTCTATTTTTCTATGGCTTTATGATGGCTATGCGTTTTTTTAGGGGGGTGGGGAGGAAAATAAGGATAAATGACGAAATAAATCAGGCCGAGGGTGGGGGGAGGGGGGAAGGGGAGGGGAGGGGGAGGGGTACGTGATAAAAGAGGAAAGGTTGAAAATCCCCGTTCCAACATCTATGGTAGTTCATCACAAGACAAAGCACAATCAACCTATCAGTCATCGACTGATTGATTGATTGATGGATTGATTGATTGATTGATTGAGGGAAAACCCACTTCCCGATAGTCTTAACGCACTCAACTAGTCAACCGGGCGGAGCGCGCGCGCGCACACACACACGCACACACACACACACACACACACACACACACACACACACACACACACACACACACACACACACACACACACACACACACACACACACACACACACACACACACATCTCGATGGTGCAGTGGTAGCGTTCGCGGCCGACACTACAGCGGTACGGGTTCGAATCACGCCCAAGGTTGAAATAGTTTCAGTATCGCTGCGCTGTGAGTCGTTACTCCAACTCATGGGCGGGGAGTTGCCGGTGTGTGTGTGTATGTGTGTAAGGTCACAGTATCACCCATAGATCGGTCATATATGATCTATGAGCTCTCTTCCGGGAGGGAAATAGCTGTCGATCACGAGTCCAACACGTGATCCAAGATCACGGTGAATCACACACAACTCAGAAAATATCTATCATCCCTTCCTTAATATACATTATGCTATTCACTTCCCATCACCAATAGTATTCACTACTTTAAACACCACTATCCACTACCCTACCACACCGTCACATCACTAGTCATCACTATGCATGCATCACAACGTGACACGTCACCCACCACCACACCCATTTCGTCATCATTCTTCGTCACGTGACCCCATCACAGAAGTGATGCTGGGAGTAAAGGGATGCCAGTGTATAAGTGCTCACCGATAACGGGATAATGCGATAAGCATATTATGGGTGACACAACCCAATACACACTGTGGGAACACGCAAGACCAGAGCAGAAAATATTTAAATAAATAGATAAATGCATAAACAAATTAGAATAAATAGAAATATAGATAAAATCTAAACAGGTAAATGAATGAACAAATAAAAAATAAATAACAAATAATAGATAAAGGGAAAATATATGAACATATAAATAAAGAAAATTAATAAATAATAAAGGTAATGTTTGTTGGACTAGCAACTGTTCTCTGGAAACCCGCAGCCCCACGGCATCCGGCGACGACCCTCAGACTTTGCACAGATGTTCCTGAGTGGACACATCGTGCTGTTTTGTGTTGTATTACTCTAGAACTGTTTCCATGTCACCAATTAATATATGTTGTAAAAAGGAAGCTATCTTCAAGTGCTTGCTTCCAAGTAAAATGAATAAAGTATATTTAAAGTCAATAGAAACCTTTTGGGTTTAGTCCGGAGACCATGTGTCGGCCCCTCGGGGCTGCACCTCCAGATGAAGGTGAGGTTGTTGGGTTTTGAGGACAGGCTGTAGGGAGATGATGCTCTCAGACGTCCGTCTCACAGGATCATCACTTTCAGGTACCCGACGATATGTTCCTTGAGAGAGGAAAACATACCAGGGGCAGAACCGGGTTAGTATCCCGTAATTTCTTAGAGACTTCAATATAAATCTATTTACTTAACTGTATTACCCTGTTCTATTTGTCATTGTGTTCTATATTTCCTGTGAAAATATTCTGCTCATACAGATGTACGAGAACAAAATTCAAAGCTATTGGAAAAGATTTGATTAGGTTCATGTAGATTTCGTTGAAGAAAAAATATTCTGGAGGGCGTAGTGAACGTGGCACCACCGCACTGAGTTGGGACGTCCATTTTGTATTGAATATCTACAAAAAATGTATTAATGGCAGTCTGAGAGATGACCCGTGACACTAATTATTGAAAATGCAAACATACGGAAGGAGAGAGACCCTTAGCACGTAAAGATTACCGAATTTATGGTTTCCTGTTTTCAAGACGTCTTGCGTTGGACAACAGTGGATCGACATCCAGAGGTCCAGTCCATTCTCGAACAAGTGAGTCTAAGCCAGCAGTTCACACCCTGTGGTCCATTGGACCCCTAGTGGACCAAGGAGGTTCAACAGTGGGACCACAAACCTCTAGTGGTAAATCAGAGCAAGGCAATCAATGTGTTGGTGTCGTGTCCAGGGGGTGCATGAACAGTAATTCATAAGTAACGCAGACGCGCGGAAAAAGGTTCAGAACCTGTGGTCGAGAGGAAAGTCTCCACACGCAGGAACACGAAAGAGGGAGGCCCACGGGGGGGGGGGGTGCAAGCAAGAGAGTCAACAAGAAAAAGGCGTGCGTACAACCCAGGTACACACACGCAAGGACACATGCAAGGGATGGAGGGAGGATTTGAGAGGTAAGGAAAGAGAGAGATGTAAGGAGAGGGAGAGAGAGAGAGAGAGAGAGAGAGAGAGAGAGAGAGAGAGAGAGAGAGAGAGAGAGAGAGAGAGAGAGAGAGAGAGAGAGAGAGAGAGAGAGAGAGATAGAGAGAGAGAGAGAGAGAGAGAGAGAGAGAGAGAGAGAGAGAGAGAGAGAGAGAGAGAGAGAGAGAGAGAGAGAGAGAGAGAGAGAGAGAGAGAGAGAGAGAGAGAGAGAGAGAGAGAGAGAGAGGGAGAGAGAGTGTTAGTGAGCGATTCAGGGTGGCCATCAAGAAAGAAGTGGAGACGGATACAAGAGCCGAAGACGCAAGAGGGACGAGCGAGGGAGAGGCTCAGTGGCGGCCCCAACTGCTCCTGAACGCAATGCTGAGGACCGAAGAGACGCGGATGGCAAACCTCCCCTCTGAGAACGATCAAATCAAACAGCATAAAACGCATGAAAGAGGGGTGTGTGTGGGGGGGGGGGCGTCAACGGTTCCATAGAGTAATATATTTACACACACACATACACACACAGACACAGACACACACACACACACACACACACACGCACATATACACGCACGCGCACACACATTTTTTTTTAATTCCTGGACAGAAAATTCTATGCATTGTCTTGTACGTCGTGTGTGTGTGTGTGTGTGTGTGTGTGTGTGTGTGTGTGTGTGTGTGTGTGTGTGTGTGTGTGTGTGTGTGTGTGTGTGTGTGTGTGTGTGTGTGTGTGTGTGTGTGTGTGTGTGTGTGTGTGTGTGTGTGTGTGTGTGTGTGTGTGTGTGTGTGACAGTGTGTACTTTGGTACCAAGGATACCTGTACGATTACTCCATCCATCATACCACCACCTTCCACATTCTGACCACTCCTGACGACCAACAAGCCAGACTTTACATATTGAGCCACCATGACATGGAAAGGGTCTCCGGCAAGCGACAGGCGCCGAAGACGACCTCAATGACTTTGTTCTGGTGAACGCCGAAAGATTATTTATTTCAAACTTTACGAAGCCCCCAAGGAGTCACATCTCCAACCTCCGCAAAAACTAAGGATTTACTTGTTTATTCTTATTTATTTATTTATTTGTTTATCATTCATGTGGGGATAAGTGATTCCCTACATACGCAAACGTATCAACAAATAAAGTGTGTGTGTGTGTGTGTGTGTGTGTGTGTGTGTGTGTGTGTGTGTGTGTGTGTGTGTGTGTGTGTGTGTGTGTGTGTGTGTATTGTAGCTACAGTATGTATATATACATATATATATATATATATATATATATATTTACACACACATATACACACACACACACACATATATATATATATATATATATATATATATGTATACATTATATATATATATTATATATATATACAAACATATATATACATATATATATACATACATATATATATACATATATATATATATATATATCTGTATGCTCGAGTTCATACACATACACGAAACTTTGCGTTCAACCCAGCTCCACTATGATAATGCATATGTAAGTGTACGGAACACGGGAATTATTTGTACGACACTGAATGGGTCCAGTGTTCAGAGATACGTTTTTATCAACCACAATGCACTTTAATTCTAAGCCATATATATGCAGAAATTGTAACGAGGGACGCCCAAGGACTCGAACCCATGTACAAACGCCGAGTGACTTAAACCAATACACCATCAAAAGAGCTATAAGTTGAGCGCAAGTTTTCTTATATATATCTGTATGCTCGAGTTCATACACATACACGAAAGTTTGCGTTCAACCCAGCTCCACTATGATAATACATATGGTAAGTGTACGGAACGCGGAATTATTTGTACGACACTGAATGGGTCCCAGTGTTCAGATATATATATATATATATATATATATATATATATATATATATATATATATATGCACATACTGTCCCATGATAATAAGAGTATGCCAGCCCAGCACAATACATAAACTGACGTTAGTTTATGAAACGTCATCAAATAGTATTAGAACATATTCCTCTCCAGAGGTCAGCACAGCACTAGAAAAATAAGTAAATGCAAAAGAACAGAAATCTGGATTAACTCTGCGTTATGTGGACAAATAAACAACTCAATACAATCAGTGATAAATAAATAAATAAATATATAAATGTAAGATCAAAAACCAAAATGATCTAAGCTCCAGATTTCTTTCTCCACCCTCAAAAGAAGATTAATTGTTGCACAAGAATATTTAAACAAAAATTTACGAGAAAAAAAAAAACGTAAAAAACAAAAGAAGAGTCAGATTTTGGAATCAAAGACGTTCTCTGTGCAATTCCACTTCTGTGATCACGATCGACCAGACGTGATGCAGCTCGGCTCCTTCGGTACAAGACTCGAAACTAATCCTCGCGTAAGAAAAGAAAGAGATTAATTTTCTCTCTGATACATATCCCAGATTTAATATATTTGGTTCCTAACGCCGCTTTGCAAAACTGCTCTTATGGCGGTTATGATTGGTGTGTGTGTGTGTGTGTGTGTGTGTGTGTGTGTGTGTGTGTGTGTGTGTGTGTGTGTGTGTGTGTGTGTGTGTGTGTGTGTGTGTGTGTGTGTGTGTGTGTGAACTCTATATGTATGTATACATATATTTATGCATGTATGTATGAATGTATGTATGTATGTATGTATGTATGTATGTATGTATGTATGTATGTATGTATGTATGTATGTATGCATGTATGTTTATAAATACATGTATGTGTATATGTACTGAATATAATATAGACACTCGGAGCATACTGGTTCCACCCAACAACGCGCTTTGTTCCCCCCCACCTTTCCGATGCTAAACACGGCAAAATATATTGCCATCAATCCATTTCATCACTAAAAGTTTAACTTACCTTAGTTTGAATATAGAAGGGATTGTTGGCAATTTATTTTTCCCCGTGTTTAGCATGGGAGGAAGGGTCGGGCGAGCAAATCGTGTTGCCAGATGGGACCACTGTATTCCAGGAGTGCATACTATACATACAATACACATACAACACACACACACACACACACACACACACACACACACACACACACACACACACACACACACACACACACACACACACACACACACACACACACACACACACTCACACTCACACACACTATATATATATATATATATATATAGATAGATACAAATGCACATATACACGTAAACTTATACACTCATCCCTCGTTTTAACGGACCTCCATATAACGGATATCGGAAACAACGGACAAAATCTGTTCCTACAGACTCATTCTGTAAAGAGGTTATCACGCGGGACTTTCACGGGCTTTTCATCCCAGATTATAAACTCGTATGAATGTTAGACATATTGCTGAAATTTTCTTAGAGAAGTCTAGATTTCTGTAAACGAAGTCATGTTCTAGTTATTCAAATGGAGGATGGAGGTGAAATGTGTGAGGAAAAATATACCAGTGTGATAAGCACTAAGTCCCTCTTGCTGCGGACGGAGTAGTGGCTGCTGTGAACACGAGCCGATTTTAAGCTTTTTTCTTAATTTTCTGTATCATAATGTATAATTACAGTGTACAGATATTTTTGAATGATGCCTTTGATCAAAAGCGTAATACTGTATTATTCCTCTTTCGAAATGTAGTTGTCGATATTAACCATTATAGTGTCGTTAACTACGGACAGTTAAAACAGGAGACGAGTGTACACATATGTACCCATATACATTCATACATACATTCATACATACATATATACATACGTCACTGATGAAGAATGTAGTAGTACATTTGTAAATCAAAACTAAAACCAGAGTCGGAGCAGAAGAAAAAGACTGGAAACGGTGAATCGTTATATTTTGACTAAGCTGCAGTACTATTGAATAGGACTGTAGCTTAAAGTCGAAATATATAGATTCAACGTCTTCAGTTATTTTTCTGCTCCGACTGTGGTTTTAGTTTTGATAAACACACACACACACACAAATATGGTATGTATATGTATATATGTATATATATATATATATATATATATATATATATATATGTATATATATATATATATATATATATATATGTATATATATACATATACATACAGTATACATATACATATACATATACATATACATA
>NC_134784.1:6350357-6352857 GCF_046742065.1 Oratosquilla oratoria
TATATATACATATATATATGTACATATACACCAAAGACTTTTTTCCCCTTACAAGGGAGGTAGCCAAAAAAAAAAAATACATTCCCACCCATTCCATCCCTAATACACTCCACTCCCCTCCATCCTCCCTCTTCTCTTGGCACCTCCTGGATGACGGGTCATCCCTGCATCTTGTCCACTGCCCTGGGTCAGAGGCAGTGTCGCAAGACACAGCACATCCACAACAAGGCCGCTTCATTAAATCGGCGACCCCCCCCCTCTCCGTCCCCTCATGCAGAAAAGGAGAAGACGGGGAGAAATCCCTTAGGGCTGCGTCAAATTTTTCTCACACATACTACCTCACCCCCCATCCCCCCACCCATTCCACCTCATGCATCACATCATCATCCATATGCAACCATTCTCCATTCACCCCTGTCTTCTGTCCTCCCTCGTTTTTCCTCAACAGACATTCCCCTCTTCCTCAAAGCCCCTTTCACCCCCATTCATTCATCTCATCCTAGGTCGCCCCCTCATGTTCACTCCCTCCACATCTCCCTTCCATTCCTCTTTTACTAGTCTTTCTTCACTCATTCTTTCCATGTATCCAAACCATCCCAATACTCTTTCATCAACCCTATCTCCCAACTCCCTCACCAGCCCTGTTCTCCTCCTCACCTCCTCATTTCTCACTATCCAGCCTAGTAGCCCCTATCATACTTCTCAGACACCTCATCTCAAACACATTCAAACTTCTCCTCTCTTCCTCTCTTATGCTCCATGTTTCTGCCCCATACAGTGCTGTTGGCACAATCACTCTTTCAAACAATCTCCTCTTAGCATCCATTCCCAAATGTTTATTTCTCATTACACTTTTTAATCCACCAAGGCATTTACTCGTTTCTCTCAATCTACATTCTACCTCCACCTCCACTCCACCCTTCCCTGCCACATTTGCACCCAAGTATCTAAAACTATCCACTTCCTCCAGTTGCTCTCCTTAATGCTCACTTCAAGTATGCTGCCACTTTCACCCCTTGTATATCTCATCACCCTACTTTTACCCACATTTATCTTCAACTTTCTTCTTTCACACACTCTCCCAAACTCTGTCACCAACTTTCCCAATCCCTCCTCTGATCCTCCTACAAGCGCAGTGTCGTCTTCAATCCCTGACCCACCACATTTGCATTTACCTCTTGAACCATCCCATCCATGTATAAGTTGAACAGCCAGGGTGACATAACACATCCCTGACGAAGTCCCACCTTTACCTCGAACCACTCACTCTCTATTTCTAATCCTGACATATGCTCTAGTAATCTCGTAAAAACTCTTGACAGCTCCTAGAAGCTTTCCTCCTATCCCGTATATCTGCAAGACCTCCCACAGTGCCTTCCTGTCTACCCTGTCATAAGCCTTTTCTAGATCCATAAAAGCCCAAAAAACATCCTTACCTTTTCCTATAGCTTTCTCACATATCTGTCTTACCACAAAAATCTGATCTATGCAACCTCTACCTGTCCTAAATCCACACTGCTCCTCGCCAATCACTCCCTCTGTTCCTCTCCTAATCCTCTCAATCAAGATCCTCCCATAAGCCTTCCCAACTACACTTAACAAGTTAATCCCTCTGAAACTACTACACTCACACTTGTCCCCTTTTCCCTTGTAAAGTGGAACTATACAGGCACTCCTCCAGTCCTCCGGCACTCTACCCTCTCTCCAGCAAACATTAAATAACTTCACCAGCCAGTCCACCATCACTGTACCCCCTTTTTTTAGACATTCTGCATGGCATCCATCCAGACCAGGTGCCTTACCTGCTCTCATCATCTTAACAACTGCCTTCACTTCATCCTTTCTTATTTCTCCTCCATTTTCTTCGCTCATCACGGTAATTTTCTTAGCCCTTCCCACTGCAACTATCTTTCCCTCCCTATCCTACTTCACATTTAGCAACTCCTTAAAATACTCTGCCCATCTTACCTTCACTGCCTTCTCTTCCATTATCATCTCTCCATCTACACCTTTTACCTTTTCTTCTCTACTTGATTCGCCTCCTCTTCCTCTTAATTTCTTTCCAAAACATCTTTATTACTTTCAAAATGTTCTGTCATACTCTTACCCCATTTCACATCTGCTCTCCTCTTTGCCTCCTTTACCTTGTGCTTTATTTCTTTTCTTTGTACCTCTCATATGACTCCTTCGTCCTATTTTGTAACCAATCTGTGAAAGCTCGCTTCTTCTCTTCTACAACCTTCTTTGTTTCCTCATCCCACCATTCACTACCCTTCCATTTCCTCCCATCCTTCTTGTTCCACACACCATCTTTGCACACTTTGTGACTCCATCCTTGAACCATCCCCATTCCCCCTCCACTCTGTGTGTGTATACATATATATATTTTTTTATTATTATTATTCTGTCCGCTCCTCGAGTTTTTCCCTGTTGAAGGGGGACTGCCTATTTATCATGGAGCGATCTAAAATATAATTCTAGTAAAATGCCAAATTCACGA
>NC_134784.1:6357857-6360357 GCF_046742065.1 Oratosquilla oratoria
AAAATAGCATTTGCGATTATGTGAATGTATGTGCAAGTGTGCATGTATCTGTGTAAATATGTGTGTGTATATATGCATGTATGTATTATATATACATATGTATATATGTATGTGTACATATATGTATGCATATTTGTATGTATGTACGTACGTATGTATTTATATACATGTACGTATGTATACATGTATGCATATATATGTATATATATATATATATATATGTATGTATGTATGCATGTATGTACAAATGTACGTATGTATTCATATATGTACGTATGTATGTTCGTATGTCTTTCTTTTTTACATGAATCGCTATGAGTTAGAGATAGGATTGAAGAGTGTTTAGTAGGGGAAGGTAAGGTCCCTGTAGTTTGCTTAAGTGCCGGGGGCAATGATATAGGTAAGTTAGGGAGTGAGGAATTGTTTGCGCGGTTCCGGGATGCGCTAGACAATATTAGAAATAGGGGAGGTGTTCCTGTTGTATGTGGAATCCTTCCGAGGCGTAGAGTTGGAGGCATGTGGCATTGTAGGGCTATTGCAATGAATTGCAGGCTGGCAAAACATTGTAAGGCCAATGGATGGGCATTTGTCGACAACTTGTACCGCTTTTAAGGTAGGAATAATCTATATACAAGGGACGGGATGCACTTGTCGCCCAGAGGATTTCGGCTCCTTGCTGAATCCCTTGGGCGAGAAGTAGGCATCCTACAGAGTTTTTTCGGGTAGATTGCGTGGGAGTTGGGGGGAAGTATCGGAATATAGTCTAGGCAATAGAAACAACATAGAGAGGGACTGTGAAAAGAATCACCAAAGCAGGTGGAGGGAAGATAAACTAAAAGTTTACTATACAAATAGCAGAAGCATAATTAACAAAATTGATTTGCTGCGAGGTAAGCATGTGTAGAGAACTTCGATATTATAGCTATTACTGAGTCCTGGATCAACATGGCTGATAAACATTTCCTTCCGAAAATCGAAATAGAAGGATATAAGTTTTTTCACAAGGATTAAGGAAGAGGACTGTACGGAATCCATTTGGGTAGAGATTATAGGCAAGAATAAGAAAGTTATTATTGGCGTCTTGTATAGACCTCCTAACCTCAGCATTGAGCAGACTGATCCCCTGATTCATGAAATTCACAGAGCGTCCCAGTACAAAAACGTTGTGATCATGGGAGATTTTAATTATAGAAACATTGACTGGGAAACTTTAATAGGAGATCAGGAAACAAAGAAATTCCTAGATGTGGTGCAGGATAATTTCCTAAAACAAGTGATTACCGATCCTACGAGGGGAGAAAGTACTCTGGACTTAGTTTTAACTAATAATGAGCACCTAATGAGTAACGTAAAAGTGGGAGATAGTCTAGGCTCTAGCGATCATCAAGAAATAAGATTTAATATTATTTGGAAAGAATTAAAAAGTACGAATAACGTCCAAGTACCAGACTTCAGAAGAGCAAACTTTGACAATATAAAAACCTATTTGAAATTGAATATGAAATGTCATGCGGACGTTGCGGACGTTTCGGACATTGTCGAGTCTCGGTGCGTGACCGGGGGTCAGGTCATGGCCAGGGGTCGGGTCACGGAGGGTAATATGCATACCTTGGGTCAGGTCATTTGGAGGCGAGGGCTCAACAGACTGGTCAGCGGTTTGGATGAAATGTATAGTAATCTAACTGATTTAACTATTAATGCACAAAACACATTTATCCCCCTGATGTCAATACGGAAAAATGGTAATACTTCCAAATGGATGACGGACAGATTGAAACATGAGATCGGAATGAAAAGAGGACTTTACGTAAAAATAAAAAACGGGGAAACACACCTTAGATCAAGATATAACGAAATGGCAAAGCTGGTTAAAAAGAATACACGTACAACGAAACGTAATTATGAAATTAAGGTTGCTAGTCAAGCAAGATCCAACCCAAATGGTTTCTCTCATCTCTATAGAACAAAAAACAAAAGAAAGAATAGGACCAATTTAAAACGATGAAAATGTCATAATAGAATCGGAGGAAAAAATGAATGAGGAGTTTAACAATTATTTTCTATCGGTGTTTACTAATGAGAGGTTAAAGTACCTGACTGCGATCCGATTTTCAGAGGGGATGAAGATAGTAGTCTATCTAATATCAGCATTAGTAAAGTAGAAGTAGTCAAGCAGATTGAAAGACTTAAAACTACAAAATCCCCGGGTCCAGACGAAATTTTTCCAAGAATGCTAAAGGAGTGTAAATTTGAAATCTGCGACCAGTTAACTGAAATATTTAATAAATAAGTACACACTGTATTTTTGCCTACTGCTTGGAGGCAAGCAAACGTTGTTCCTGTTTTTAAGAAGGGAGATAGATCGTCTATATGCAACTACAGGCCAATCAGTTTGACATCGGTTATAGGAAAAATGCTTGAATCAGTAATAGTAAATAGACTCAGAGAACACATCGAAAGACATAATTTAATTCATGATTCACAGCATGGTTTCTCCAAG
>NC_134784.1:6390357-6392857 GCF_046742065.1 Oratosquilla oratoria
TATATATATATATATGTATATATATACATATATATATATATACATATATCTGTGTGTATATATATATATATATATATACATATATGTATAAATATGCATATATATATATATAATATTATATATATTACATATATATATATATATATATATTATATATATATATATATATATATATATATATATATGTATATATATACACTTGTATATACATACACCCCGAATATGTAGAGCGAACAAAACCCACAATTGTCAGATTACCGCAACCCCCTGAAAAACCAGCCCGCAAGCAACATCAAACAAACTCACCGAGAGACACGCAAAGAAACAAGCAAACAAACAAGACAGTCAGGAGGAAGAAGAGGCGGTGGTGACGTCAGACGCAAAAACGAAAACAAAAACAGTGGCCGCCCTCGTCGTCGTCCTCGTCGTCCTCGTCGTCCTCGTCGTCCTCGTCGTCCTCGTCGGTGGGAGAGGAAGAAGAACGACAACAAACGTAAGTCAAGTCCCATCGTTTCCATTAATCCATTAGGTCCTTCCCCTATGCACGTGCCCCTCCCCCCTCCTCTTCCTCTTCCTCCATCTCCTTCTCCTCCTCCTCCATCTCCTCCTCATCATCATCTACGTCGTCATCGTCCTCCTTTTTCGCTAACTATCTAGCGTTAATTAGACCCATCATTGACTATGCGGAACGGTTTTGGTCTCCGTGATATAGAATGAACATCAGTTGTCAATTCCCTTTAGAATCTTAAAGACCTGTATCAAATCACCTCAGTGTCTACGCTTTTTTAGGGAAAACAGATTCATATGTTTTAGTCGATTTTCGTATGATTTATTTTTTATATTTGGAATCAGTTTTGTGGCTCACCGTTGTACTTTTTCCAATCTGTCAATGTCTTTAATGAGACTCGGTGACCATACGGAAGCAGCACATTCCAAATATGGACGAACTAACGATTTATAGTGCTTGTTAATGAGTGATGGACTTTTGAAGTCAAAAGATAGCGCAATCAGTCCTAGAATCTTATTTGTTTTTTCAGAGGCTGAAATACAGTGCTTAGATGATTTGAGATCGTTACTGATAATTACGCCGAGATCCTTTTCATTATCCACTTTTGTTAACTAATTTCCAAATAACTTGTAATCGTACTTACTGTTATTTTTACCTATGTGCATTACCTTGCATTCATCTGTGTTAAATTTCATTAGTCACTTTTCATACCATTGCTGTAGTTTATCTAAATCTTCTTGAATATCTAATTGGTTTAAGTGATCATTTGCCATTCCGCACATTTTTGTATCATCAGCAAATTTGGAAACAATAGGTTTTAGTTCGTGGTCCATATAATTTATATGTACTATGAATAAAAGTGGCCCAAGAACGGAACCCTGAGGAACTCCACTCGTAACATTTTTTCATCTAGATGTTTTTCCATTTAAACAACTCTGTTTTTGATCATTCAACCAATTACTAGTCGAACTTAATAGGCTACCACTTATTCCGTGTGAAGCTAATTTAGTAATTAGTCTTTCGTGGGGAACGGTATCAAAAGCTTTTGCAAAGTCTAGGTATATTAAATTCATATTGATTCTTTTGTCATAATTCGAGATGACTGTGTTGTAGAATACGAGTAAGTTAGTCACGCAAGAACATTTCCGTCTGAAACCATGCTGGCTATCATTTATCAAACGGTTACTTTCTAAATGATATTCGATAGCATCTCTGACGATAGTTTCCATTATTTTTCCCACGATTGAAGTCAAACTTATAGGCCTGTAGTTATTTAGTTTCTTTTTGTAAACTTTTCTGGGACATCTCCGGATATGATGGATTTCTTGAAAATAATTTCTAATGGCACAACAATCTCATTTTTCATTTCCTTTAAGATTCTTGAGTGCCAACCGTCTGGCCCTGGTGTTTTATTAACTTTGAGTTTTTCTATACACATTTTGATTTTTTCTTTTGTTATATTTGCTTTAGTAAGTTCACCCGCATCTTCTTCTTCATCTCCCTATCTCTCTTGTTCTTTTTCCATTCTTGTTCTTCATCTCTTTACCTCTCAGCCCCCCGTTTCTCGTTGTATCTGACGACAACCACGACCAAAACACTCCTGGGGCGTGCATGGCACTGAAAGAAGGATCTACAACTGGAGGGACAGCGAAGAGGTACAAACCACCGTCGAGATCGTTTCAACCTCTTCTACTTCGGTCAAGAATAAGACGTGAATGCTCTTCGCAAGCCACCAAGGATACAAACGGGGGGATCGCCCTCTCGTTTCAGTGCCTGGAATGAATGTTACAACTTAACTCACAGGCCATTCTTCTTCTTCTTCTGGATGGAGTTTCAAAGTTCAGTTGAACAAACATTTCTTGCAAAAGTTTTTGAAAGTAATTCGTTCATATTGTGGGAGGTTGCTGTAACTTCTTCCTAAGCAGCTGACCCCGTACAGGGTACTAACTGTGTTTTAGGAGAATGTTGATAATTGCAAGCAAAATATATCAT
>NC_134784.1:6412857-6427857 GCF_046742065.1 Oratosquilla oratoria
TCACTGTCTATGCCTTGTGATCTTCCCTCAGTAGTTTCAGCATCAGTAAGAACTGTTTTTTTGGCCTTTACCACGTGTCAAATACTTCTTCTTGATTTTTTCACCACATTTCTTGCACTGTACTATATGGTTTACCATCCGACTTCCGTTTTTTGACAGTACTGTCGAGCAAAATAAGCATTTCACTTTTGCCACTTTCCCATCACTTGGGATATCTTTGAATAATTTGGCAACTGGAGTCTTCTTCCTGCCTGGCAATGTAGGTTTTACTCACACTACCCACACAACAACAGAGTACAGGACTGATAACAGACACGAACAACTTACAATGTTGCCAAATCTCTGTCACAGTGGTGCTAAACCTCTTATGAGACAAAATTCCAGAAACTACACCAAATTGGCAGAAAACGCTTATATATCACCCCCGTCAAACACATATTATTAACACACATGTGTTTGAGAGCTAAAGATGCAATAGGTTCATTGTAAAATCAATAAAATACACCAAAACATGACACACAGAAAATGGAAAATGACCTAAAATCATAAAAACTATGTTTGGGATATACTGTTTTATTTGATAATCTAGAAACAATTGTAACGTGTTTTTTTTTCTTGCCGAGATATTTAAGACAGAATATTAAAAAAAAGAAATTCTTGCAGTTGTTGTTTTTTTGTAAAAAAAAAAAAAAAGTTTTTTTTTTTTTTCATCGCTGGTCATACATGAGCTCTGAGCTCTCTTCCGGGAAGGTAAAATATGTCCATCACGGGTCCAACACGTGATCCAAGACCATGATGAATCACACACACACACACACACACACATGCGTGCGCATATACGTATACAAATATGAATACACTGATACTCAAAGGAAAAAAAAATGTGGCGACCTGATGTGGGACATGTCATCAGAAAAGACATCATGTGTCTCGGAAAACAACTGGCAGCATTATTCCGCCCCCGAGGGGGGAGGGAGAGGGGGGGAGCCTGGGGCGTCAGCCATCTCCCCCTTATTCCCCCGCCCCAACCAGCGCCTCAAGTCTTAAGTCATGCTTACGACCGTGTCTTTCAGACGTTTCAGACGGTTGTACAGTGAGGACTGAAAAATTGACCCATAATTCAGCGGTCCATGAGCCAAGGAAGATGCGATCTTGGAGTCGGAGAAACACCCTTCCTGCTCTCAATTTCTGCTTCTGCACACACACACACACACACACACACAGAGAGAGAGAGAGAGAGAGAGAGAGAGAGAGAGAGAGAGAGTGCTAGATATCTGGAATAATCTAGATAAAGAAACAGTGTGTGCAAACACTATTCAAGATTTTAAGGAAACTTTATGCTGAAAGATACAAAGACGGGTCATCATGAGCATAGCTCCCTTACCGTGTAATATAACTAGGTAAATCACACACACACTCGACGGCGCAGTGGTAGTGTTCGCAATTGCTAACTCAGCGGTCCGGGTTCGAATCCCTCCCACGGCTGAAATAATTTCAGTAGCACTGCGAGTCGTTACTCCAACTCTTGTGGGTGGGGAGTTGGGAGTGTGTGTGTTCGTGTCAGGTCACAACCTTACCCATAGATCGGTCATATATGAGCCCTGAGTTCTCATCCGGGAGGGTAGTAGCTATTGATCACGAGTCCAACACGTGATTCAAGACCATAGTGAATCACACACACACACACACACACACACACACACACACACACACACACACACACGTCGGTCGAAGTGACAACGAAGTTTGGAACTCCAGGAAAACTTCAAGTTTCATCGATCTCAACAACGAGGGAGTACCTTTGTTGTATTAATAGGGAAGGGGAAAGCTCGTGGTGTAGTGGGAAGGTGAAGAAAAAGGAGAAAGAGATGGATTACTGAGGAAAATGGAAGGAAATGGGGAAGGGGACGAACGGGCCCCGGATGTTAGAAGGGGTGTCAACAAAAGAGGTGCAGAACACACAGACGAGGAAGAACAAGGAAGCAGAAGTGTCAAAAGCAGAAATATAGATAACAGCAGATCAATGGAAAGAGAAGATAACTGCTTTTATGGATTTAATGAGAGAGGAAGTGACAACCTCCCCCGACTAGTAAATCTAGAGGAGAAACTAAAAAATGAACTGGAGAAACTATAGAAGGAGAATCAAAACCTAATTAAAGAAATAGAATAATTAAAAAGACAGTTAAAAAAGTAAAAGATGAGAATGAGGAATTAAAGAAGAAGAAAAAAGGGAATAGAGATTCCATAGCAAAAGAAGCACAGGGTTGGAGAAAAGTCCAAGACAACATCAAAATTGTATTTAGAGATCTAGTGACACAACAGATGAAAGAACAAACTAAGGACACAGTTATTGAAGTGATGAGAGAAAAGGAGAATATAGTAAGAGACTTAGCGGGCAAAAAGAAATGTATAATTATATTAGGGATGGAAGAAAAGCATAACCCAAATGGGACCACAGGAGTAAAAGAGGAAAAGGATAAGGTAAACAAGATATTAGAAGTAGTTCAAGAGGATGGACAACAAACAGGGAAAGAAATTGAAGAAGTATATAGAGTAGGGAAATACAATACAGATAAGACCAAACCAATTAAGATCAAATTCGGGTCACAAACGACAGCAGAGAATATCTTAGCAAAAACAAGGAAAGTAGCAGACAATGATCAATATAAACAGGTATGGATAAAAAGAGAAATGAATAAAGATAAAGAGAGGATGAGAAAACAAAAAGACTAGAAGCTAAGGAAAAAAACTAGAAAAGAAAAGTAGTCAGAAAAAGAGAAATTATATTGGAGAGTAGTAGATATGAAAGTGAGGAAAGATTTCATAGCATAGAAAACGGAAAGGAAACAGAAAACACGATGGAAGTAGCAGAAAATTAAAAGTGTCTTACACAAACATAGATGGCTTAATAACAGGCTTGAACGAACTAAATGATTACCTGAAGGAAAAAGAACCGGACATAATGGGAATTGTAGAGACAAAATTGAAAGGTCCACTACCACCCAACAGTGTAGGACATGGTGCATATAATTGTTGGATTAGAAACAGAGAGGTAAAACAAGGGGGGGAGTTATGTTACTGACTAAGAAGGATATAAATGTGAGGAATATCACAGTTGGAAAAAAGAGTGGAGATGATTATGATGGAAGTGGAGGACAAGGATGGGAAGAGCAGGAAGTTTCTAGTAAATTATGTGCTTCCTAAAACAGCTTCGTGGGAAGAGAGAGAACACAAAAATATGTTAGAAGACACAAGGATAACACTAAATAAGATAATGGAAGATAGAGAAAGAATAGTTATAATGGGTGACTTTAATTGTAAAGAAATATGCTGGGAAGAGATGACAGTGAAGGGTGGAGACGACCTATGGGGAAATGTACTACTTGATATGATTATAGAACATACAATGACGCAATGGATACAAGAAAATATTAGGTATAGAAATGAGACTGGACCTAATAATCACATCAGAACCCGAAATAGTGGACAAGATTGAATATAAGACGCCAATAAGTAAAAGTGACCACATATTGGTTGAACTGGAACTAAATGAGGAAAAATACATGGAAAAAACGAACAATATAGAAAGGGAAGATTGATGTATGGAAAAACAAATTTTGATAAAATAAGATAATTCTTTCAAAAAGCAGACTGGGAAGGGATACACAAGGAGAAAATAACAGTAGAAGAGAAATGGAATATTTTGACAAAAGTTTGTAAAGAAGGAGTGGAAAAGCATGTTCCAAGACAAAAACAAGAAAAAGGATACATAAAGTATTGGTACAACAAAAGATGTAGGGATTTAAAAGACAAATGGGATAAAGCTTGGGTAAAATGGAAAAAAGACAAAAGACCTGAAAAATGGAAAATATATACTGGTTATAGAAATGAATATGTACAAGTGTGCAGAGCAGCAAAGAGAAAATACGAAAAAGATGTCACAGAAAAATGTAAAGATCAGCCAAAACTATTTTACAGATTTGTAAACAAGCTGAAAAACAAACAAGAACTAGAGAAACTACGACAAGGAGTTGAATACACAGAGGAAATAGAAATGGCATAAATTATGAACAAGCATTTTAAATCAGTGTTTACGAGGGAGAACATACAACCTAGAGATATCGAGTGGGAGGGGAAAATCCCCCCTATAAAAGAGATAGAAGTAACAAGGAATGAAATAATGAATCACTTGAGTAACCTCGATGTCAGAAAATCGCATGGACCAGATGAAATGGCAAACTGGATTTTGAGAGAATGCAGGAATGAACTAACAGACAAAATACAGAGTCTAATAAGCAGTTCATTGAAAGAAGGAAAAGTTCCAGAAGATTGAAAAAGAACATATATAGTACTAATATATAGAGTGGGAAACAAGAAGGAAGACCCCACTAACAATAGACCGGTCTCTCTTACAAGTACGATGGCTAAATTTTGTGAAAGAATGATCAAAATTAGATGGGTAAGGCATTTGGGAAAAAACGTACTAAAGCCAAGGCAATTTGGATTTAGACAAGGACGATCATGCATCACAAATTTAATGTGTTTCTATTCAAGGCTAATAGATGTAATACAAGAAAGAGATGGATGGGCTTATTGTGCATTTCTAGACTTGAAAAAAGCTTTTGATAAGGTGCCACACAAAAAATTGCTATAGAAATTAGAAACTGCAAGAGGAATACGGGGCAAACTACTGAAGTGAATGGAAGACTTCTTGCGTGAAAGAAAAATTAGAGCGGTGATAAGAGACAAACACTCTAATTGGGATCAAGTGATTAGTGTAGTTCCACAAGGAACAGTTCTGGCCCCAATAATGTTTGATATATATATATATATATATATATATATATATATATATATATATATATATATTTGTGTGTGTGTGCGTGTGTGTATATATATATGTGTGTGTATATATGTATATATATATGTGTGTGTGTGTGTGTGTATATACACATTATATATAAATATATATATATGTATATATATATATATATATATATTAATGATATGGATAAAGGAATTGAAAGTTATATGAGCTTCTTTGCGGACGATGCAAAATTGTTGAAAAAGTGAACACTGTAGAAGATAGTGAGTCGCTACAGAGTGATCTCAATAAAGTATGGGAATGGAGTAGGAAGTGGGAGATGGAATTCAATATTAAGAAGTGTAGTATAATGGAATTTGGAAAAAAAAAAGAATAGTGGGATCATATAAATTGGGAGAGGAAGAAATTAAAAAAGTAGAAAATGAGAAGGACCTGGGAGTCATTATTATGAATAATATGTCCCCTGAGAAACATATAAACAAAACTTTTGGAGAAACTTATAATTTAATAAGAACAATCAAAGTGGCATTTACATACCTGGACAAAGAAATGGTGAAGAAAATACTGGTCACTTTGATAAGACCAAGATTGGAGTATGCAGCAACGACGTGGTCACCAAATACAAAAAAATGGATAACAAAACTTGAAAGAATACAAAAAGCAATTCCGAAATTGGCACCAACACTCTCAGAACTATCATACGATGAGAGACTAGCAAAACTTGAACTACAGACATTAGAGCAAAGAAGAGAGAGAGGAGACTTGATAACTATTCTTAGAATCATGAAAGGCATAGAAACTACTGATAGAGAGGATCTAATAAAATGGGATAGTAGAGATACAAGAGGACACGGAAAGAAAATCAAGAAAGACAGTTATAGAAGAGACCTAAAAAAGAACAGCTTTCCCCACAGGGTAATAGACATTTGGAACAAGTTAGATGAGAATGTGGTGTGTGCAAAAACGATACACGAATTTAAAAACAGTCTAGATAAAACGAGATATGAAGACGGGACACCACAAGCATAGCTCCCCTTCCCGTAAAATACAACTAGGTAAATACAACACAGAATCATAAAAAGGCATGGAAGTCTTTGACAGAGAAGACTTATTAAAGTAAGATAGAAGAAAAACAAAAGGATAGGAAAAGGAACTCAAAAAGAATAATTCTAGAAGAGCTATAAAAAAAAGTTTTTTACACAGAGTGGTAGATGTCGGGAACAATTTGGAGAAAACAATAGTGTGTGTAAACACCATACAAGAATCTAAGAAGAAACTAAATGTTGCGATATACAAAGATGGGTCATCCCGAGGATAGCTCCCCTTCCCACATAATACTCGTACAAACTAGGTAGATACACAGACACACAGACACGCCGTCGGTGGAAGAGCTGCGACGGGCGTGAGGTTGCTGTGCGAGGCCGCGTCATCTGAGAGAGGCTTTGGTGTCCCGATAGTGGTCATCAATTGAGAGGAGGAATGTTTGCTTCGAAGGTGAATAGAAGACTTAACTCTCCGAATGCGGAGTTACGTTGCCACTTTCTATTCATTTTTACTTAGTTATCTTTCTATTTATATATATGCTCGTTTACTTATCAATTATTATTATTACTTTTATTGCCATTATTTATTATTATTATTATTATTATTATTATTATTATTATTATTATTATTATTATTGTTGTTGTTGTTGTTGTTGTTGTTGTTGTTGTTGTTGTTGTTGTTGTTGTTGTTGTTGTTGTTGTTGTTGTTGTTGTTGTTGTTGTTGTTGTTGTTGTTGTTGTTGTTGTTGTTGTTGTTGTTGTTGTTGTTATTATTATTATTATTATTATTACTATCATTATTATTATTATTATTATTATTATTATTATTATTATTATTATTATTATTATTATTATTATTATTATTATTATTATCATTATTATTATTATTATTATTATTATTATTGTTATTATTATTATTATTATTATTATTATTATTATTATTATTATTATCATTATTATTACCATTACTTTTATCATTATTATTATTATTATTATAATTATTAAATCTTATTATTCTTATTATCATAATTACTATTATTATTATTATCATTATTATCATTATTATTATTATTATTATTGTTGAACAGCCAGGGCGACATAACGCATCCTTGACGAAGTCCCACCTTTACTTCAAACCACTCACTCTCTCCATTTCTAATCCTAACACATGCTCTACTACTCTCATAAAAACTCTTGACAGCTCCCAAAAGCTTTCCTCCTATCCCATAAATCTGCATAACCTCCCACAGTGCCTTTCTGTCTATCCTATCATAAGCCTTTTCCAGATCCATGAAAGCCCAAAAAACATCCTTCCCCTTTCCTATAGCTTTCTCACATATCTGTCTTACCACAAAGATCTGATCTACACAACCTCTACCCGTCCTAAATCCACACTGTTCCTCACCAATTACTCCCTCTGTTCCTCTCCTAATCCTCTCAATTAAGATCCTCCCATAAGCCTTCCCTACTACACTCAACAGGCTAATCCCTCTGAAATTACTACATTCACACTTGTCCCCTTTTCCCTTGTAAAGAGGAACTATACAGGCACTACTCCAGTCCTCCGGTACTCTACCCTCTCTCCAGCAAACATTAAATAACCTCACCAACCAGTCCACCATCACTGCACCTCCCTTTTTCAGACATTCTGCATGACATCCATCCAGACCAGGTGCCTTACCTGCTTTCATCATCTTTACAGCTGCCTTCACCTCATCCTTCCTTATTTCTCCTCCATTCTCCTCACTCATCACTCTCATTTTCTTCGCATTTCCCATTGCAGCTATCTTTCCTTCCCTATCCTCCTTCACATTCAGCAACTCCCTAAAATATTCTGCCCATCTTCCCCTCACTGCCATCTCTTCCATTATCAACTCTCCATCTGTACCTTTTACCTTTTCTTCCCTACTTGATTCGCTAGGGTAGTGAGTCAGGGATTGGAGATGGTTAAAGAAAATGGAGAAAAGTGGGAGGTGAGCCAGCTGTTGTTTGCGGACGACACTGCGCTTGTGGCAGGGTCAGAGGAGGGATTGAGGAAGCTGGTGACAGAGTTTGGGAGAGTATGTGATAGAAGAAAGCTAAAGATAAATGTGGGTAAAAGTAAGGTGATGAGATGTACAAGGGGTGAAAGTGGCAGTAGACTGGAAGTGAGCATTAAGGGAGAGCGACTGGAGGAAGTGGATAGTTTTAGATACTTGGGTGCAAGTGTAGCAGGAAAAGGTGGAGTGAAGGTGGAGGTAGAATGTAGATTGAGAGAAGCGAGTAAAATGCCTTGGTAGTTTAAAGAGTGTAATGAGGAATAGACATTTGGGAATGGATGCGAAGAGGAGACTGTATGAAGGAGTGATTGTGCCAACAGCACTGTATGGGGCAGAAACGTGGAACATAAGAGAAGAAGAGAGAAGGAGTTTGAATGTGTTTGAGATGAGGTGTCTGAGAAGTATGGTGGGGGTTACTAGGCTAGATAGAGTGAGAAATGAGGAGGTGAGGAGGAGAACAGGGGTGAAAAAGGATTTGGGAGATAGGGTTGATGAAAGAATATTAGGATGGTTTGGACACATGGAAAGAATGAGTGAAGAAAGACTAGTAAAAGAGGTATGGAATGCAGATGTGGAGGGAGTGAACATGAGGGGACGTCCTAGGATGAGGTGGATGGATGGGGTGAAGGGGGCTTTGGGGAAGAGGGGAATGTCTGTTGAGGAAGGAAGGGAGAGGACGGAAGACAGAGGTGAGTGGAGAATGGTTGTATATGGATGATGTTGTGACTGCATGAGGAGAAATGGGCGGGGAAGTGGGGGGGGGGGGTAGTATGTGTGAGTAAATTTTGACGCAGCCCGAAGGGATTTCTCCCCGTCCTCGCTTTATATGCAAAGGGGGACGGAGAGGGGGGGTCGCCGATTAAATGAAGCGGCCTCGCTGTGGATGTACTGTGTCTTGCGACACTGCTTCTGACCCAGGGCGGTGGGCAGGGTGCAGGGATGACCCGTCATCCAGGAGGTGCTCAGATGAGAGGAAGGGTGGGAGGGGTGTGGAGTGTATTTAGGGATGAAATGGGTGGGAGTGTTTTTATGCCTTTCCCTTTTTGGCTACCTCCCTTGGAAGGGGGAAAAAGCCTTGGTATATGTATGTATGTATTATTATTATTATTATTAATATTATTATTATTATTATTATTATTATTATTAATATTATTATTAATATTAATATTATTATTATATTATTATTACTATTGTCATTATTATTATTATTATTATTATTATTATTATTATTATTATTATTATTATTATTATTATTATTATTATTATTATTATTATTATTATTATTATTATTATTATTATTATTATTATTATTATTATTATCATTATTATTATTATTATTATTATTATCATTATCATTATTATTATCATTATCATTATCATTATTATTATTACTATTATTATTATTATTATTATTATTATTATTATTATTATTATTATTATTATTATTATTATTATTATTATTATTATTATTGTTATTATTATTATTATTATTATTATTATTATTATCATTATTATTATTATTATTATTATTATTATAATATCATTATTTATTATTATTATTATTATTATTATTATTTTTATTATTATTAATTATTATTATCATTATCATTACTATTATTATTATTATTATTATTGTTATTATTATTGTTATTATTATTATTATTATTATTATTATTATTGTTATTATTATCATTATTATTATTATTATTATTATTATTATTATCATTATTATTATTATTATTATTATTATTATTATTATTATTATTATTATTATTATTATTATTATCATTATTACTATTATTATTGTCATCATTATTACTATTATTATTATTATTATCATTATCATTATTTTGATCATTATTACTATCATTACTATTTTCATTATTATTATCCTTATCCTTATTATTATTATATATATAGATAGGACTTGCAGAGGTGATCGACTTTATAAAATATCGTTGCCGCCTCTTTTAACCCATCTATCTGGAATATAATGGTGGTCTGTACACCAGCAGCTTCAGGCACCAAATCCCACTTTCGTGGTGCATGCAGTGAACACCATTGCACCATTGCAGCTTTGTTCCTTTACGATAATTATGTGTAATGAGGAATAGACGTTTGGGAATGGATGCTAAGAGGAGACTGTATGAAGGAGTGATTGTGCCAACAGCACTGTATGGGGCAGAAACATGGAACATAAGAGAGGAAGAGAGAAGGAGTTTGAATGTGTTTGAGATGAGGTGTCTGAGAAGTATGATGGGGGTTACTAGGCTAGATAGAGTGAGAAATGAGGAGGTGAGGAGGAGAACAGGGGTGGAAAAGGAGCTGGGAGATAGGGTTGATGAAAGAGTATTAGGATGGTTTGGACACATGGAAAGAATGAGTGAAGAAAGACTAGTAAAAGAGGTATGGAAGGCAGATGTGGAGGGAGTGAACATGAGGGGACGTCCTAGGATGAGGTGGATGGATGGGGTGAAGGGGGCTTTGGGGAAGAGGGGAATGTCTGTTGAGGAGGGATGGAAGAGGGCGGGAGACAGGGGTGAGTGGAGAATGGTTGTATATGGATGATGCTGTGATTGCGTGAGGTGGAATGGGCGGGGGGGGGTGAGGGGTGAGGTAGTATGTGTGAGCAAAATTTGACGCAGCCCGAAGGGATTTCTCCCCGTCCTCTCCTTTTATGCAATGGGGTGACGGAGAGGGGGGGTCGCCGATTTAATGAAGCGGCCTTGCTGTGGATGTGCTGTGTCTTGCGACACTGCTTCTGACCCAGGGCATTGGACAAGGTGCAGGGATGACCCGTCATTCAGGAGGTGCTCAGATAAGAGGGAGGGTGGAGGGGTGTGGAGTGTATTCAGGGTTGGAATGGGTGGAAATGATTTTATGCCTTTTCCTTTTTGGCT
Source organism: Oratosquilla oratoria (assembly GCF_046742065.1). Taxonomy (NCBI): domain Eukaryota; kingdom Metazoa; phylum Arthropoda; class Malacostraca; order Stomatopoda; family Squillidae; genus Oratosquilla; species Oratosquilla oratoria. The sequence continues at coordinate 6,423,665 of NC_134784.1, forward strand.
ACCTCCCTTGTAAGGGGGAAAAAGCCTTGGTATATGTATGTATGTATGTATGTATGTCTGAATCGGTGTTCATAGATGTACGATGAGTTAAGACGAGGTAGCAGCTCACCAGATGTTTTAGTGATTTTTAATCATGTTCTCCGGTTTCTTCTCGCTAGAGAGAGAGAGAGCAACGCTTGCTCTCCTCTCGCTAGAGAGAGGTGTGTGTGCAACAACTGCACTAGTGTGCTCGTGTGAATATTCCTGTACATCTGTACTTACTACGTCCATGGATACAGGCCATACAAACGCGGACATTCACAAGATACGAAAGCTTCAACACACTGCACAATGCATAAGAACTCATAAAAGCCTGGACATTGGCGCTGGCCTGAACAAAGAGGAGGGAAGGGAGAGAGGCAGGGAGGGAGGGAGGATTGGAGGGAGGAGTGAGGAGGGAGGAAGGAGGAAGGATCATGAAAGTAGGGTAAAAGGGAGAAGTTATATAGGGAGTGAGGGAAAGCAGGAATTATATAGAGGGCAAGAGAGAGAGGTATAGATAGGTAGATAGATAGATATAGATAGAGAGATAGATACATTGATAGATAGATTGATAGATAGATTGGGAGATAGGGAGAGAGAAGGGGAAGGGCAGCAAGACAGAAATCGAGAAAGAAATAGGTAGATAGATGCGTAGTAAGTTAAATAGGTAGATAGAGGCGTACAGACAGGTAGACAGGCAAACAGAAGTGAGTAACGGGGTCAGGGTAGGGGGGTGAAAGACAATGTGATTGAGGGGAGAAAGAGTGGGAAGAGAAGAAAAAAGAGACAATGAGGAACAGAGAGAAAGAGAGAGAGAGAGAGAGAGAGAGAGAGAGAGAGAGAGAGAGAGAGAGAGAGAGAGAGAGAGAGAGAGAGAGAGAGAGAGAGAGAGAGAGAGAGAGAGAGAGAGACAGACAGACAGACAGACAGACAGACAGACAGAGAGTAAGAGAGACAGACAGACAGACAGACAGACAGACAGACAGACAGACAGACAGACAGACAGACAGACAGACAGACAGAGAGAGAGAGAGCGAGAGAGAGTGAGGAATGAGACTAAAGGATAAGATATGAAGACGGAGGAGTGATGGCTTGAATGAAGAGGAGTAGGAGGAGTTGATAAAGAAGTTATGAGGGGACAAATAGGCAATGTGTTGGACAAGGGAGGAGGGTGAGGAGAGGGAAAGGAGGAAGAGGAGGAGGAGGAGGAGGAGGAGGAGGAGGAGGAGGAGGAGAAGGACGAGAGAAGAGGAGACAGAATAAAGCGTTGGAAGGCGAGTAGAGGGGCAGTGAATAAAATACAGGAGAAGAAAATGAAGGAGAAGCACGAAAAGTCCACGTTTGGCGGGGACAAAAAAGAAATGAGAGAGGATAATGAGGATGAGGAGCAGGAGGCAATGTGCGAGTGAGAGGCGGGTAATATCGGGTCATTTTTATCCGCTCCACAATAAAGAAGGATTATGGGTGCCTACGTGAAGAGCCTATGTAGCAGTTACCCGTGTGTGTGTGTGTGTGTGTGTGTGTGTGTGTGTGTGTGTGTGTGTGTGTGTGTGTGTGTGTGTGTGTGTGTGTGTGTGTGTGTGTGTGTGTGTGTGTGTGTGTGTGTGTGTGTGTGTGTGTGTGTGTGTGTGTGTGTGTGTGTGTGTGTGTGTGTGTGTTTATGTGTGTGTGTGTGTGTGTGTGTGGTGTGTGTGTGTGTGTGTGTGTGTGTGTGTGTGTGTGTGTGTGTGTGTGTGTGTGTGTGTGTGTGTGTGTGTGTGTGTTCGTGTGTGTGTGTGTGTGTGTTTGTGTGTGTGTGTGTGTTCGTGTGTGTGTGTGTGCGTGTGTTTGTGTTTGCGTGTGTGTGAGGATCTGTGGGTGTATGTGTTTATATGTGTTTTGTGTGTGTGTACATGTATATGTGTATATATAAACACACACATACACGCATAAGCGTATGTCAAAATAATACTAAGTACATACAAATATGTTCACACGTGTACGCAATGACGCACGCAAGCAATCCTATGCAGAAATGTACTCTCGTTCATGAGTGCGTACGCACACACACACTTACACACACATGCATACACACAAACATACATACACACTCATACACACACAAACACACGCACACACACACGCACACACACACGCACACACACACACACCACACACACACAAACACACACACATCACACACACACAAGCACACACACACATACATACATACACACACACCACACACACACAAACACACACACACACACACACACACCTCTCATGGCGCTGTGGTTAGAGCTCTGGCCTGCCACTACGGAGGTCCGGGTTCGACTCTCGCCCGGGGCTGAAATAATATCAGTATCGCAGCGCTGAGGGGTGTTACTCCGACTCTCGTGGGCGGGGAGTTGGGGGTGTGTGTGTGTGCAAGGTCATAGCATTACCCATAGATCGGACCTACGAGCTCTGAGCTCTCTTCCAGGAGGGAAATAGCTGTCGATCACGAGTCCAACACGTGATCCAAAGACCAAGTGAAAGACCAAGTGAGTGAATACACACACACACACACACACACACACACACACAAAACACAGACCCACAGAGGCACATACATACATACATACATACATACATACATACATGCATACATACATACATAATACACACACACACACACCACACACACACAAACACAAACACACATACACACACACATACACATACACGCGAGCGAACTACCTTTGTTTCTGTATATATTTCCATAATATCACACAGATCTGTCTATACCCGCCACCACCATCTCCACCACCGCCGCCTCTAATCCATCTTTATTGTATACAGCGTGAGAATTAGTGGGTATTAACCTTTGCTTCGCACCGCCTTCCCACACTCTGCCCTTTCCCTCACTAGACATCTGTGTTGTGACGCCGCGATACTTGGCCATGTGGGCGACCGACAGCGAGTTGCTCCCCCGAAGGCACGTATGCATGCCCTGCTAGGAACAGGATGAACAGGATGAACAGGATGAAGAACAACAGTGGTGAGCGTTTTGTGAGCTGACACCCTCCCGTTTAGGACAGGAGTCCTGCGGAGATATTACAGAAGGAGAAGGTGCATCTTTGAGGAAGGACTTAGGTTCCGAATGTAAGGGAATGTACTCACAAAATATCATCGCTGTCAATATAATTGTCCCTAGGATTAGCTACATATATATGTAAACATAATCAGGTGTACGTCGGAAAGGTTGACTATGTATCACTCACCGGAAGGATTTTAATCTTGTAATATTAAATGAAGTGAATACACACACACAAACACACACACACACACACACACACACACACACATAGTAACATGTCGGGAGGTGAAGGAGTACAGGTCGTTTGTGAGCAAGCTTCTGTGAAAAATAAACTATTAAACACGCAAATACACACGCTAATAAGTAACTAATTAGCGACTAATATTGTTACGTATGCGGATAAACTTAAGCTCAGTTCAACATACGAGCTACTGACATATTCACCAACCATTTCAAGTTACAAATATATTAAATACAATAAACGTGACCGATGTGGTCTTAACTCTAAGCAGCTTTCTGTACACGAGTGTGCATACACTAACACAAATACGTACCACACATGATACATACACTTGTGGATACATATATGTTTTGCATCTAAGGATGTTATGGACTGTGGTTTACCAGCGCTTCTATCGTTGTAGCCAATCTCGCGCCACTGTCGCGCGTCTTCAGGTAGAGCTATAGGTACTTTATCCAGCCGCTATCAACATGTTCATTCTGGAGGCTAAAAAAAACAAAGAAATAACGTAGTTCCAGATTCTTCTCGCTTTTTTTTTTTTTTTTTTTTTTTTTTTTTTTTTTTTTTTTTTTTTTTTTTTTTTTTTTTTTTTTTTTTTTTTTTTTTTTTTAAGAAAACGGAAGGTGCCATGGGAAAGTCCAGGGAACTAAAACGGAAAGTAGGAACAGTTTAAATCAAAACAGGATTTTTTTTTTTCTCCATTCACAGAAATAGGTTGTATGGATGTTGTAGAAGTACACCATCGTCATGAGTGAGATTAACACTCCTTCACCTTCCATTTTCCCAGTCCCAGCGTTTCTTCCTTTCCTAAATACTAACCCCTATGATCAGGCTAAACCAAATCTTTAAGTCTATGTTACTCGGTCACAAGCA
>NC_134784.1:6440357-6445357 GCF_046742065.1 Oratosquilla oratoria
TGTTACCAGAAACTATGATAGCTTTACTAAGGAGAAAGCATGTAAATGTAAAATGATTATATAATTTTACCAAATATTTAAATATTGGTTATTTTACTTTTACTTTTTCGCAGGCGATAATTTACCTAGGTTCACGCAAAACAACGAAAAAACGTAGGGAATGAACAACTTCACACCAGGTTTAATGACCCCCTTATGGGTCGATAGCCTAAGACAAAAAAATACTCGGGTTCAAAGATATTAAAAATTTGGTTCAATTCTTCTCCTACGGCCGAATATACTTTATTCCCAAAGGGCGTCTCCCTACTTAAATTGATCTTTTTTTCTTACTTTCTTAACATTTTATTTGTGTTACCTTTTCTATTGAGTTATATTGATACGTGTAACTTTTCTCCACAAATTCTATCAAAATTAGAATGATCATCATTTGCCCGCAGCAACGCGCGGGTAATTTGGCTAGTATAAATATATATATATATATATATATATATATATATATATATATGTATATGTATATATATATATATATACACACATATATATATATGTATATATATATGTATATATATATATATAAATATATATATATATATTACAAGAGTAGCAGGTCCCCTTTCAGGCAGATTTGATTAAACTTTGCAGCAGCTTCTGCATTCACGAGTTTCTTGCTGACACATTCAACTTTTCTAACACTTGAACGTTGAATATCGTTGAGTTGTCTTAATATGTGGCCAAACTTCATTTGGATATAAAGACAAAACTATCCTCTTGGTTATACTTGTAGACCTTTCGCCTAACTTTAGGCATCTTCATTACAAATTGAATAAAAAGAGTATAATAAATACAAAAAAACATATAGAACATTAGGATAGACAGTTCACTCTAAGTTTCTCCCTGACTTCTGCCCTTTTCCTCTTTCTCCACCAATCCTCCACTCTCAACTTACCTTCCACCAGAAAATGATCTGATATTCCCCAACTCTCTCCCCTTAGAACATGTACATCCTTAACTCTTCCTACTATACTCCTGGTTACCACTATATAGTCCATTAACACTCTATCTACCACCCTTCCATCCACCACCCTCTCCCATGTGTACTTATGCTTGACTTTCTTCCTAAACACTGTATTTACTATCACCAACTCTCTTTCGAGCCACCATCAACTCTCCACTACGATTTTTTCCTGGAAGTCCACACTTCCCAATCACTCCATCTATTGGTTCATTTCCTACCCTAGCATGAAGGTCCCCCAATACAACTACATTGACATTTCTCCCTAATCCCTTTATGCACTCATTTAAATCTATCCAAAAAACCTACCTTCCCTCTACACTCTTCTCACTACCAGGTCCTATGCACTTACAAAAACCAACATCTACCTTTCCAGCATCACCTTTATCCACATTAACCTTGAAGAAAATCCTTCCATTCCACTACATGCTTACCTATCTCTTCACTTACTAGTATAGCCAACCCTTCACTTCCTCGTCCTCTCTTCACTCCTGAGAACCCCCCCAACTACACTCCCAAACTCACCCTCGCCCCTCCCTTTCAACTTAGTTTCACTTAGTGCCAACACATCCATATTTCTTCTCACAAACATACTGCCTATCTCTTCCATTTTACTCTCATCTGTACCACATCCACACACATTAGGGTACTGGTTGGAAAACTCCTAGACCCTCTGACGCCTTTACTTTTTTTTAGGAATGTCCCCTTTGGGGCTACAGGTAGCACGATTCTTAGTCCTATCGCCGTCCCGTTTTTTTTTTTTTTTTTTTTTTTTTTTTGTCTCGTACGACTCAAATGGGAAGACTTGTTGGCAGCATTCTTTTCCCACACCACAGGGTTCGGCGAAAAAAAGGAAATGAATATTCAGAGAAATTGTACAGGACAGTAACAATGGGTGGGGGGACAGCATAACGGAGGAACAGTCGCAGTATAATAAAAGTCATCATTTCTCTATGAACAGAGATTTCCTCTATCACAGACAAAATGATGTGTGGCTCTGGTCCGTAGGAGTGCCCCATATAGACCCTAAAGTATCAGCCACATGCTTCTTTGTCACAATAACACTTTGCCAATACCCCAGATGGGTATTATTATTATTATCATCATCATCATCATCATCATCATCATCATTATTATTATCATTACTATTATTATCATTATTATTATTATCATCATCATCATCATCATCATCATCATCATCATCATCATCATCATCATCATCATCATTATTATTATTATTATTATTATTATTATTATCATTATTATCATTATCATTATCATTATTATCATTATTATTATTATCATTATTATTATTATATAATAATAATAATGATAATAATTATTATAATATAATGATAATAATGATATTATTATTATTATTATTATTATTATTATTATTATTATTATTATTATTATTATTATTATTATCATTATTATCATTATTATTATCATTATTATTATCATTATTATTATATATAATAATGATAATAATAATAATAATTATTATTATAATATAATAATAATAATAATAATAATAATAATAATAATAATGATAATAATAATAATAATAATGATAATAATAATAATAATAATAGTAATAATAATAATAATAATAATAATAATAATAATAATAATAATAATAATAATAATAATAATAATAATAATAATAATAATAATAATAATAATAATAATAATAATAATAATAATAATAATAATAATAATAATAATAATAATAATAATAATAATAATAATAATAATAATAATAATAACAATAATAATAACAATAATGATAATAATGATAATAAACCTGCCGTGGGCCAGAACAAAACTCTGCGTGCAAATCACAGGAAGGGTTTGGCGTGGCCTGATCTTCCTCCCGTGCAGCACCATCCTTCAAACTTGGGCGTCAAAACCATTTTCGCGACCCATCCATTACATTCCGTCTCCTAACACTTCCATCGTTTGTCTCCTCCAAAGTCCACAAAGACCACAGCCCGCTCTCACTCCACCTCTCCACTTCTGTCGCGTCTGGATGACCTGAGAGGTCATCTGGTTCTCGACTCCAAGAAAATAAGGTCCTCTTCTGGGTCCATATAAGGGAGGCAGCCCCCCCCCCCTACCCACCCAAAAAGAAATTGATAAAATAAAACGAGTAAATACATAAACAAAATAGATAAGATAAATCAGTCAAATCAGTCATCCTGAGGCTTTCATGGCATTCCATGATCCATAAGACTGCGCCAACTTCTGTCGCATCACTCCTGCAAACTTCTCCATCTCGTCTCTCCACATTCTGTCTGGTCTCCCTCTTCCACGCTTCCCATCTCTCGGCGTCCATTCATTAACACACTTGCTCCATCGCTCATCAGGCGTTCGCACCAACTTACCTGCCCAATTCCACTTCCTCCCTTTTACCGCCACCACAATATCTTTAGATAAGATAAAAGATAAGGATAATAGAGAAAAAAAATCTTCAACTCTCTGCATCCAATTGTTGTACCCGGATGTGTTAGACCCGGGACCCCGGCCAGGCTCATTACTATCATCGGTGAAAACAAAATCTTCGCAATTAACAACGACCAGGAGTTTCATTAATATGTAGACCAACGAATTAATCTCCTATATCACAAAGCCTTTCAAAGCTGCGGCCATTACGATGGGATTAAAGGGCGGGCCTGTTTTTCAATAATAGTATGTTTTCATCATATTATTAACGGGGGTTAATGAGAACTGGGTTAGCATCTCCCGTTACGGAGCCGTGGTTCCCCCTCCACCCACTCCTTCCCGCCCCCTATGTCCCCTCCCCCTCCCCCGCTCCCTCCTCCCCCTCCCCCGCCCCCTCCTCCCCTCCCTCCTCCTCAACCTCACGACAAGAGACGCTTCGCTCCGGCTGCTACCATCACCTTTGCCCAGTGTGCACAATGGTGGCAGCCATTGAGACTCGAACCCGGGCCTGGGTCGTTACGAGGTTAGGTCGAACGTCAATTGGCCGCAACAACAGATCTCACTCATTTCAGGGACTCATTCTGCTTGTTCCATACTTTTATATTCCTAGTTTAATGGTTCTTAACCTTTTTTATTGCCCTTAGTACCCCTTGATATCTCAAAAGAATTCTCGTGCCCCCATCCAATATAAGTACATTGCAAGCATATGAAAATGAATGGTGATACAAACCTTGCTTTGTTTTCTTGTGGCATATATACACAGTACTATTGCACTGGCTACCATGCTTCGTACTCCTAAGTTTAAGTTTTCGTACACCAAGTTAAGAACCACTGTCAGACACGACCGTGTCTTCGGTTCATCCTTCTGAGGACGCAGGTCGGAAGAAAACATCGAACTCTGCTCTTGACTGGAAGAGGTTAACTAAAAATGGCTTATAAACACATATTTATGTCCCTGCACTTTGATTACGAATTGGGCGATTTGCCAGTGCGGGGGAGAGGGGAAAGGGGAGAAGTCGTGGGGGAAGGGCTGAGGGGATGATGGGGAAAGAAGAGGAAAGGGGAGACCGGGGGGGGGGGAGAGGGAAAGAAAGGTAGGGGCACGATGGAGGGGGTAAGAACATTGGGTGCATGGGAGGGAGGAGGAGTTGATAGGAGGAAATGGAGGGAGTGGGTAGTGAGAAGAGGAGGAGGAGAAGGAAAAGGGGGAGATAGGGGAGAGGGAAAGGGGGAGGGGATGGAAGAGGGTGGGAGAGGGCTTCAATATGAAAAAAAATGGTGAGCGAAGTTGATGAGTCTGGAGGTCAATCTGCAGCCTCTCGCACGAGCTCCGTGTGTGTGTGTGTGTGTGTGTGTGTGTGTGTGTGTGTGTGTGTGTGTGTGTGTGTGTGTGTGTGTGTGTGTGTGTGTGTGTGTGTGTGTGTGCGTGTATGTGTGTGTGTGTGTGTGTGTGTGTGTGTGTGCGTGTATGTGTGTGTGTGTGTGTGTGTTGTGTGTGTGTGTGTGTGTGTGTGTGTGTGTGTGTGTGTGTGTGTGTGTGTGT
>NC_134784.1:6465357-6485357 GCF_046742065.1 Oratosquilla oratoria
GCACATGATGGAACACGTCCCTTGATAACACGTAAAATACGCAGGACTCGATGACGAGATGGCTACACGTCGGAGCACGTGTTTCCTCATCTCTGGCACGTGTCAGATGGTACGTTTCTTATTTCCTCTTAGTTTCTGTTACTTCGCTGAATTATTTCCAATCCTCTTTGCCAAAGCTCTTTGTCAATCCTGTATACTTAGCTTCTGCAAAATTGTATCTTTCTTGTTTTTTTCCTGCCTTCCCTACTTCTAAGTAAATTTAAGGTCGTCACTTTAAACTATCAGGCATTGGTACTTCAGCCCTCCAACCACTTCAGATTCTTTTGTCAAATCTTGCAGGTGTGTCTTCACCTCTGTTTCTTGTCGATTCTTTCACCCACTGGTTCATTATCTCATTCACTGCTATGTCGAATAGTGTACTTACCCTAAGAACCATCACTTCCATATGTTTCCCATTTCTCCCATTTCACCTCTCCACAATTGAAGTCTCCCGTCAGCGCTATACTATCATTATTTTCTCTCATTTTTCAAAACCTCGGCTGAATCTATCATTAATTCTTTATAGTCTGCCTCATTCCATACATTTTTCCATTGTGTATGTGTGTATGTGTGTGTGTGTGTGTGTGTGTGTGTGTGTGTGTGTGTGTGTGTGTGTGTGTGTGTGTGTGTGTGTGTGTGTGTGTGTGTGTATGTGTGTGTGTGTGTGCGTATGTGTGTGCGTATGTGTGTGTGTATGTGTGTGCGCCTGTTTGTGTGTTTGTACGGGTGTGTGTGCGTTTGGAGGGGCTGAGTGAGATAAGGGAGGACAAGTATTTGATTAGGCCTAAGTGGGGGGGGGGTGAGGGGGCTCACGAGGGGAATAGGCCTGGAGAGGAGGTCGAGCAAGAAGAGAATGAAGTAAACAAGCATATATCCAAAGCAAACAGATTTGGTGAAACAGAGTGATGCCGTGCTCGCACTCTCTCTCTCTCTCTCTCTCTCTTACACACACACACACACACACACACACACACACACACACACACACACACACACACACACACACACACACACACACACACACACACACACACACACACGACTCGATGGCGCGGTGGTTAAAGTTCCTGGCCGCCACTACGGGGGTCCGAGTTCGAATCCCGCCCAGGGCTGAAGTAATTTCAGTATCGCTGCGCTGTGAGTCGTTACTCCATTTCTCTTGGGCGGGGAGTTGGGTGTGTGTGTGTACGTGTAAGGTCACAGCATTACCCATAGATCGGTCATATATAAGCTCTGGGCTTTCTTCCGGGAGGGAAATAGCTGTCCATCACGAGTCCAACACGTGATCCATGGTGAATCATTCTTCACCAAAAGGCTTACTTTTCGGCTGAATAAAAATTGGTTGACGGCAGACAAAAGGAGAATATAAATAAGCCCTGATGCGTAACTGAGACTGCTTTCAATGTCAAAATTTAGGCAAAAGAGTGGCGAGTTAGATTCTCGAGTACTTAAACTACAACCACATAGGCATTCACAGACTGATTATTTTTTCTTAAAGGAATACAAAAAATATTATCTTGATTTTAGTAATATATCCGCCTACCTATACACGAGAGACTGAAAGAGAGCAAGTTGGGTGTGAGAGCAGACTAGAGTGAAAGATATTGTGGAGGCGGTGAAAGAGAAGAAGTGGAATTGGGCAGGTAAGTTGGTGCGAACGACTGACGAGCGATGGAGCAAGTATGTTACTGAGTGGACGCCGTGAGATGGGAAGCGTGGAAAAGGGATACCAGACAGAAGGTGGAGAGACGAGATAGAGAAGTTTGCAGGAGTAACATGGCAGAGGTTGGCGCGGTCGTGTGAATCATGGAATGCTATGAAGGAGGCCTTTGTTCAGCAGTGGACTCAGGATGGCTGATTTGATTGATTGATTGATTGACTGATACACCAGATGGCTTCTTCCCCTTTATAAATAAGAGAGGTAGCCAGCTAAGCTATGAACCCAGCCTCCACCCATTTCAAACCCATTCGTTTCACCTTTGTCAAGTCAAGAAAACATCACTACGACTATAACTTTTTTTCTTTCGTTTTCTGACTCAAGTTCCTCTCTCAGCTGAATAAAATCGCTTGGCAGTATCTATGACTGCCGAAGCGAAAGAAGAGGTGGCATGGGGAGGCGACCCAACGACGTCATTTTATAATTTCATTCTGGCACTCCTACGCCAAACGATTTTACTCAGCTAAGTAGAGAACCCTAATATGAGTTGAATGTGCCCTGCCCTATGCCGTCACTACCACTGTTGAGCAATGAACCTAATCACCTGTCTCTCTCTAAACTAACATACTCCCCCACTTTCTCCTCCTCCTCCTCCTCCTCCTCCTGTTTCTACTGATACCACTCTTTCTCCTCTTCCTCCTCCTACTCCTGTTTCTCCACTTTTCCCTATTCATCCCCTTCCTTCTTTCCCCTTCTGCTCCAACCCGTCCTCCTCCTCCTCCTCCTCAAAACTCCCGCTCACTCTCGCACGAGCAGGACACGGGTTCTACACTCCGGTACCGAGCGCCTTCCCGTCTCCCCCTGGGATCTCGCTCTGCCAACTTCTATGTCCTCGCATAACGCGCTTGCACTACAACATAGCCCCTGTGGTTTTTTAAAATTGTTGGAAGTGCATTCGTGGAGAAACCCACATTCCCGGTTACTTTTCGCGCACCCTAGCGCACCGGCATAGGTTGAGCTCATAGGGCATCGCTAGACTGTGACAAACCCACCCCCACAGGGGCAAAGGCCATGGCGGCCTCCCTGTCTCCGAGCAGAAAGAAACGCCGACCCGACGACTCTGACGATGACGAGGGGGCACCGGATCCCACTCACAACACCAAAAACCCCAGGCTACCCACCTACACGGTCCACCCCACGGACGGCTTCGACTCGCCCTTCGACGCCCCTTGCAAGGAAAGCTAGTCTCCTTCAGATTACTGCGGAATGACACGGTCCTCCTAACCCCCCGCCACCAAAATGTAGTCGACACCCTCGACGAGGTCAAGGAGATCCAAGGACACAGGTTAAATATCACGAAGCTCCTCCCGGAGGATCGAGTGAACAGGATGGTGGTCTACAATTTCGATGCCAAATTGGGGCTACTCACGAGTCACCCCAGGATCACCAGTGCCAAGTGGCTACTCGACCGATTTAAACGAATAACCCCCCACGTGATCATTCACGTTAGAATTAGAAGGATGGGGGGAAATTTCACGTGGGCACGTACATTCCCGATCCCCTCAGGTGCTTCAGGTGCCAAAAATATGGGTATCACCAGAACCAATGTCGAGCACGTCTTCCCCGATACGACATCTGCAGCCGCCCACAATTAACAGACATGTGCCTCGCAAAATTCAAAAACGGGGACACTGACCTCCAAGCCAGATGCCCTAACTGCACAAAGCACCATGCATGGAATACTAAGTGCACGGTGAAGAAGACTGAGGTGAGGCCGCGCAGTGCTATCAGAGGGCTGCGGAACGGGTAGATTTCGTCCCGACGCCACCAGGGACCTTCGTATGAGGGAGCAAGAAGCACCCGCCCCCCCGCCTCAGGTCAAACCATCCCCTACTTCTGCGCCAAGCATGGATAGCAAAGAGACCTTACCCGACCTACCCGCGCCCTGCCCTCCCATTGTCAACCCACTCAGACCACGGCTCCCCCATCCCACAGACAGCAAGTGACCGCAGCACGACGTTCGGCCGTGAACCTCGATAAAACGGACGTCCACCGCCAATTACCCACAACCTCTGCTTCCTCGATTCCCAACGATGCCGCTCCACTCTTTCCCCCAGAAACACAACCGCCCATAACAACTCCCGCAACCATGCCCGCCCCCACACCCACAACAGCTGTAGCGCACACTACACCCTCCGTTGTGCCGACCCTCTCGCCCACTGCCATCGTCTTGGAAGAGAGTGACTCCAAGGAAATTCTCTCCACAGTTATCGAGGGGATTCAGGCAACTCTCGGCCACAATGCCCTTGACAGCAAGGGAACCGATACCATGATCAAAAATACCATGGAAATAATCCGCCGCCGACGGGCGCAGCGCACACATACGCGGGCGAACCCACCCCCCTCTACCACCGTCACAAAGCACAATCAAGACAAAACCGCCAGCGCGACAACCAACCTCCCCCCCCTACCCAGCCCAGCCCTGCCCGCAACCACCCCCTCCCCCAACTCGGTCAGTCCAAATAGCCCTGCCACTGCCCCATCCGTCGAAATGCCTTCCACTGACCCAGATGAATCCCCCCCCCTCCGCGGCAATACTGACAATGACAGCTGCATCTCCTCAGCACCATCCACTTCCGGTGCCATCCGGGGCAACGAAAGTGTCTCAGACATGGACACAGAGGTTACCGATAATGCCTCTCTTCAATAACACTGAGCTGAGCGTCCTTCAGTGGAACATCAACGGGTTCCTCCGCAAGAGATCATATCTCCTGGCTATCACCCAGAAATACGATTTCGACAACATTTTTCTACAGGAAACACTACTAAGGGAGGAGGTGCGATTCCCAGGATATCACACCTTCTCCTTACCGCGCAGCGACACCACGAGAGGCTGCATGGCCCTCGTCAAGGACAACCTACCCTGCAGCGAAGACACCAACGCCATATACTGTGGCGATGGCGTGGAGGCTCATGCGGTTCTCGTACAATGAGGCCATGAGACCTTCACCATCTACAACTTGTACAGGGGCCGTCACGTGTTCCTGGACCTTGGGGAAGTGAGCACCTTTGGTGGGGATAGACTCATCATCCTCGGAGGGGATTTTAACGCTCACCACCCATCTCTGTCATCCACACAGGGCCCCAATGCTGCAGGGAATCACCTACAGCTTACACTGACCTCCTCCCCTCCCCCCACATCGCCTTGCTGAACGACGGCTCCCCGACCCATATACGGGGAGGCAGCCTTGACCTAACCCTTGTGACTGCCACTCTCTCCTCCCGCGCAAGATGGGAGATACATCCCGTTGTCACCAGTGACCACTTTGCCGTATGGACGTACATACGAGATGTGGCTCCGCCACCGGTGGTGCCACACATTCCGCGATGGAATACATCCAAGGCCAACTGCCCTCTCTTCTCCAACGCCCTGGCCGTCCTGGGCAACTGAGTACAACCCTTCAGCTTGGGACGTCGACAGCTTAGAGGCGGACCTCTCAACCGCCCTCCACGCTGCCGCTAGCGATACGATTCCACTGAAGGGCCAGCCCACCCGGAGGCACAAGAACAACTGGTACTACAACGAGGAAATGAGAGAGGCTAACCACAGGGTGCGCATGTTCTGCCGCGCCTTCCGACGGAACAGGACATAGGTCAATCTCGCCAACCTCCGAGCAGCAGTTCGTGAAGCGCATGCCACGGCTACGTGTGTCAGGATAAACAAACTTCATGAGTGGTGCGAGAGCTTCAACGCCCACACCTCCCTTTCCGAGCTCTGGCGCAAACTTCATGTAGCCACTAACAGGTCTCTCGAACCAGCAGTGCCTTCCTGCCGCAGCGCACCCAGGAGATGCAACAACAGCTGCGGGAGGGAAGGATTCATCACATCGGGGACATGATGGCCCAGACGGACGAAATCGACGAGGAATTCACTCTCGGAGAGCTCATGGCCGCCCGCAGACCTGACAAGGACACTGCTCCCGGCGAGGAGGGAGCCACCTACTCCATGCTGGCACACCTCGGACCTGCAGGAGATGAGGCCTTTCTCCGCGTGATCAACGCGTCCTGGAGAACCGGGAGACTGCCCACGGCCTGGAAGACGGCCACAATAGTGCCGATCCCCAAACCCAAGGAACCCGGTGCCTACCGCCCCATCAGCCTGGTCAGCTGTATGGAGAAAACAGCAGAAAGAATGGTACTCAACAGATTGCTATGGAAACTAGGTCCGCTGCATGAGCATATCTATGCTTATCGCAAGGGCACTTGTACGGCCCACAGCATTGCCACCCTTCTCGCAGCAGTGAGCAGCGAGCCCTCCATCGCCATTTTTCTCGATCTGGAAAAGGCCTTTGAGCTAGCCAGTCCTCTGGCTATCCAAGACACTCTCGCATGCAAAGGTGTGAGAGGAAGACTTCTCACCTGGATAGGCGATTACCTATCACGCAGATCTGCGCGTATGCGTTTTCAAGGCCACATGTCGGAGTCCACGGTGCTAGAGAATGATGCATCACAGGGAGGGGTCCTCAGCCCGACTCTCTTCAACGGGCTGATCTCCAACGTACTGGAGCTCCCCCTCCCCCACGGGTGCAAAATAATTTCCTACGCCGATGATCTGGCTCTCATCATTGCTGGGAAGCAACGATGCCACGACAGGGCACAGCGCTGCCTCGACGCCGTCGCAGCGGAATGCGTCAGGATCGGGCTCAAAATATCCCCTCGGAAGTCCAAAGCCATGGCATTCGGTCTCGGGCGGGGAAAGGAACCCCTCATTACTCAGGGATTCGCGCTGGACTGGGTCACACAATTCCAGTACCTGGGCGTATGGCTCGACAAGGGCCTCACCTTCAACAGGGAAATATCCTACCTCAGAGAGAGAATGACGGCCAGAACCACAGTGATGAGGGCCATGTGCGGAAGAGCACTTGGTGCCACACATCAAGTCCTACGCACGTACTACGTACAAGCGGTGCGTTCTATCGCCGACTACGCAGCCCCGGCTCTCCTTACTGTGGACGCGGATAAACTCCAGAGGCTTGAGACATGCCAGAATGAAGCGGCTGGAATCATCCTGGGAGCACAACGGTGGTATAAAATTCTCAACCTCCAGCGGGAAGCCTCGCTCCCTCCTCTCCAAATAAGGATCAGAATGCTCGGGGCGGACATTGTTGCCCGCGCACTTCACCCCCGCGACGAGACAGGTCTAAGTCGGGCCATCCACACCTCACTTGCACGCACAGACATACTGCAACGCCCCAACACTTGGCTCTCACACGCGTCTAAGCTCCTGGATTCCTTCCAACTGCGGCAACCTCTCCCCGAGAAGGGCATACCAAAATATCACCCGGACTTTAAATGCCCGCCCGCCGTGGGCACCGGCTCCCGTGACCTTTAAATTTACGTCACTCCCGGGGAAAAAGGACGCATGCCACCCGAACAGAGCGCGCGTCTATGCAAACAACGGCATCAGGGCACTGACGCGACTTGGTCATACCGTATATTTTACAGATGGCTCTGTAGAATAAAACGGCCCACACACGGCCGGAGCTGCCTTTGTCACTGGTGGATACATCTTCGGCAGGAGAGTCAGCGACTACGCGTCCTCTCTTCAAGCCGATGCCGTGGCGATGCAGGGGATCCTAGAACATGCCCTTGTATCCCACTCCAATTCCATGGTCATTCACACCGACTCTCTGAACCTGATAAGCTGCTTGCAACAGGCAGAGCCCAAAGATAATGTCCACCTCCTTACCAATATCATTGCACTCCTGCACAAATTACACCGTGCTGGACGGAATGTCATCATCAACTGGGTGCCAAGTCACGTCGGTGCGCATGGAAACGACCTTGCAGACGCAGCAGCTGCCGCAGCCCGCAAGCGCGCCAGTGTCGATGTCCAGGTCCCTCTCAGCAAGAGCCAGCTCCAACATAGAACTAGGGCATTAGCACGCATGCAGTGGCACCTCCAACACAGTCTGGAGGCGCAGATTTCCCAACGAGCGGGGTGACACAAAAAGGTGACAGCATATGAACCTCTAGCCTCCCCCGCTCCACTCCCAGAAGGATAGAAAAGCTGCTCTTCAGGCTGCGTCTCGAGGACCGTTGCCTCTGGCAGCTTTATACCCAGAGCACCATGGAAGACCGCCGGTGCAACCACTGCCGTGCAGAAATGCCGACCTCCTCCACTACCTGAGCGATTGCCCCGCCACCTCTTTCCTCAGACGTGGACCACCGGCTCCCCCTGAAGGTCTTGTGAGCCGCCTCTGCCGTCTCCAAAGCCCCTATGAGTTCCGTCAGCTACTAGAGCGTCCGCCGCCGCTATAATAGCTGCAGCCTCTCTTTTCTACTGCCCCCTATCCCCCTCTGAATAGCTACACTATTCCACCTCCTCTCCACATGGTGTGTTTTAAATAAACACCACCGCACGGGCTCAAACAAAGCCCGTGGGAGTGATACTTCACTCCCAAATAAAAAAATAATAATAATAATAATAAAAGAAATAATAATAAAAAATCATCATCATCATCATCATCATCATCCCCCCCCCCCCCTCCCACTGGTCTTCCTCTCCCCTTCCAGTTGCCAAAACCCAGGACACCATCTGTTGTCGAGGTCCTGTACCTGAGCGAGGCACTGTTGACTAAACGTCTTTTGGAAGAAGTAACACCGCAGCTGATGACGAAAATATTAACAGAGGTGTTGCCAGTGACCAACAAGAGGTCAAGGGTCACCGCTGTCTGATGGGCTGGACAGAACTCTCGATATGATGAGGATATTGTCTGTAATCTAGTGGTGTCTAGTTCCAACTAAGGGCGGAAACACACGCACACACACACACACACACACACACACACACACACACACACACACACACACACACACACACACACACACACACACACACACACACACACACACACACACACACACACACACACACACACACACGATCGTATCCAGTGCCCTCTTAACTACCTTGACGACGAGGACGTCTAATAAAATCGTCTAGCGATAGCTAAGAAAAATTAAGAGAGAGAGAGAGAAAGAGAAAGAGAAAGAGAGAGAGAGAGAGAAAGAGAGAGAGAGAGAGAGAGAGAGAGAGAGAGAGAGAGAGAGAAAGAAAGAAAGAAAGAAAGAGAGAGAGAAAGAGAGAGAGAAAGAGAAAGAGGGAGAGAAGGCATGTAGTACAATACTTGGAGAAGTGCTGCAGCCGTGCCCTCCTGGCGGCGCTGGTGTTGTGAACTTTTCATCTTTCTTCACTTTTGTTATTGAATTGAATGGAGTGCTTGACGGTCACCGACGACCAGTGGCCTGTAGCCTCTGGCCAGGCGAGAGACGGAAAGGGAAGGGAAGGGAAGGGAAGGGAAGGGAAGGGAAGGGAAGGGAAGGGAAGGGAAGGGAAGGGAAGGGAAGGGAAGGGAAGGGAAGGGAAGGGAAGGGAAGGGAAGGGAAGGGAAGGAAAGGGAAGGAAAAGCAAAGTAAGCAGGCAACGCGAGACAAGAGAAGAGGAGGGAAAGAAAGAGAGGGGAGGGAAGGAAAGACAAGGAAAAAGGGGAGAGAGAGCAAAGTAAGGTAAGGCAATGGAATGGGAAGGAAAAGGAGGGAAAAAAGAGAAAGTGAAGAGAAGGTAAAGGAAATAAAGGCAGAGGAAGGAAGGGGAAGGGAAGGAAGATGAAGGGAAAATGAGGGGATAGAAAGGGGGGGATAGGAAGAAGAGTGAAGGGAAGATCTGTTCTGTGAAATTTGGGGGTGAAGCTCCCACGGGCTTAAAAAGGGAAGAGAAAGAAAGGGAAAGGAAGGGGAGGGAAGGAAAGGGAAGGGCTGTGATTTAGGGAGTTGGTTAAGAGGAATAGAACGTCTTAACGGGGAGAATAAAGAGCTTCTAGGGATGTCAGGGAAAGGAGTTTAAGGGATTGTAGGGGGCACCACCTGAGGGAGTGAGGTAGTGGGGTTGTCCTGCAGATGGGAAAAGGGTGGAGTGCTGTAGAAGGACTCCCGAGTGAAGGGACTTCAGAAGCCTAGAGTGCCACCAGGAGGGGAGGGGAGGGGAGGAGGAGGGGGACGACGAGTGCAGAGGTGAGAGGAAGAGGAGGGAGGAAGAAATGCGGGAGAGAGTGTGTAGGGGGTAATGGAGATGGGAGAGTAAGACGATAAAGAGGAGAAAGAAAAGGAGGAGGAAGAGGAGGAGGAGGAGGAGGAGGAAGATAAATCCAAAGAGAATCCCCAAAGAATTCTATGGTTACATTAGAGATTAAAAGATTATTAGGAATCACATCGGCCCACTATTATCTACGGTCAACTTGAATATTCAAATGAAGGAATGTGTAATATTCTAAACAATTATTTTAGTTCAGTATTTGTAAACGATACACCTCAAAGTGAACCCCATACTGAAACCTATGAAAAGTCTAGGGTGAACTCACTCACAACGGTAAATATAACAAAAGAAAAAATTAAAAGGTGTTTAGAAAAACTCAAAGTTAATAAAACACCAGGGCCTGACGGTTGGCATCCAAGAATCTTAAAGGAAATGAAAAATGAGATTATTGTTCCATTAGAAATTATTTTCAAGAAATCCATCATATCCGGAGATGTCCCAAGAGAATGGAAGCTAGCTAACGTTACTCCCATATTCAAAAAAGTTGACAAAAAGAAACCAAATAACTACAGGCCTATAAGTTTGACTTCAATCGTAGGAAAAATTATGGAAACTGTCATCAGAGATGCTATCGAACATCATTTAGAAAGTAAATGTTTAATAAATGATAACCAGCATGGTTTCAGACGGAAGCATTCTTGCGTGACTAACTTACTCGAATTCTACAACACAGTCATCTCGAATTATGACAAAAGAAACAATATTGATTTAATATATCTAGACTTTGCAAAAGCTTTTGATACCGTCCCACACGAAACACTACTTACTAAATTAACTTCCCACGGAATAAGTGGTAGCCTATTAAGTTCGACTAGTAATTGGTTGAATGATCGAAAACAGAGAGTTGTTTGAAATGGAAAAACATCTAGATGGAAAAATGTTACGAGTGGAGTTCCTCAGGGTTCCGTTCTTGAGCCACTTTTATTCATAGTATATATATAAATGATATAGACCACGGACTAAAATCTACTGTTTCCACATTTGCTGATGATACAAAAATGTGCGGAATGACAAATGATCACTTAGATTAATTAGATATTCAAGAAGATTTAGATAAATTACAGCAATGGTATGAAAAGTGGCTAATAAAATTTAACACAGGTAAATGCAAGGTAATGCATATAGGTAAAAATAACAGTAAGTACGATTACAAGTTATTTGGAAATTTGTAAACAAAAGTGAATAGTGAAAAGGATCTCGGCGTAATTATTAATAACAATCTCAAATCATCTAAACATTGTATTTCAGCCTCTAAGAAATCAAATGTGATTCTAAAACTGATTGCGTGATCTTTTGATTTCAAAATTTCATCTCTCATAAAGAAACTATATAAATCGTTAGTTAGTCCACATTTGGAATGTGCTGTTTCCGTATGGTCACCGAATTTCATTAAAGACAGTGACAGGTTGGGAAAAAGTACAACGGCGAGCCACAAAATTTATTCCAAATGTAAAAAATAAATCATGCGAAAATCGACTAAAACATAGGAATCTGTTTTCCCTAAAAAGCGTAGACTCAGAGGCGACTTGATACAGGTCTTCAAGATTCTAAAGGGATTGGCAACATCAAAAGTGACAAAATTTTCACACTGAATAAGAATCCGACAAGAAATAATGGTCTCAAACTGTCAGGAAATAGATTTAATTTGGAGGTGGGTAGAAACAACTTTGCCAGCCGTGTAGTTAATGAATAGAATAAACTTCCTGCAGAGACAGTGCAATGTAGTTCAGTTCGAAGTTTTATGATTCGTTTAGATAAGCACCTAAGCAAGATGTTGTAATGTCTGCCATTTATTTTACATTATTTGTTTGATTGTTATTATTTGTCTGTTTGTTTATTATTATTTGTTTGATTTTCATTTATTATTATCAATCTGTGAATTTATTATTATTTACTATTTTCCTGTTTATTTATCATATCTATGCTGTATAATTTTTTTTATTTATCATTATTATAATTCTTTTCGCATCCGACCTTGTTATGGACCAAAAGGTCTCCTGTCGGCATGCTCCTCCTTTGTAATCCTTTGTAAGATGAGAAGGAGAAGGACAAGGAGGAAGAGGAGGAGGAGGAGGAGGAGAAGGAAGACGAGAAGGAGAAGAAGGAGAGGAAGGAGAAGGAAAAAGAGAAAAATGAGGAAAAAGAGTGGAAGGGGAGCTATTCATATGATATGGGATAAAGAAAAAGCATTGAGAAGAAAATAATCTGGCGAGGGAGAAAGCGGCCGAAAAAGGAGGCAATTGAAATTGTGATTGAATACCTGGAGGAAAAGCAGGGAGAGGAGGAGAAGGAGAAGGAAGAGGAAAAGGAGGAGTTAGGAGTAGGAGGAGTAGGAGGAGGAGGAGGAGGAGGAGGAATAGTAGAAAGAGGAGGAGGAGAAGGAGGAGAAGTAGAAAGAGAAAGATGATGATGATGAGGAGGAGGAGGAGGAGGAGGAGGAGAAGGAGCAAAAGGAGGAGGAGGAGGAGGAGCAAAAGAAGGAGGAGGAGGACCAGAAAGAAGAGAATTGGAATAAGCAGTCCTAGGAGGAGAAGAAAGAAAAGAAGGAGTACGAGGAGGACGAGAAGGAGAAGGAGGAGGAGGAAAAGAAGAGGAGGAAAAGGAGGAGGAGGAGGAGGAAAAGAAGAGGAGGAAAAGGAAGAGGAGGAAAAGGAGGAGGAGGAGGAAAAGAAGAGGAGGAAAAGGAAGAGGAGGAGGAGGAGGAGGAAGAGGAGGAGTACCAGAAAGAAGAGAATTGGAATAAGCAATCCTAGGGGGAGAAGGAGAAGAAGAAAGAAAAGAAGGAGTACGAGGAGGACGAGAAGGAGGAGGAGGAGGAGGAAAAGAAAAGGAGGAAAAGGAGGAGGAGGAGGAGGAGTATCAGAAAGAGGAGAATAAGAATAAGCAATCCTAGGGGGAGAAGGAGAAGAAGAAAGAGAAGAAGGAGTACGAGGAGGACGAGAAGGAGAAGGAGGAGGAGGAAAAGAAGAGGAGGAAAAGGAGGAGGAGGAGGAGGAGGAGTACCAGAAAGAAGATAATTAGAATAAGCAATCCTTGGAGGAGAAGGAGAAGAAGACAGAAAAAGGAATACGAGGAGGACGAGGAGGAAAAGGAGGAGGAGGAAAAGAAGAAGAGGAAAAGGAGGAGGAGGAGGAGGAGGGGAGGAGGAGGAGGAGGAGGAGGAGGAGGAGGAGGAGGAGGAGGAGGAGGAGGAGGAGAAGTTCCAGAAAGAAGAGAATGAGGAAAAGCAATCTAGACGCACCTCAACGAACAGGAGGCATACATGATCTAAGGCAGCGGTTCTCAACAATGCTTCCTCATGTATCCCATACTTATGCATTTCTGTTCCCTGGGGACCACTTTCATCACTAAATTCAACCGTTGTGCATCCACTAACTACAATAATTTCCCGGCTAGTAACCACCTTTGTGAAGCTCCGTGGGGACCCCCCAAGGGGTTACGGACCCCCAGGTTGAGAACCACTGATCTAAAGTGTAAGTATGTTCGAGTGTTATTAACTAAAGAGGGATGTGGAGGAGAACGTGGAGGAGGATACGAAGCAGGATGTGGAGAATGTGGAGGAGGGTTTGGAGGATGTGGAGGAGGATGCAAAGGACGACGTGGAAGAGGATACGAAGAAGGATGTGGAGGAGGGGTTGGAGGATGTGGAGGAGGATGTGGAGGACGACGTGGAGGAGGATACGAAGGAGGATGTGGAGGATGTGGAGGAGGGTTTGGAGGATGTAAAGGATACGAAGAAGGATGTGGAGGATTGAGGGAGGGTTTGGAGGATTGAAGGAAGGTTTGGAGGATGTGGAGGAGGATACGAAGGAGGATGTGGAGGAGGGTTTGGAGGATGTGAAGGAGGATGTGAAAGATGCGAAGAAGGATGTGGAGGATTGAAGGAGGGTTTGGAGGATTGAAGGAAGGTTCGAAGGATGTGGAGGAGGATGTGGAGGATACGAAGACAAACTCCACCTCCTCCTGTAGCTATGGACGGAAATAAAGCATTTGAGAGTAAGTTTGGGGGAGTGGGGAAGTGGGAGGAGGGGGAGGAGGAGGAGGGGGAGGAAGTGAGTGAGGGGACTTGGCACCCGTTACTAAAGTCCTGATGCCCAAGAAAGAGATTTGTGTTGCATGACCTTTTCCCTTTTCCCTGTGAAGGGTAAGGTTGATCTCCACTGAGATCGCCAGGGTACGTGAGAGTGGAGGGCGAGAGTGGAGGGCGAGAGTGGAGGGGCAGTCTTTCCGCACCAAAGTGAAAGGCAAGGGAGATGAGGTGGAAGGAAAAGTGAGGGAGGGAAATGAAAGGGAGGAGAAGAGGAGAAGAGATGACAGTGGGAGGGAGCGGAAAAGAGAGGTTAGCATGGGGAAGGAAAGGGAAGAGAAAGGAAGGGAATGGATGGGAAGGGAAGGGGAGGTAAAGGAGGGGAAGTGAAAGAAAGAAGAGAAGAGAAGGAAAGAAAGCAAGGGAGGGGAAGAGAAACGGAGAGAAGGGAAAGGAAAGAGGGGAAAGGAAGGGAAGGAAAGGAAAGACAAGGAAAAGGAAAGGAAGTGAAGGGAAGAGAAAGAAAGGTAAATGAAGGAAAGTGAAGGAAGTGAAAAGAAAGGAAAGAAATGGAAGTGATATTGAATGAAGAGAGAGAGAATATGTATGGTGACTTGAGAAGGTGAAAAAAGAAGAGAATATATAGTGAAAGAGAAAGGAGCTAGTTGATGATGGAGGGAGGAACACAAAGGAAGAACAAACAACAGCAGGCCTACTGGCCCTAACGAGGCTGTTTGTGTTTACTAAATTAAGCTACAGTTAAGAAAACAGGGCAGAATATGAACTAACACTACTGCTATCACTATCCTATGCAATTGCAATTAAATGCCGGGTTGTCAGATCTTTTATTGCAAGGAATAATATTTTCGAATTAGAGTCCAAATATTTATCTAAGTGGTTTTTAAATGCTGTTATTGTGTTACTTTCAACGACAGTGGAAGGTAACGAATTCCACACACTAACAACCCGGTTAAAGAAGTGCTTATTTTCATTCGAAGAAAATATTCTACCAACTACTTTAAAATCGTGACGTCTTCATGTATTTGATTGTTCTAATAAGAAGTAATCTTCGACATTGATGTTGTCAAAGCCTCTGAACGCTTTAAAAAAAACTCAATTAAATCTCCTCACATTCTTCTTTTTTGAAAGTGAGAATAAATTTAGACTTTTAAGTTTTTCTTCATACGGCAGATTTCTCAGCCTTGGTATCATTTTAGTCATTCTCCGTTGCACTCTTTCTAGTTTACTAATATCTTTCTGGTAGTATGGGGACCAAAATTGTACACAGTATTCGAGATGGGGATGGGCCAAGGAAATATAAAGGTTTAGCAATATTTTTTCTGATTTATTTTCGAAGACTTTTCCGATGAAGCCAACCAATTTATTTGCTGTTTTAACAACTTCTGAGCAATGTTTACTTGGCTTCAAGTACTTTGATATTAAAACTCCTAGATATTTTTCTTTAGTTAATGAATCCAGTATTTCGCCATTCATTTGGTACTGGATGTGATCACTGTTACTTCCAATGTGCATGACTTTATATTTGTTAACGTTAAAATTTATTTGCCACTTGCTAGCCCAGCTTGATAATCTGTCTAGATCGGACTTCAGAGTTTCTTTCTCTTTGGTGGTTGCTACTTTACCTGTAATTTTTGTGTCATCAGCAAATTTTTATACTTTGCAGAGGAGGCCGTCGTCTAGATCATTTAAATATATTAAGAACAAAACGGGTCCCAAAACTGATCCTTGTGGTACGCCACCTTTAACGTCGAGCCAGCTAGATGAGGCCCCCGTTAATTACAACTCTCTGTTGTCGCTCAAAGAGCCAATCTTTAATCCAGTTGTGGATACTGCAAGAAATACTGTGCGTTTCTAATTTGTCGAGTGATCGTTTATGGGGAACTTTATCGAATGCCTTATGAAAATCTAAATAAATTATATCGACAGATCTACATTCCTCGTATTTGTTAAAGACGTCATGAAAGAAGTCGAGGAGATTAGTTAAACATGAGCATTTGTTACGGAAGACATGTTGCGAATCTTTCATGATTTTATTTACTTCTAAAAATTTCACTACACTGTCGCGAATGATGGTCTTTAGCAGTTCGCACACAATCGAAGTCAGGCTAATCAGTCTTTAGCTGCCTGTTTATGATTTGTCCCCTTTCTTGAATATTGGTGTTACGTTAGCACATTTCCAATCTGATGGGACTTTACCAAGTGTTAAAGATTTGTTGAAAAGGATGCACAAGGGTTTACAGATTTGATTTTTGACTTCTCGTAGAATTCTAGGTGAAATTTTGTCAGGTCCCGGGGCTTTATTTATTTTGAGCTTATCAACCACTTGTACATCACTTTCGGTAATTATGAGTTGATTTAAAACGTTTTGGGGCATTTTATGTTCTGGCAGCTGATACACTGTGAAGACGGATACAAAAAAATTATTAAGGATTGAGGGCATCTCATTTTCATCATCCGTATGTTTACCTTCATCGTCATTTAGTGGTTTAATGCCGCAGGTAAGCGTTTTCTTCTTATTCGCATAACTAAAGAATTCTTTAGGGTTCGATTTTCTTGCCTCAGCAATATACTCTTCCACATTTTTCTTACTACGCTTTATCAGTGTTTTTGTTTCGCGGCGAATTCTGTCTAGTGTTAGTTTATCGTCTTGGCTTTTAGTTGATATATACTTTTTCTACGCACGCTTTTTACGAGAGGGGTTGTTATTAATTTCCCTATTCCACCACTTTGGTTTATTTGTTGCCGGACGTCTCTCACGATAGGGAACACAGAGATTTACAGCATTGTTTAGCTCCGTGGTGAAGTTTTCCCAAGCTTTATCAATATCAATCTTGCTCGAAGTTGTGCTGCAGTCTGAGTTTTCTAGTAATGATCGGAGTCTATCAAAATTGGCTCTACGGAAGTCGGGTACTTTTTCTTTGCTAATCTTAGATAAACTAGCTTCCATTTTCATTTTGAATGTGATGATACGATGATCGCTAGTACTGAGTTTTGGGCCGACATTCACTTCATTTACAAGATTCTGTTCAAGAAAATATTAGGTCAAGGATATTATTTTCTCGGGCAGGGCTGTTTACGCAATGGTGGAAGTCACTTTCCAGTAAATTACTATACAAGTCTCGTCCTGTATGCGAATTCAAACCCTCGCCCCATCTCTTAACCGATAAGTTAAAGTCTCCCATGATTACTGTTTCGCAGCGTTGGTTAGTTTCTACGATTAAATCGAATAATTTTCATCATTTTTCGGTAGCTGACCCGGTGGTCTATAAACAAGTCCAATCATTACTTTAGATTTACTGTTATTGTTTTTAATTTCAACAAACAATATATCAACATTTGTTACTGCCTCTGTTTTTAACAGCAATGGTTGGAGGGAGTTGTGGACATACAAGGTTACTCTACCACCTATTCTATTTTCTCTCTCGCAACTGAAAATTGAGTAGCCCGGCAAACAGTATTCCGCAATAAAATCTCAACTTGATGTATCCAACCATGTTTCTGTTACTCCTTTCACGTGATAGTTACCTGTCGCTCCGAGAATCTCTAGATCTTCGAATTTGTTTTGTACGCTGCGAGCACTAACGTAACAGAGATTAATATCTGTCACTTTTCTTTTGGGCTCTATTACGGAGGTGTTGATGGGGGCTCCGCTGAGGAGTTTTTTCTTCTGATGTCGGTCAGGCTGTTGTTGAGCAGCCTACCTAACCTTGCTGCTCCGACCCCATTCAAATGGAGACCGTCTCCCCCAAACAGAGTTTTATCAAAGTAGAAGTTGTCCCAGAAATTGATGAAGTGCATTTTTTCCTTTTCACAGAGGGATTTTACTATGTTGTTCGCACTGAATGCAGTGTTGTAAAATCTGTCGATGTCGAAATATTTTCCCCTTCTCTTGAATCTGGGAAGGATCCCTGAAATTACAAGGTTTTCCCAGGAACCTTTTCTTTATATTTCCTGATTGCCCTTCGGTACTTTTCAATGAGTTCTTCTGATCGCGTTGACTCGACGTCATTCGTACCGGCGTGGATTATGAATACTGTGTACGAGTCCGCGTCTTTTGTGGCATCGAGGAGGAGGAGGAGGAGGAGGAAGGTGGAAACAAGAGCGATGGGAAGAGGGGATTGGGGAAATTAAAAGAAGTGGGGAAGGAAAGCTGGAGGAGAAGGGAAAGCAAAAAGAGGAGAAGGAGGAAGAGAAAGGAGGATGAGAAAGAGAAGGAGAAGGAAAGGAGGAAGAGGGGGAGGAGGAGGAGGAGGAGGAGGAGAAGGAACAGAGAAGGAGGAGAAAGAGAAGGAACAAAGAAGGAAAAGTAGGAGAAGGAGGAGGAGGAGAAGGAGGAGGAGGAGGGAGTAGGAGGAGGACGATGGGAAATAGGAGGAGTAGGAGCAGGAGGAACAAAGAAGGAGGAGGAGGAGAAAAAGAGAAGGCGGAGAAGGAGGAGAAGGAGAAGGGGGGAAGGAGTAGGAGGAGAAGGAGGGAAGGAGTAGGAGTAGGAGGAGGAGGAGGTGGAGGAGAAGGGGAGGGGAGGAGGAGAAGAGGAGGAGGAGGAGGGAAGAAAGAGGAAGGAAGGAGTAGGAGTAGGAGGAGAAGGAGGAGGAGGAAGGAAGGAGTAGGAGGAGGAGGAAAGGAGTAAGAGGAGGAGGAGGAGGAAAAGAGTAAGAGGAGGAGGAGGAGGAGGGAAGGAGTAAGAGGAGGAGGAGGAGGGAAGGAGTAAGAGGAGGAGGAGGAGAGAAGGAGTATGAGGAGGGAAGGAGGAGGAGGAAAAGAGGAGGAGAAGGAGGAGGAGGAGGAGGAGGGGGAGGAGGAGGAGGGGGAGGAGAAGGAGGGGGAGGAGGAGGAGGGGGAGGAGGAGAAGGAGGCTGTTGCGTAACAGAAACGTTTCAGTAGTCAACCTCGAACTCATCGAACTGTCACCGAAGTTGGACAATTCATACAACACACCAATGCCACAGTCAGCCAACACTTCCACCAGGCCTGACAACATACCAATGCCACAGTCAGCCAACACTTCCACCAGACCTGACAACATACTAAGGCCACAGTTAGCCAACACTTCCACCAGACCTGACAACATACTAAGGCCACAGTTGGCCAACACTTCCAACAGGCCTGACAACATTCCCGATAAAGTATTTACTACAAACTTCGTATACACGATTATCACCATTGCCACCGCAGCACCCTTACCACCAAATCACTGACAACAACCATCACATACTCCTGCCTACCACCTCCATTTCCACCAATATGGCTGCCTCCACAAACCACCAATCATCGTAACCACCATTATCACCACCATCAAAATCATCACCACCATGACGATCACCACCATCAACAGCTCTACCACAGCCCCATCGACCTCTTCCACCTCTCATTCCGACGACCACCACCTCCACCAGGTCCGTTCCACCCTCCGCTCCACTTTCTCCATTTTGACTAAGTGTTCCTCGAGCCGTGGTTTATAAGCAAGGCGGCTTCCGCTCCTTATTGCCTCCAACACCACCAAGAGGGACGTGACCATATCCGCCGCCAACTAACCAAGGTTTTTCATCAACGCCCGAGGAGGAAGGGAGGGAGGGAGGGAGGGAGGGACGGTGAGGAGGTTAGGGAGGATAGGGGCTCCTAGGGTGGGATGGGGGTGGGGGGTGGGGGGGGCGATCTGCCAAAACGGGCGAAAGGAGAAAAGTAGGAGGTTAGTGAAAATAAAGAAGGGAGGGTGGAAGAGCAAAAGGAGAAGTTGGAAAAGATGAAAGAGGAGGAAAAGGAGGAGGAGAAAGGAAAGGAGGAAGAAAAGGAGGTGAAAGGGAAGGAGTGGTAAAAAAGGAGGAGAGAGTGAATGAGGAGGGGGAGGAGAAGGAGGGGGACAAGGAGGAGGACAAGGAGGTGAAGGAGTAGGAGGAGGAAGAGAAAGAGATAAACGAGGAGGAGGTAAAATAGGAGGAAGAGGAGGAGGAGAAAGAGGAGGGAGAGGGGCAGTAGTAGAAAGAGGTTTTAAGAACATGAGGGAAAAAAAAGAGGAGGAGGGGATATTTCGTCGAAGAAGCCGAAGACCTCCTGAGGAGGAGTATCACTTCGGCCAGGCGGAAAGAGACCATTTCGCGGAA
>NC_134784.1:6490357-6492857 GCF_046742065.1 Oratosquilla oratoria
TTGGTGTAGAATCATGACACATGGAAATAATTTTCGTTTCTTTTCAGTTTTGTCTGCGTTCAATGGTGCATTTGAGGTTCCACTGAGCGAAACGGTGGTGAAGAAACCATCTTCCCTATTTTCACCACCATTCCACTCCATTATCACCAACACTATCTTTTCCACCATCACCACGTCAAAGACCCTCTTCTTCCACGTCTTTCCCCTCACCTCTCCATTACCCAACACCACCACCCCCCTTAATGAATAATGTAGTCTCCCCTTACACAACTCCCCTCCCCCACATCCAGCTTCCCCTTGTCGGACTACGCCCCCCCCCCAACCTTCCCCCACCCCCTCTCCTCGCAACTCTGATATCCTCCCCCCAACCCCTCGGCCCATCATCTCCCCACCCCCCACAAAACCCTGCTCTACTCACCACCACCACCCCCCAACCTCGTTCCCACCTTCTCACTTCCCTTTCAAACCTTCCCCCCGACTTCCGCATCCCTCTCCTCTCCCCTCTCGTCCCCCAGCCCACCTCCCTCCACCCCTTCCCCCACCACCACCTCCACCCCCAACCATTCATCAGCTTGGCGCCAGCCTGTCGCCGGCGCCACATTCCCGCGTTCGGATACGTAGGGACGAGAGGGATGAAGTGGGAAAGAGAGAGAGAGACTGGAAACAGGAGGGGAAATGAGGTTATAGAAAACGAGAGGAAATCATACAGAAAAGAAGAAAGTGGAAGGAACTAGGAAAGATGTATATATATATATATATATATATATATATATATACGTATACATATATATTTATATGTATATACATATACATATATATATATATATATATATATATATATATATATACATACATATATATAGATAGATATACCAAAGGCTTTTTTTCCCTTACACGGGAGGTAGCCACATACATTATAACATTGCACTGTATATATATATATATATATATATATATATATATATATATATATATACATATATACATATATATATACATATATATATATATATACATACGTGTATACATATATACACATATATATACATACATTATACTATATATATACATATATATATATATATATCATATATATATACATATATATATATATATATATATATATATATATATATATAAACATAAGAACACAAGAAAGAAGAAAACTGCAAGAGACCATAAGGTTTACACTAGGCAGTTCCATGTCCATTACCACTTGTCATCCCTTCCATAAAGTTGTCTAATCGTTTCTTAAAACAACTGATAGTTTCAGCGCTCACTACATGATTATTAAGTCTATTCCATTCATTGACCATCCTATTGGTAAACCAATTCTTGCCTATTCCCTTCTTAAATCTAAATCTGTCCAGTTTAAATCCATTACTGCGAGTCCTACCCTGTTCTCTTAATATAATGACCTTATTTGCGTCACCCTTGTTAAATCCTTTGATCCACTTAAACACCTCTATCAGATCACCCTGCACTCTGCGTCTTTCCAAAGAGCATAAGTTAAGGTGCCTAAGCCTCTCTTCGTAAGGGATATTTCTGAGCTCATGTATCATTTTGGTAATTCTCCTTTGTACTGATTCTAGTGAATTGATGCCAATTCTGTATGAGGGAGACCAAAACTGTACCGTATAGTCAAGGATGGGTCTAACTAACGTTAGAGTTTGATAATTACCTCTGCACTTCTATTCGTAACCGTCCTAACAATAAAACCTAATGCTCTGTTTTCTTTATTCCTGGCGCTAACGCACTGTTTTCTGGATTTAAGGTCAGGAATCGCTAGAACTCCCAAGTCTCTCTCGCACTCAGTTTTCTCTAAAAACGTGTTATCTAAGCTATATCTATTTTTGGGGTTGTGTAGCTCTACGTTTAACACACTGCACTTTGAGATATTGAAGTCCATTTGCCATTTCACCGACCATGTGAATAATTTGTTTAGTTCATCCTACAGAATCTCGGCGTCGTCTCCTGACCTAATTAGGCACCCTATTTTAGTGTTGCCAGCAAACTTACTAACATCATCATAAATCCCATTGTCCAAGTCGTTTATGTACATAATGAACAATAAGGGACATTAAATCGAGCCCTGGAGGACCTCACTAGAAACACTCCCCCACCTAGATTTTACATAATTTGTGGTGAACCGCTGTTTCCTATCACTGATCCAAGCTCTAGTCCATTCTAACACTTTTCCTCCTATGCCATGGGCTTCGATTTTACTTATTTGTCTCTGGTGGGGCGCCTTGCCGAACGCTTTAATAAAGTAACTATCATTGTTATCTGACGCCTTATATACTTTAGTGTAAAAGGATAGAAAATTAGTCACACATGACTTACCCTTGGAGGAACCATGGTGTGTGTCATGAATCAAATTATGTCTCTCGATATGTTCTCCGAGTCTATTAACTATCACTGATTCAAGCATTTTACCTATTACTGATGTCAAACTGATTGGTCTGTAATTGCATATAGACGATTTATCTCCCTTTTTTAA
>NC_134784.1:6497857-6575357 GCF_046742065.1 Oratosquilla oratoria
CTCTCTCTCTCTCTCTCTCTCTCTCTCTCTCCCTCTCCCCTCTTCTCCCTCTATCTAACATTACCTCCTTCCCTCTCCTCCTCCTCCACCTCCTTATCCTCGTTTCTGTCCAATTGAACACCCGTCATCCTCACTCCGACCGTCTGTCCGTCCACCTCTCCTCTCCCCCTCGTCTCCTCGCTTCCCCGGTGCCACAGTGCCTTAGCTTGAGTGCCGCTTTGCCTGGCATTCGGCCTGGCCAGCCATGGAAGGGATTTGAACGGCGCGTCTTGCAGCAGCTGGGGGCCGCCCGATGCCCCCCCCCTCCGCCCCCTGCGGCGGCACCCCCCTTACAGCTGAAACTTCTGACTCCTTGGCGCCTCTCTCTTTCTCTCTCTCTCTTTTCTCTATTTTATCATCCGATATCGTCATGGAACAAATGTCTTCTGCTTGCTTGCTTCCTTGCTCGTTTTCACATTCTCCTTTACATGTGAAGTAGGTCTTGGGGGAGTTGAGTTATGGAGGGATGTGAAAATAGCTGCATCTCCGTGTGTATGTGTGTATGTGTGTGTGTGTGTGTGTGTGTGTGTGTGTGTGTGTGTGTGTGTGTGTGTGTGTGTGTGTGTGTGTGTGTGTGTGTGTGTGTGTGTGTGTGTGTGTGTGTGTGTGTGTGTGTGTGTGTGTGTGTGTGTGTGTGCGTGCGTGCGTGCGTGTGTGTGTGTGTGTGTGTGTGTGTGTGTGTGTGTGTGTGTGTGTGTGTGTGTGTGTGTGTGTGTGTGTGTGTGTGTGTGTGTGTGTGTGTGTGTGTGTGTGTGTGTGTGTGTGTGTGTGTGTGTGTGTGTGTGTGTGTGTGTGTGTGTGTGTGTGTGTGTGCGCGCGCGCGCAAGTGAGCGTTGGGTGAAACAGACTTGCAGCTGTGGCAAAGGGACACCGTGCAGCTGGGTGGGTGGTCGTCGGACCAGCATCGAGAAATCCCCTGCAGCTGGACTGGTTAATGTGGGACTTGTCTTACATACGCAAATAGCTACATTTAGATAAATTAGGCTAGATGTCCCATCTGCCCTGTGTGTGTGTGTGTGTGTGTGTGTGTGTGTGTGTGTGTGTGTGTGTGTGTGTGTGTGTGTGTGTGTGTGTGTGTGTGTGTGTGTGTGTGTGTGTGTGTGTGTGTGTGTGTGTGTGTGTGTGTGTGTGTGTGTGTGTGTGTGTGTGTGTGTGTGTGTGTGTGTGTGTGTGTGTGTGTGTGTGTGTGTGTGTGTGTGTGTGTGTGTGTGTGTGTGTGTGTGTGTGTGTGTGTGTGTGCGTGTGCGCGTGCGTGTGTGAACCCATTCACAATCTCAGCCGAATCGAGACCAGACGGAACAAGCTTCCTGGCCACGCTTCCACGGGTCATTATGCGCGTGAGACACTGTCTCTCTCACTGTGGCGCTTCAGTCGTCAACACTCTGACGCCCATCCAGCTTTGCAACTGCTTCCATCTGGCGTCACCCATGTTGGAGAGGACAAGACGGGAACCAGTCTTCTCGAGTGTCGAGCGTACTTTGTGGAAGACCGTCCCCTACTACACCTTCGACTGATCTTTATCCATTTATAAATTAACCATAGTTCATTATTGGTCAATTAATGACTAATTATTAACAGTAATGATCAATTCATTTATTAATGCCACAGTACAACACTATCACTTCAATACGGATGCAACCTACCAGAGCAATATGAGGACCAGTCATGAGGACCATGTCACATGAGGAACTCATACATGAGGACCATGTCACATGAGGAACTCATACATGAGGACCAGTCACATTTGATGGAAGAGGATCACATACACGTTTCCCTGGAGTGGTGGGGTCAACACCCAATACACATACAATGAATGGAAGACTACTCTGCCATTCAGTAGTACACGACGTGGCAATGGTAACACTTACGATGATAATGAACGGGATTACATCCTTCCCCCCTCACCCCAAAGAAATCAATGGCTGTGTACTTTTAGCAAACGTTTGTTGAAGGTGTGTGAAAAGTATGTTTGTTTAATAACTGCAATATTGGAAATTTATCAATGTAATATCGAATACGGTAACAAAATAGATTAATTTTGATTAAAAAATTCTCTTGCCATGCGATGCTAAGCATGCAGTGCGAACTTTAAACAAACTTCTGACAAAGAAAAAGTACTATTTTGTCTAACGTATAAATAAAATGCCTAAAACGATGTAGACAGCGTTCTTTATGTATGATCTGAAAAAGACAACGTTTGATGAAAGGTTGTAGCATACCAAAATCATTGTCCAAACGTTTGCTCAAAGTTTGTGACATACCAAAACTGTCCACGGTGGTAAGGTAGGACAGGTATGTGACAGCCTTTCAACAACAGTTTGTATAACATTTGTTTTCAGGGGGGGGGGGGAATGCCGTATGCTGTGAGAGGAAACCACAAACTATGACGCACTGCATGACGGAGCACTGGGCCGCATGACGTGCCACAGGACCACTATATGTGGTAGGAAACCTCATGGTCAGGGGGGGACCGCATAATGTAGCATAGGACCACATAGGACAGTAGGAATTCAAATTGGGGGCCACAGAATGATAGCAATACTGAGGATGCCTCTGCCCGGTGTGTGTGTGTGTGTGTGTGTGTGTGTGTGTGTGTGTGTGTGTGTGTGTGTGTGTGTGTGTGTGTGTGTGTGTGTGTGTGTGTGTGTGTGTGTGTGTGTGTGTGTGTGTGTGTGTGTGTGATTCACTATGGTCTTAGATCACGTGTTAGACTCGTGATTGCCAGCTATTACCCTCCCGGAAGAGAGTTCAGAACTCATATATGGCCGATCTATGAGTAATGCGGTGACCTTACACGCACACACACACCCCAACTCCCAACCCACGAGAGTTGGAGTAACGACTCAAAGCGTAGCGATACTAAAATTATTTCAGCCCTGGGCGAGATTCGAACCCGGGCCGCCGTAGTGGCGGCCACGATTGCTATCACTGCGCCATCAAGTCGTGTGTGTGTGTGTGTGTGTGTGTGTGTGTGTATGTATTCACTTGGTCTTTGGTCTTTTGGATCACGTGTTCGACTCGTGATCGACAGCTATTTCCCTCCTGGAAGAGAGCTCAGAGCTCGTAGGTCCGATCTATGGGTATTGCTATGACCTTTCACACACACACACACCCAACTCCCCGCCCACGAGAGTCAGAGTAACGACCCCAAGCGCAGCTGTACCGAAATTAATTTCGGCCCTGGGCAGGATTCGAACCAAGCACTACGCGCACCACCATGCTAGTAGTTCATCGTTCTACCAACTGCGCCACTGTGTGTGTGTGTGTGTGTGTGTGTGTGTGTGTGTGTGTGTGTGTGTGTGTGTGTGTGTGTGTGTGTGTGTGTGTGTGTGTGTGTGTGTGTATTTTACCTAGTTGTATTATATGGGAAGGGAGCTATGCTCGTGTGTCCCGTCTTTGTATCTTTCAGCATCAAGTTTATTCTTGAAATCGTGAATAGTATTTGCACACACTGTTTTTTCATCTAAGTTATTCCATATATCCAGCATTCTGTGTGGGAAGCTATTCTTTTTCCTATCTCTTCTATAGTTATCCTTTTTGAGTTTCTTTTCATGACCTCTTGTTTTTCCATTGTCATTTTTTAGTAAATATTTTCTGTCAAGGATTTCCATTCCTTTCATGATTCTATATATAGTCAGTAGATCACCTCTTTCTCTTCTTTGCTCTAGTGTTGGTAGTTCTAGTTTCGATAATCTTTGTTCGTATGTTAATTTGGAAAGAGCTGGTGCCAACTTTGTTGTTGCTCTCTGTATTCTTTCTAGTTTCCTTATATTCTTTTTAGTACTGGGTGTCCATAGTGTCGCTGCATATTCCAGTTTTGGTCTAATCAATGTGACTAATATTTTTTTATCATTTCTTCATCCAAGTATTCAAATGCCACTTTCATTGACCTTAGTAGGTTGTATGTTTCACCTACTATTTTGTTTATATGTCTGTCCGGTGTCATGTCATTGCTGATTATCACTCCAAGGTCCCTTTCCGAGTGCACTTTTTTATTTCATTTTCACCAATTTTGTAATTTTTTGAAATTCTGTTTTTGCTTTTACCAAACTCCATTATGCTACACTTCTTGATATTAAAGTTCACCTCCCACTTTTGAGTCCATTTCCAGATTGTGTCCAGGTCTGATTGTAATGAGTCACAGTCCTCATTTGTTGATACTTTCTTTAATATTTTTGCATCATCTGCGAAGAAATTCATATAACATTCAACTCCTTCGTCCATGTCGTTTACGTATATGGCAAACATGATTGGAGCCAGTACTGACCCTTGTGGAACACCACTTATCATTTCTTCCCATTTCGAGTATTTGTCTCTAATTACTACCCTCATTTTTCTCCCAGTCAGGAAGTCTTCCATCCATTTTAATAAATTACCTGCTATGCCATCTATTGATTCTAATTTTCCTATCAATTTTTTGTGTAGTACTTTGTCAAAAGCCTTTTGTAGATCTAGATGGGCACAGTCTGCCCATCCATCTCTCTCATCTATTATATCTGTTATTCTTGAATAGAAGCAGATTAGATTTGTTGTACATGATCTTCCTTGTCTAAATCCAAATTGGCTTGGGTTTAGTATAGATTTTTCTTCCAGATGTTTAACCCATCTACTTTTACTCACTTTTTCACATATTTTAGTTATTGTGCTTGTTAGGGAGACCGGTCTGTAGTTAGTTGGATCTTCCTCACCTCCTCTTTTATATATTGATACAATGTTTGCATTTTTCCAGTCTTGTGGTACTTTTCCTTTTTTGAGCGAGTATTTGATTGTAGTGTGTATTTTACCTGTTCCTCCACGCATTCCTTCAGTATCCAATTTGCAATTCCATCCGGACCATGCGATTTTCTAATATCTAGGTTTTTTATTTGGTCACTGATTTCCTTTTTTGTTACGGTTATTTCCTTCATTGGGGGGGATTTCTGTTTCTCTATTCCTTCACAGATAGGTGAGTTCTCAATTGTGAAAACTGATTTGAAGTGGTTACTCATAACTTCTGCCATTTCTTGTTCTTTTGTGTATTCATGACTTCCTTGGCGTAGTTTTTCTATTTCTTGTTTGTTTTTCAGTTTACCATTCACATATCTGTAAAATAGCTTCGGCTGATCCTTACATTTTTCTATAATTTCCTTTTCATAATTTCTCTTTTCCTCCCTGCGTATTTTTACATAATCGTTTCTTAGTTTGATGTATGTTTGCTATTTGCTCTTTTTTTTTTCTTATTTTCCATTTTTTCCAGGCTTTGTCTCTTTTATCCTTGACTTCATTACATTTTTATATCAGTTTTTTATGTATATTCTTTCTTGCTTTTGTTGTGGAACATATCTGATCACACCCTCATTATGAATTTCCTTTGGTATATTCCATTTCTCTTCCATCCTTGTTTCCTCACTAAGGAATTTTTCTCAGTTAACATTTCGAAAAAAATCGTTTTGTTATACATTGGTCTTCCTATTCTATTTTTTTCATTTCTTCTTAGGTCTATTTGCTCTTTTAATTCGAATTCTACTAGTACATGGTCACTCTTTCCTAATGGTGTTTTTTATTCTATTCTGTCTACAATTTCGGGTTCCGATGTGAGTACTAAATCCAGTCTCGAAGGTTCCTCATTGTTTCTGCATCTGGTATTTTCCTTTATCCATTGGGTCAATGTGTATTCAATGGTCATATCGAGTAGCATGCTGCCCCATATGTCCTCTCCACCTCTCAATGTCAATTTTTCCCAACATATTTCTTTGGAATTAAAATCACCCATAACTACTGTATTTCCTCTTTCTTTCAGTATATCAGTTAGTTCATGTTTCGTGTGTGTGTGTGTGTGTGTGTGTGTGTGTGTGTGTGTGTGTGTGTGTGTGTGTGTGTGTGTGTGTGTGTGTGTGTGTGTGTGTGTGTGTGTGTGTGTGTGTGTGTGTCTGTGCGTGTGTGTGTGTGTATGTGTGTGTGTTGGGGGTACATCAACTCTGAAAACCACACCACGTGACTCAAAACTACATACTGTAGCATGCAACAATGCACTGTGCCTGGAGGACCTTAATATGCTGACAAGGACCTCATGGTTGACGTATGAGTTCATGAGGCGGCATGGAAGCCTATGGCGTGACAGCACGTGATACGGGATGGCACCATCACGGTGGTGACAGAAGACGGAGCCAGTGGTGAGCAGACGCCACTCCAACAGAATGATCGAGTCTGTTATTGCCCCCCCCCCCAATCAAAAAAAGAGGGGAATGGTGTGACTGGTAACATAACAGTCTTGGCTATTGGAAGAGTCTAAGCGAAGAAATATGGTTTCTCTTTCTTGCCACCCCCTTCCCACCCCTAACAGCCTCAGCTGCTCTCCCAAGGCTGGACAGGGTAGTGTAATGTTATCGTATCATTATAATATATTTACGTACTGCGTTGTAGCATCGTACAGCTATTATTGTGTATTATACTTGCGAATTATTCAATTGTGTTTGTGTTTTTCCATTGCATAATTGTCATAGATTTTGTTGTATGTTAATTTTATTATAATTGTATTATTTAATTACAATTCTGTGTGCCTTTGTCAAAAGAACCAAGCGAGTCGTGTGTTTCCCGTGTCCAGTCGTTACTCCACTTCCTTCCTGGGCGTACGCATTTGTCATGTGGTGCTTTATCTTGTTGTGATAAATATAATCATTTAATAATTCCTATAATTTTATTTTGGCCACTGCTACAGCAGGACATCTACAACTCCCTTCTTCATCCGCTCCTCTTTCCCTTCCTCTCCCTTACCCCGATTCTCTCAACCAATACCTCTACCCTCCTCACCTCCTTCCTCTTCCTCACGATCGCGACCCCCCTCCCCACCTCAACCTCACTCAAAAGTCGAGAGTTGGTGTCTGTGTAATCGTGATATTGAGGATGAGGGAGACATGGCTCTCCGACGTCTCCCGTTTTCTTCCCCTCTGTCTCCCGCTCTGCTTCTCGCATTCCGTCCGCATGCTCACGTCTCTTCGTCCTCCTATTTCTCTTTCCCCAGTTTTCTATGTACGTCCCCCATCATTTCCTTTCTTTCCTTCCGTCCCCCCTCATTTCCTTCGTTCCCGCCTTCTCCCACGAATACCCAGAATGCCTTACCTTCACCTACCCACCCACCTCCCATTTTCTTCCCTGCTCCCCTCTGGTCCCTCACCCACCTCCACAAATGCCTTCCTGCCCCAATCAACCTCCCTTTTCTTTCGGCTCCTACCTTTAGTTAGCCCCCAGTCCACCTCCCATTTTCTATCGACCTCATATTGTCTCGCGCCTCATCTACCTCACGTTTTCTTTCCGTCCCATGTGACCACAACACCCGTTCACCATTTTCTTTCGGCCTCATCAGTACATATGTTCACATTTCTCTCCGTTTTGTGGAAAGGGCCTCCAAGATTCGACATAGTGTTCAAAATGTGGTCTGATAATAATGAACGAATTTTTGTCAACATATGTCCTTCGAATTATTTCCAGTTTCCACAGTTTTGGCTAAATTCTTGCTAGGAATCAGACTGGTGTATTTGTACACCCAGATATTTCTCCTCTGACATTTACTAACCTTTCATCTCCAATAAAGTAATCATAACCTGGGTTATTTTATCCCATTGTTACTGTAAGCATTTGCACTTTTGAACTTTAAACAGCATTTGCCATTCCAGATTTCAGTCGTTACATGTGTGAAAATAACATCAACAGTTCCCACACTCTTACTGACTTTGTGTCATCAGCAAATTTCAGAATGTAGCCATTGGTGCTTTCATCATTTTTGTAAAAAAAAAAAAAAAAATAGACATTCGAGGTCCCTTTTCGTTTAAATGAGCGAAAAGAGTTTGGTGCTGAATATACATGGGCATAGAAGGCTAAACCTGCAATATATATATATATATGTATATATATATATATATATATATATATATATATATATATATATATATATATATGTATATATATATTTCTTGTAGGCAGACGAGGTTGAAGGTATTGAAGACGCATTTTTGATATTGAATCTTCAATAGCCTTCAACCTCGTCTGCCTATAAGAAAATATTCTACCTGGCTACACAAATATATATATATATATATCATATATGTATATATATATATATGTATATATACATATATATATACATATACTGTATATATATATATATATATATATATATATATATATATATATATATACAGTATATATATATATCAATAACAACAAGAATTCCTAAGTGAGATTGGTTCATCGTCCGAAAATGCCTAACTGGCAACTATGAGACATATTATTTCTTTTCACATAACTAATAAATTATGGCTCCAGTAACCTTGGATGCAACCAGGAAAAAAAAGTAGTTACACAAGTAGAAGATTCACAATTCATCACTCACATCACAACAATAGACGACTAGAACGTAAATAACCCGTTATTTACATATGAAGTAAATCGCCAACACTCACAACTCCGCAGATAAAGAAGATGAACTAGTCTTACTATGTCTTATTAGTCACAATACTGACAGCATTGAAAACGAAAATTATTAGCCCAACGACCAATCCCGATGAAATATCATTATCGTACTTAGCTTGAAAACAGTAGCTGCAGTTTTTACCGGTTGACTGATTCTCCAACGGTTTCTTTACATTTTCCCCTTTCGGTTCAATTTGTTTTTCTTTTGCTTGGATATCACAAGAATTGTAGCAACGTCACCGATTTCCACTGTACAAAATAAACCATTCCCAAGTCGACGAGGGCACTGGTTTCGAATGATTGGAATATTTTACAAAGGATTACAAAGGCGGAGCATGCCGACAGGAGACCTTTTGATCCATATCTAGGTCGGATGAGAAAAAAAAATCATATTAATAAAAAAATAATAAATAAAAACTATGACAATGTAAATAACAAATAAAATACATAAAAAAAATGCATAGGTGTAGTTAAATAATAAACAAACGGGTAAATATAAATAATAATAAATTGACATATAACTAATAATAAATGAAAATCAGACAGACAAATGATAACAAAACAAAAACAAATAATATAAGATAAATTATAATCATTACAGCATTTTTCTAGTCTGTTCTGGAAGATGCTCTGAAAAACGCTGAATGAATATTGTTTTATATTATTTCTACATACACTTAGTAATATTATTCAATATAATTGTTTTAACAAAAAAATGCCCTGTGGAAATAAGATATTGCTAGATATACTACTTTTTAAATATTAAGTCGAGAGATTAGGTTATTCTTATTAGTCTCCAGATTATGTATGATTATATTCTATCTATTATTGATATTTATATAGAGGTATAATATAATTTGACAGGAACAATAAATATGTCCACCACATTAAAAGGGGGAGGGTTAAATTAATCAAGTAACGGACCTTTTCTACACGTCGACGATTTCGTCTCCCTTGATTCAATCACCCGAGAAATTATTTTCCACTTATGAACGAATGTAACAAACTTTGGGTATTACTAAAGTGCACACATACGCAATATAGCAATAGAAAATCAAATATTAATTTACTGAACTAAAGTACAACATATACATGTTTTGGTAGACATCTTTATATATATATATACACACACACACACACACACACACTAAAAGCATTACCCATAGATCGGTCATACGAGCTCTGAGCTCTCTTCTGGGAAGGAAATAACTGTCGATCATGAGTCCAACTCATGATCCAAGACCATGGTGGTGAATTACACTACCGAACGGAGCTGCGACTAGAGCTTCGAGACGTCATGTTTGTGTCGTCTGTCCACTCCTACCAATGTCAGTTTGACGATGGCGATGACTAGGTTATGTTAGCTAGGTCAGGTTAGGTAAGTTACATACATATACCAAGGCTTTTTCCCCCTTACTAGGGAGGTAGCCAAAAAGGAAAAGGCATAAAATCATTCCCACCCATTTCATCCCTGAAAACACTCCACACCCCTCCACCCTCCCTCCCATCTTAGCACCTCCTAGATGACGGGTCATCCCTGCACCCTGTCCACTGCCCTGGGTCAGAAGCAGTGTCGCAAGACACAGCACATCCACAGCAAGGCCGCTTCATTAAATCGGCGACCCCCCCATATAAAGGAGAGGACGGGGAGAAATCCCTTCGGGCTGCGTCAAAATTTTGCTCACACATACTACCTCACCCCCCATCCATTCCACCTCATGCATCACAACATCTTCCATATACAACCATTCTCCATTCACCCCTGTCTTCTGTCCTTCCTCAACAGACATTCTCCTCTTCCCCAAAGCCCTCTTCACCCCATCCATCCATCTCATCCTAGGACGTTCGCTCATGTTCACTCCCTCCACATCTGCCTTCCATAGCTCCTTTACTAGTCTTTCTTCACTCATTCTTTCCATGTGTCCAAACCATCCTAATACTCTTTCATCAACCCTATCTCCCAACTCCCTTTCCACCCATTCTCCTCCTCACCTCC
Source organism: Oratosquilla oratoria (assembly GCF_046742065.1). NCBI lineage: Eukaryota > Metazoa > Arthropoda > Malacostraca > Stomatopoda > Squillidae > Oratosquilla > Oratosquilla oratoria. The sequence goes on from NC_134784.1 coordinate 6,508,341, forward strand.
TCATTTCTCACTCTATCTACCCTAGTAACCCCCATCATACTTCTCAGACATTTCATCTCAAACACAGTTAGGTTAGAATAAATTATATCTATCAAAACACAATGGCATCTCGGATGTCTCGTCGCAGCTCGGTTCGGTAGTGTCTCGATTTTAGCTTTTTCCACCAAGAAAAACGCATTTAATGTTGATGTATTATAATTTACAAGATTAATATTTAATTTGCTATTGCTATATTGTTTAGGTATGAACTTTTTTAGATTTACCAAACTTTATATATATTCAATGAGTTAATGCTGGTTTATGATGGATGATTTTATTTTGGATATGGTTATTCTTGATTTAATATATCGAGTGACAACTTTAGCATTTGATTTCTTGGCACAAAGCAACATTTCACTGTCGTGTATCCAGTGTTGTAGTGCTATTTTGTTTAGGTGCTGGGGCTGCCAGAAAGTTGTGTAGTATTAAACAGTCAGACTGTTGCATATCCGTCACATATGTCTCCATGGATGGAAAGAAATGTTGAATATTGGCCCTGGAAATTGCCATTGTTTACATATGGCACTAGTGGATCAACTTGAATGCAATGTTCCAACGACAATTTACCTTCTGCACAGACAATATTCAGGCGCGGATATAAGGGGGGGCCCCCCCTTTTGGCTTTGGCCCTTTGGCCCGATTTCATTTCAGTTCACTATTTCATTTTTATAATCCATGTTGCTGCTCAGGGGCTGAAAAGCAAACGTGGATGCTGTTCTTAAAGCCATTAAACTCTACGAAAGTGACGTTGAGTCACTTTTGCTCGTGCAGACGGAAACACATCGGTGGACATGTTCCGCTCCGGCCTTCGAATCTGTCAAGAAAGCAAAGGAATACGCCGAGGCCCGTATGTTTCCGAACATCGCGAAGCTCCTTACCATCCTACTGACCCTGCCAGTCTCAAATGCAGAAGCCGAACGATCGTTCTCAGCCCTGAAACGCCTGAAGACATACTTGAGGAGCACCATAGGTCAGGATCGCCTCAACGGCCTCGCACTACTCGCCGTCCATAACGATGTAGATGTTCCTGTTGATCGTGTGATCAACAAGTTTGCGGAAAGGAACCGCCGTCTTCTCTTTGCTTAGGCTGCAGTGTGATTAATCCTTTCAGTGTAATAACCTTTGCATGTTACTTTTAAGGCTACTATTATAGGTAATATTATAAAGTATAATGCTTACTGTCTTATATATATATTCTACATTTAAATTGAGGTCTAATGTCTCTAGGTCTCTAGCTATTAATTTCTTACTTTCAATAAAGTTTTGATAAGATACAAAATTCCTCTCTCATTTGAATCCGAAGAGAAACACTGGCACCTAGAGCAGATGGTTATGCCCATTCATTTAGGTCAGTCCGCCAGTTATTAACAAATAAGAATCCCGTGAGTGGAGAAACGGTAATGCTAATGCTCGTTAAACAACCGAAAATTCTGCCGTCGGGCCCCCCCCAAACTTTGTTCCTAGATCCGCGCCTGACAATAATCACCCAATGCAGAGCATTGAGACCAACACTCCAACAGAGATTGGTAACCAAGTTATTTGATGACTACATACTGAACTGATCAAGTTGCAGGAATGACCTGTCATCCAGGAGGACCCAAGAAAAGAGGGTGGCGAATGGAAGTGGAGTATGTGGGGATTAAATGGATGGGATTGGATTTACCTTTTGACTTTGGATACCTCCCTTGTAAGAGGGAAAAACTCTTGGTATATGTATATTTCAAACTTGGGTGTCCACACACAACTGACATACTCTAAATGGGGGTGTACTAGTGATTTGTACAGCATAAAAAATTTCTTTCTTTTTTTCCATTTTTTTTTTTTTTCTTTTTAATATCTATGGGAGGGACCATGGAATATTGCAAGCTGCTGTGGAGATGTGGGTTTCCAGTCGGCAAAACTTAAGACAAAGATTGATCAAATAAAACATAAAACTCCTATCTTAATGGCATATGCATGGTTGCCAAGCACATTATAAGTTTCCACTTCATTTGAAAGAAAAAATCAAACGGACACTAACGAGGAGAGAAACCTAAATTGAATAAATAAGCATCCATTACATAACAATTTATTTGGAACAGAATATATAGTACAATTTTAGGTCAACAATTAATTCTGTAACTAATATCATTACATCTTACAAAACACTTTCTCCCTTTATTTCCATGACACATTCACATTTCTAAAAAATTTCCAGATTTATTTCTTATAACACTGTCTACCCTGATTATGCTTCTGTATACCAATTTCACTCAGATGAGATGAATTCAATTTAGTTGAAGGATTAAGCACCTTTTTTACATCAATTTGATATCTACTTTAAAATCAAACATCATCTTTTTGTTTAATTCCCTTTTTTTGTCTACAAAACAGTTCAACAGTAATATCTACATCCTTCAAAATGTCTTCTTCCTCTTCCACCCCTTCTTTATTTTTTTGTAGTTCTGCATTGCATTTATTTAGGTCCATGTTTGCCGTCATACCACCAAAGAAATCCAAATCCACTTCTCTATTGCATTCCATCCACTGCTCCAGCTCTACCACATCATTTTCAACCACTTTGCTCTTCCAGCTAAACCTGTACTTATTCTTCTGATTTCCTTTCCACCCTCCAACTCTCCGTTTCTTGCAAGCATTTAGAACCTTCTTATTCAGGTGGACATGTGGTGGAGGAATGCCTGGACGACACTCAACTGAATCCTCCCCATCTTTGTACTCATCATAGATCTCAGCAGCAGACCTGCAAAGACAGTGAATGGATTTAAACAAATAACCACAGACATGGCAGTCTACAGTATGACATGACCTAACACAGCTGAAAGTTTCAGATATTAACCAGTTCAGTACGACTCAAATTCTCCCACACAGCATTGGCTGCTAGTGTTGGGCAAATACCGCTAATTTCAATATCGAAATTATTGGTGAACAACAATACAGTTACCGAAATTATCAACAGTTTACCGGTAAAAGACTCGTGAGGTAGTAGTGACGTCACAAGTTCGAATCGAGTTCGAAAAATCAATGTTTTTATCCTTTAATAAGCTATATTTCTGGTTCTATTTTACATATTGTTTTTATTGTTATGTCATTGTAAAGGGAAAAGGTCATACTTTAATTGGTGCTACTATAGTATGCTATCTACCGGCTACCGAGCGAGTGAGTGAATGGAGGGTGTCTGAGGGTGGGTGTGGTGTATAAATTTTCGTTCGCGTTTGGAGGTGGTAGTGGTAGGCAGCTACCAGTAAAGTTACAGGTTTTATCCAACAACCTTAACGATAGCTTACCGGCAAACATTCTGCTACTGTTAAAGCTTCGTTAACCGATAACTCGATAAGCTATACCATAACATTCAGAGAGTGGTAAGCACGTCTCAGCTTGGTGGTACTGAGTGACGGTAGTGAGCGCTCTCTGAGTGTTATGGCATAGCTTATCGAGTTATCGGTTAACGAAGCTTTACCGGTAACAGAATTTTTGTCGGTAAGCTATCATTAAGTTTGTTGCCGATAAAACCGGTAATTTCACCGGTAGCTGCCCACCACTATTGGCTGCCATATGTATGATTCATCACACTACTCGCATTATAAAATATAAAGTCACTGCTGTATTACTCATTCTCTTTTACTCTGAGTAATAATAAACAGAAAACATAATCAAACCAGTTCACAGAATCTGGGGGTAACTTGTGTAGAACTACAAAAAATATATATATAATCAAAACACTGACACCAGCATCCTTGTTTACCCACTCACACCTTATGATGCCTACATAGGCACATCACACAACACTATCCCACTCCATTCTGCAACTCAATTTAATATGGATCAAAAGGTCCTCAAAGGGTTTGCTATTGGATTCAAACAGTATTTTTGGATGTTAAACCTTATACTCATAAGGTGGTCTCCATATGCAATAATACTGTTCCAGAACCATGATCATTAACCAAGTTGTTCATCGCATGAGTACAGGTCAGTCACCAGTTGTTTCTTATCTTTTTCTTTTAATGAAAAATATGAATATTTTAAGTTAGTGGCAGTCAAGGGTGTGTGAGGAGAAAGCTGAAAGTAAATGTAAAAAAGCACATATATGTACCAAAGGGCCCTTTTCCCCTTACATAGGGGATGGCCAAGTCAAAGAAGCATATACCCACCTTACACTGATCCAAAAAACCGATCATTGCCCCTTCCATCTTAGTTCCTTATAGATGAAGGATCATCCCTGTCCCCTACCACACTGCTTAGCTCAAGAGGCAATGCAGGTTTACCCTAACTGCTTCACAACATGGCAACCTCCCCACCTCATCCAATTGAGAAATATACAAAGCAGAGCTGAAAAAATCCCTTCAGGCCACACCATATCCTCATCCATCAACAACTGCTCTCCACTCACACTTAAATTTTGCCCTCTCCCTTCCTTGCTCCACAGATTTCCCCTTATATCTAATACCCCAACATCCTATCCATTCATTTCATTCTTAGTATTCCCCTCAAGTTCATCCATTCACTTCTACTTTTCACACATTTTGCTAGCCTTTCTTCACCCATTCTATCCATATGCCCAAACAATCTCCCTTTAATCTGCCAGCTCTCTTTCCATCCCAATTCTCCACCTCTGTCCTGCCTCTCCTCCACATTTCTCACTCTATCAATCCTTGTAACCCCCACCATACTTCTTAAACTCTTCATCTCAAGTATGTTTAGGTTTTTCTTTTCCCCTTCAGATTCCAATACTCCATGAAGTACCATAGGCACAATCATTCCTCCATACAATCTTACTTTTGCTCTCCTACCAAGGGACCTCTTTCTCATAATACTTTTCATCCTCAACATTTGTTTTACTTTCCTTGTTCTATAATTCACCTCCACCCCTACTCCTCCATTGCCTGTTACATGATCCTCAAACACTTTAAAGCTCTCTACTTCCTCTAATTTCTTGACTTTCAAACTTGCCTCCAACCTACCACAACCCCCACCTCTTGTACATCTCATCACTTTACTTTTGCCTGCATTTAATTCCAGCTTCTTCCTCTAACATACCCTCCCAAATTCCATTATCAATTGCCCTTGTCTATCCTCCAACTCAGCCACAAGCTGCACAATGTTATCTACAAACAGCAAATGATCTACCTCCCACCTCAATATTAACAATAATATTAACAGTAACATTATATAAAGCAAGTAGATAAATGAAATAAAAACATTCATAAACATTACAATCAATATTGTATGCAATTACTTACTTCTTAGTGAGCCCAGGAGGAAGAGCCCCATGACCTTGTACAGGTGCACCTGCCAACAGGTGGGTACTCTGCTGTCGAATTATGGGATGGTAGTGCCTCTGTAGGGGAAAATACCATTATTTCTATGTTGTATCTTTGGTGTCTGTTATCTTTTATCATGATAGTATCCCCATGGATGGAAATACTGATTACCAATGATGAAATATACATACATATTGTACATGCTAAAAATAAATGTAACCCAGTACACAGTCCCTCTCTATGTCAGCCATGAGAATATCTAAACAAGCAGACTGCTTTGTGTATTGTGGCACTATCTTCGCCAATTCAGATTAGATGAAGAGATTCAAAATCATATCCACCAAGCTGATACCTTCTTTGGAAGATTTTCCAGTTGTGTTTTCTTGAGCTAAGAACCTCTTCACAAACACCAAAGTCTGTCTACTCTTCCATATGCTCCATCTTGCTCTATGGCTATGAGGCCTGGATCATTTATCATGTCCACATACATAGTTTAGAAGCTTTCTACTCTGCTCATTGCAACCCTCTTTGGCCTCACTTGAGCAGATTGTGTACCTAATATCACTATCCTGCATACTGCTAAATGTTCCATTAGTGAAATGATGCTCATAAAATGACAACTGTGATGGGTTGGCCATGTTATTAAAAGGTGGTGAGGAGTCTACATCTGCAGGCATGTAGTTACAGTACCAACACCTACTGCTGAGAATCAGAAAGAAGTGCAGATTTGAACCCAAAATTAAGCAAGTGATCAGCACACTCCCAATTAGGCCACCAGCACACTCACATTATTATATCACCAGAAAGCAATATCATTGATAACACTGAGACTGCTCACACACATGCCTGTAAGGGATGTCAACAACACAAGCATGAACAATGAAAGCATAGTCCTCCTCTGCCTGTTGACAGGATTCCCTACCCAGCCTGTGAAAGGCATTGTACTTCTGAACTCAGTCTTCACAGTCATCTACATAGCCATGGGATCACATAATCATACACTTAGGAGATTAGAGGACATTGTCATCATTACAGACTACCATAAGCAAGTACTGCACGGAGAACGGAAACTTTTCCAACCCCCAATGTGCTGAGATGGAATGGAGCGAGTGGTTCTCTTGGTGTTTTGACTTGGACATCCCCTTTATAAGGAGGATTGTGGCCTTGAAAAAAAATAGACCATACATGATCGTAGGATATAGCCATAAGAGCTGTACAAATAGGATACAACATCAAGCAAATGTCACCACTACCAACCTTGACAATAAATAATTCCCACAGTGATGTAGCACATGCATTACAATGCTCTGGATCTTCTAATTCAGGATTGTAGGTCCCACTTGAACCTTCCATGTCAGTATCCATAAGTGACTCTGTGCATGGATGGGCCTGGGAAAATAAAATCAGAAATGTTACACATACACACACATATATATACACACACATACAATTATATTGCTCAGGTCAGGAGTAATGCAGCCAGACACAGCACTTCCACAGCAGGGCCAAGGAGTCTTAGTTGGTTTAATTCCAGTTCATGCATGAATGTTTCTGGTGAAATACTTACAATTACAGCTCCTCTAATGGTAGAAAGTGTAGCGATGCCTCCTGGATGGAGGAGAGTCAAGGAGAGAGTCATTAAGCGTTTGGTGAAGGCCAGTACTCGTCTGGGGCTCACTTTTCTCTTCCTCATGATCAACATTTGGAAGCAGGAGGAAAGCAGAGGCACAATGTTGCTTGGAGTATGTGCTGTAACAAGAATACAAAAAGATTAGCCTTTCCGTTGATCCTAGCTACAGCAACACTACATCATCATACTGAAACTATCACCTAAAGTGAGCTTGTACATACACAACCCATAAACACTGAATATCACCTACTTTTCTACTTAAAAACTAAATCACACATTCTTTTAAGACCCCATACTAGTGTTCCTCATATTCAGTTTCTCTGCATGTCACCTCACCTCAACTATTTCAGTCTGAAACTCTTGACAAGATCAGATTTGAGCTACATGCTTTTATGCATTCTTTCACAAGTAACATTTTGTGCCAGTGCCAATATCTCCATCTTTTATCCCTTCCTCCTTTATGCACTTTCTCTCATCATTTACACATTATTAATCTTGAAAATTGGTTTTGGCTTACATGCATAAATTCTTTGGGATTTGTTGGTGTGAAACTAAGCCTCATGAATATATAGTAAATCTTGTTTTGATGATAAAATCCCTTATATTCCTCAACCAATGTTTCTGTCCATGGTGGGAGGGGGCAAGGGGGGCAAATCTATATATCTCTGTATATGACATCAACATGTGACATTTCTAGTAAAGGTTGGTTTGCAACCTGCCCTGATCAAATGCAAACAAAACATGAATATGTCAAGCCAGGCCAGAATGAATTGATGGGGGCTTTCCATGTGGTTCCCTGGAACATTCTCCCAGAGCCCTTATATGTCTGAGTGCCACCATGGGGCAAAATTCTCAGAGATGTCTCCCCCCTTCCCCCATCACCATTTCCCATCTCCACCATTCCTTACTGCCTATTATAGCTATTGGGTTGCGAAATGATTTAACAGATTTTAAAAATGTCATTTAATGTCCCTATTGCTGAAAGGATATGGGAAAAATTTCACATTCTGTTGATTCTAAGGCAAAATTCATATATTACGGTAATTCAGGGCTCTTTCGACCTTTTTTTTTATAATTATTTTCTCAGCCTTGTGGGCGGCATGTTCAGACTAGAATTGCCCCCCCTAATGTTCCGCCCCAGCGTATATGCACCCCTCCCCATGTGAGGTTTCAGCAATCTCCCTCTCCTTGGACACATGAATACAATTCTTTATTCTGCTGAGCTCAGGAGCCATAGAATGGGCACTAGCTCTCTCTGAGATGAGGTAACTGCACAGTGGTGAGATTTGTAGCTTGATTTACACCTACAAACACCTACTATTGGTCAAACCAAAGCAATAAGTCCCATCTCTGGGGTGGGGGAATTCAGTAAAAATGTACATATCAAAAGGAAAAAATACATACAAGGAAATAAATGTAACAAACCTGCATCAATCATGAACATGTTAGAATACAAGTATCGGTAAAACCTGTATGGATCTATCGTCAAGACTTCTCCTTGCCCTGACAAGATTGTGAAGACAGTTTGCACACAGTACAAGCTCTCGGTCAGATTTAGTGTTTTTGTGTCCATGAGTTCATTCAGCACATTTAGGAGATCAGAGAAGAACTCAATATTGATGAGATGGGAAAACCTGAAATGTTGTAATTCACAATCTTAAACCAAATATCAAACTATCCCAACAAATTTCAGTAATGATGATTATACCAATACATTACACATTACTTTAGGCCAGTCCAGTCTCAATCCAATTAGAACTCGCCCCTCCCTTTCAACTTAGTTTCACTGAATGCCAACACATCCATCTATATTTTCACAAACATATTGCCTCTTTTCTTTTACTCTCATCTGCACCACACCCATGCACATTAAAAGACCCAAACCTTAGGGTTCTGATTGAAAAAGTCCTAGACCCTCTTATGCCTTTGCTTTTTTTAGGAATATCCCCTTTGGAGTTACAGAGTAGGATGCCTAGTCCTATCCCTGTCCCATTTTTGTCACAACATTCAGAGAAGTGATACAGGACAGTATTAAGAGTAGGGGGACAGCTGCAGTAAAATAAAATATTATCATTTCTCTGCAAATAGAGATTTCCTCTATCACAGACAAAATTATGTGTGGCTCTGGTCTGTAGGGGCACCACATATAGACCCTAACATATCAGCAGCAAGCTACTATGTAGCTTTTAACCCCACAATAACATGCAGCCAATAACCTAGACAGGGTATGTATATATATATAGGAGGGAGTCACAAAGTGTGCAAGGATGGTGTGTGGAACAAGAAGGTCAGGAGGAAATAGAAGGAAGGGTAGTGAATGGTGGGATGAGGAAATGAAGAAGGTTGTAGAAGAGAAGAAGCGAGCTTTCACAGATTGGTTACAAAGTAGGACGAGGGAGTCATATGAGACTTACATACATACATACATATACCAAGGCTTCTTTCCCCTTACAAGGGAGGTAGCCAAAAAGGGAAAGGCATAAAAACACTCCCACCCATTTCATCCCTACATACACTCCACACCCCTCCCACCCTCCCTCTCATCTGAGCACCTCCTGGATGACGGGTCATCCCTGCACCCTGCCCACCGCCCTGGGTCAGAAGCAGTGTCGCAGGGAAAAGAAAAGAGAAGTAAAGAAAAAGGTAAAGGAGACAAAGAGGAGAGCAGATGTAAAATGGGGTAAGAGTATGACAGAAAATTTTGAAAGTAATAAAAAGATGTTTTGGAAAGAAATTAAGAGAGGAAGAGGAGGCGAATCAAGTAGAGAAGAAAAGGTAAAAGGTGCAGATGGAGAGATGATAATGGAGGAGAAGGCAGTAAGGGGAAGATGGGCAGAACATTTTAGGGAGTTGCTTAATGTGAAGGAGGATAGGGAGGGAAAGATAGCTGCAGTGGGAAATGCTAAGAAAATGAGAGTGATGAGTGAGGAAAATGGAGGAGAAATAAGGAAGGATGAAGTGAAGGCAGGTAAGGCACCTGGTCTGGATGGATGCCATGCAGAATGTCTTAAAAAAGGAGGTATAGTGATGGTGGACTGGTTGGTGAGGTTATTTAATGTTTGCTGGAGAGAAGGTAGAGTGCCAGAGGACTGGAGGAGTGCGTGTATAGTTCCACTTTACAAGGGAAAGGGGGACAAGTGTGAATGTAGTAGTTTCAGAGGGATTAGCTTGTTAAGTGTAGTTGGGAAGGCTTATGGGAGGATCTTGATTGAGAGGATTAGGAGAGGAACAGAGGTTGTGTAGATCAGATTTTTGTGGTAAGACAGATATGTGAGAAAGCTATAGGTAAGGGGAAGGATGTTTTCTGGGCCTTTATGGATCTGGAAAAGGCTTACGACAGGGTAGATAGAAAGGCACTGTGGGAGCTTATGCGGATATATGGGATACGAGGAAAGCTTCTGGGAGCTGTCAAGAGTTTTTATGAGAGTAGTAGAGCTTGTGTCAGGATTAGAAATGGAGAGAGTGAGTGGTTTGAGGTAAAGGTGGGACTTCGTCAGGGTTGCGTTATGTCACCCTGGCTGTTCAACTTATACATGGATGGGGTGGTGCAAGAGGTGAATGCAAGGGTAGTGGGTCAGGGATTGGAGATGGTTAAGGAAAATGGAGAAAAGTGGGAGGTGAGCCAGCTGTTGTTTGCGGACGACACTGCGCTTGTGGCAGGATCGGAGGAGGGATTGAGGAAGCTGGTGACAGAGTTTGGGAGAGTGTGTGATAGAAGAAAGCTATAGATAAATGTGGGTAAAAGAAAGGTGATGAGATGTACAAGGGGTGAAAGTGGCAGTAATCTGGGGGTAAGCATTAAGGGAGAGCAACTGGAGGAAGTGGATAGTTTTAGATATTTGGGTGCAAATGTGGCAGGAAAGGGTGGAGTGAAGGTGGAGGTAGAATGTAGATTGAGAGAAGCGAGTAAATGCCTTGGTGGTTTAAAAAGTGTAATGAGGAATAGGAATCTGGGAATGGATGCTAAGAGGAGACTGTATGAAGGAGTGATTGTGCCAACAGCACTGTATGGAGCAGAAACATGGAACATGAGAGAGGAAGAAAGAAGGAACTTGAATGTGTTTGAGATGAAGTGTCTGAGAAGTATGATGGGGGTTACTAGGCTAGATAGAGTGAGAAATGAGGAGGTGAGGAGGAGAACAGGGGTGGAAAGGGAGTTGGTAGATAGGATGGATGAAAGAGTATTAGGATGGTTTGGACACATGGAAAGAATGAGTGAAGAAAGACTAGTAAAGGAGGTATGGAAGGCAGATGTGGAGGGAGTGAACATGAGGGGACGTCCTAGGATGAGATGGATGGATGGGGTGAAGGGGGCTTTGGGGAAGAGGGGAATGTCGGTTGAGGAAGGACAGGAGAGGACAGAAGACAGGGGTGAATGGAGAATGGTTGTATATGGAAAATGTTGTGATGCATGAGGTGGATTGGACGGGGGAATGGGGGTGAGGTAGTGTGTGGGAGCAAAAATTTTTGACGCAGCCCGAAGGGATTTCTCCCCGTACTCTCCTTTATATGGGGGGGACGGAGAGGGGGGGTCGCCGATTCAATGAAGCGGCCTTGCTGTGGATGTGCTGTGTCCTGCGACACTGCTTCTGACCCAGGGCAGTGGACAGGGTGCAGGGATGACCCGTCATCTAGGAGGTGCTAAGATGGGAGGGAGGGTGGAGGGGTGTGGAGAGTTTTCGGGGATGAAATGGGTGGGAATGTTTTTGTGCCTTGTCCTTTTTGGCTACCCCCCTGGTAAGGGGAAAAAAAGCCTTGGTATATGTATGTATGTATGTATGTATGTATGTATGTATGTATATATATATATATATATATATATATATATATATATATATATATATATACCAAAGGCTCTTTCCCCCTTACAGGGGAGATAGCCAAAGGCATAGAAACCACTCCCTCCCATTCCATCCCTATCATACTCCACTCCCCTCCACCCTATTCCCTCCCTCTTATCATTGCACCTCTTGGATGATTGGTCATTCCTGCATCTTGTCCACTGCCCTGGGTCAGAAGCAGTGCCTAAGACACAGCACATCCATAGCAAGCCCACTTCATTATATCAGCGACCCCCTTCTCCGTCCCCTCATGCAGAAAAGGAGATGGGACGAAATCCCTTCGGGCTGCGTCAAATTTTGCTCACACATACTCCCTCACCCCCTATCCCCCCACCCACTCCCCCTCATGCATCACACCATCATCCATACACAATCATTCTCCAGTCACACCTACCTTCTGTCCTCTCCCATCCTTCCTCAACAGACATTCCCCTTTTTCCCAAAGCCCCCTTCACCACATCCATCCATCTAATCCTAGGTTGACCCCTCATGTTCACTCTTTCCAACTCTGGTTTCCACACCTCTTTTACTAGTCTTTCTTCACTCATTCTTTCCATGTGTCTAAACCATCCCAATATTCTTTCATCAACCCTATCTTCCAACTCCCTTTTCACCTGTTTTCCTCACCTCTTCATTTCTCACTCTATGCAGCCTCACTAGTAAACACTATCATACTTCTCAGGCACCTCATCTCAAACACATTCAAACTTCTCTCTTCCTCCTTTATGTTCCATGTTTCTGTCCCATACAGTGATATTCGGCACAATCACTCCTTCATACAATCTCCTATTAGCATCCATTCCCAAATGTCTATTTCTCATTATACTTTTTAATCCATCAAGGCATTTACTCACTTCTATCAATCTATATTCTACCTCCATCTCCACTCCTCCCTTTCTTGCCACATTTGCACCCAAGTATCTAGAACTATCCACTTCCTCCAGTCTCTCTCCCTTAATACTCACTTCTAGTCAGCTGCCATCCTATCCCTTTGTACATCTCATCACTTTACTTTTACCAACATTTATCTTCAGCTTCCTTCTTTCACACACCTTCCTGAACTTTGCCACTAACTTCCTCAATCCCTTCTCTGATCCTGCTACAAGCAGTGTCGTCAGCATACAACAACTGGCTTATCTTTCACTTTTCTCCATCTTCTTTAACCATCTCCAATCCCTGACCCACTACCCTTGCATTTACCTCTTGAACCACCCCATCCATGTATAAATTGAACAGCCAGGGCGACATAACACATCCCTGACGAAGTCCCACCTTTACCTCAAACCACTCACTCTCTCCATTTCTAATCCTAGCACAAGCTCTACTACTCTCATAAAAACTCTTGACTACTCTTAACAGCTTTCCTCCTATCTCATATATCTGCAATAACTCCCAGTGCCTTCCTGTCTACTCTGTCATAAGCCTTTTCCAGGTCCATAAAAGCCCAAAATACATCCTTACCTTTTCCTATAGCTTTCTCACATATCTGTCTTACCACAAATATCTGATCTACACAACCCCTACCTGTCCTAAACCAACACTGTTCCTCACCAATTACTCCTTCTGTTCCTCTCCTAATCCTCTCAATCAAGACCCTCCCATAAGTCTTCCCAACTACACTTAACAAGCTGATCCCTCTGAAAGTACTACACTCACACTAGTCCTCTTTTACCTTGTAAAGTCTATACAGGCACTCTAGTCCTCCAACAATCTACCCTCTCTTAAACAAACATTAAATAACCTCATCAGCCAGTCCACCATTACTGTACCTCCTTCTTTTAGACATTCTGCATGGCATCCATCCAACCCAGGTGCCTTACCTGCTCTCATCATCTTAACAACTCCTTTCACTTCATCTTTCTTTATTTCTCCTCCATTTTCCTCACTCATCATGGTCATTTTCTTTGTGCTTCCCAATGCGACTACTTTTCCCTCCCTATCTTCCTTCATATTTAGTACATACATACATACATATACCAAGGCTTTTCCCCCCTTACAAGGGAGGTAGCCAAAAAGGGAAAGGCATAAAATCATTCCCACTCATTCCATCCCTGAATACACTCTACACCCCTCCACCCTCCCTCTTATCTGAGCACCTCCTAGATGACGGGTCATCCCTGCACCTTGTCCACTGCCCTGGGTCAGAAGCAGTGTTGCCAGACACAGCACATCCACAGTAAGGCCACTTCATTAAATCGGCGACCCCCCACTCTCCGTCCCCCATGCATAAAAGGAGAAGATGGGGAGAAATCCCTTCGGGCTGCGTCAAATTTTGCTCACACATACTACGTCACCCCCCATCCCCCCGCCCATTCCACCTCATGCATCACATCATCCATATACAACCATTCTCCATTCACCCGTCTTCTGTCCTCTCCTGTCCTTCCTCAACAGACATTCCCCTCTTCCCCAAAGCCCCCTTCACCCCATCCATCCACCTCATCCTAAGACGTTCCCTCATGCTCACTCCCTCCACATCTGCCTTCCATACCTCTTTTACTATTCTTTCTTCACTCATTCTTTCCATGTGTCCAAACCATCCTAATACTTTTTCATCAACCCTATCTCCCAACTCCCTTTCCACCCCCGTTCTTCTCCTCACCTCCTCATTTCTCACTCTATCTAGCCTAGTAACCCCCATCATACTTTTCAGACACCTTATCTCAAATACATTCAAACTCCTTCTCCCTTCCTCTCTTATGTTCCATGTTTCTGCCCCATACAGTGCTGTTGGCACAATCACTCCTTCATACAGTCTCCTCTTAGCATCCATTCCCAAATGTCTATTTCTCATTACACTCTTCAATCCACCAAGACTTTACTCGCTTCTCTCAATCTACATTCTACCTCCACCTTCACTCCACCTTTTCCTGTCACATTTGCACCCAAGTATCTAAAACTATCCACTTCCTCCAGTCGCTCTCCCTTAATGACTTCCAGTCTACTGCCACTTTCACCCCTTGTATATCTCATCACCTTACTTTTACCCACATTTATCTTTAGCTTTCTTCTATCATATACTCTCCCAAAGTCTGTCACCAACTTCCTCAGTCCCTCCTCCGATCCTGCCACAAGCGCAGTGTCGTCAGCAAACAACAGCTGGCTCACCTCCCACTTCTCTCCATTTTCCTTAACCATCTCCAATCCCTGACCCACTACCCTTGCATTTACCTCTCACACTACCCCATCCATGTATAAGTTGAACAGCCAGGGCGACATAACGCATCCTTGACGAAGTCCCACCTTTACCTCGAACCACTCACTCTCTCCATCTCTAATCCTGACACAAGCTCTACTACTCTCATAAAAACTCTTGACAGCTCCCAGAAGCTTTCCTCCTATCCCATATATCTGCATAACCTCCCACAGTGCCTTTCTATCTACCCTATCGTAAGCCTTTTCCAGATCCATAAAAGCCCAAAAAACATCCTTACCCTTTCCTATAGCTTTCTCACATATTTGTCTTACCACAAAGATCTGATCTACACAACCTCTACCCATCCTAAATCCACACTGTTCCTCACCAATTACTCCCTCTGTTCCTCTCCTAATCCTCTCAATCAAGATCCTCCCATAAGCCTTCCCAAATACACTTAACAAGCTAATCCCTCTGAAACTACTACATTCACACTTGTCCCCTTTTCCCTTGTAAAGTGGAACTATACACGCACTCCTCCAGTCCTCCGGCACTCTACCTTCTCTCCAGCAAACATTAAATAACCTCACCAGCCAGTTCACCATCACTGTACCTCATTTCTTTAGACATTCTTCATGGCATCCATGCAGACCAGGTGCCTTACCTGCTTTCATCATCTTAACAACTGCCTTCACTTCATCTTTCCTTATTTCTCCTCCATTTTCCTCACTCATCACTCTCATTTTCTTAGCATTTCCCACTGCAGCTATCTTTCCCTCCCTATCCTCCTTCACATTTAGCAACTCCCTAAAATATTCTGCTCATCTTCCCCTTACTGCCTTCTCTTCCATTATCATCTCTCCATCTGCACCTTTTACCTTTTCTCTACTTGATTCGCCTCCTCTTCCTCTCTTAATTTATTTCCAAAACATCTTTTTATTACTTTCAAAATTTTCTGTCATACTCTTACCCCACTTCACATCTGCTCTCCTCTTTGCCTCCTTTACCTTTTGCTTTACTTCTCTTTTCTTTTCTTTGTACCTCTCATATGACTCCCTCGTCCTATTTTGTAACCAATCTGTGAAAGCTCGCTTCTTCTCTTCTACAACCTTCTTTGTTTCCTCATCCCACCATTCACTACCCTTCCTTCTATTTCCTCCTGTCCTTCTTGTTCTACACACCATCCTTGCACACTTTGTGACTCCCTCCTTGTACCATCCCCATTCCTCCTCCACACCTAGCTCTACTCTATCCTTCACACCCTCCCACTCCTCCTTGAGCTTCTTCTTGTACTCCTCCTTTTCATTTAAAGAGTTCACTCTAAGCACCTCCCTACCTTTTGCCGCTTTCCTCTTTCTCTATCTATCCTCCACTCTCAACTTACCTTCCACCAAAAAATGATCTGATATTCCCCCACCCTCTCCCCTTAGCACATGTACATCCTTAACTCTTCCTATCATAGTCCTATTTACCACTACATAATCCATATTTAGCAACTTCCTAAAATACTCTGCCCACCTTCCTCTCACTACCTTCTCTTCCATTATCATCTCTCCATCTGCACCTTTTACCTTTTCTTCTCGACTTAATTTGCCTCCTCTTCCTCTTTTAATTTCATTCCAAAAAAAATTCTTATTACTTTCAAAATTTTCTGTCATACTCTTACCCCACTTCACATCTGCTTTCCCCTTTCCCTCCTTTACCTTATGCTTTACTTCTCTTTACTTTGTACCTCTCATATGATTCCCTCATCCTAATTAGCAACCTATCTATGAAAGCTTGCTTCTTCTCTTCTACACCTTTCCTTGCTTCCACATCCCATCACTCACTACCCTTCCTTCTATTTCCTTCCACCCTCCTTGTTCCACATACCATCTTTGAACACCTTATAACTCCCTCCTTGAATCATCCCCATTCCTCCTCCACTCCTAGTTCTCCTATATCCTAAACGCTCTCCCACTCCTCTCTCAGATTCTTGTACTTCTCCATTTCTTTCTCATTTAAGCAGTTCACTCTAAGTACCTCCTTACCTTCTGCCCTTTTCCTCTTTCTCAACCTATCCTCCACTCTCTACTTACCTTCTACCAAAAAAATATCTGATATTCCCCCACTCTCTCCCCTTAGAACATGTACATCCTTTACTCTTCCTACTGTACTCCTGGTTACCCCCTATATAGTCCATTAACACTCTACCTACCACCCTTCCATCCACCACCCTCTCCCATGTGTACTTATGCTTTACTTTCTTCAGAAACACTGTATTTGCCATCATCAACTCTCTTTCCAGACACATCTCCACCATCAACTCTCCTCTACGATTTTTTCCTGAAACTCCACACTTCCCAATCACTGCATCTATTGGTTCATTTCCTACCCTAGCATTAAGGTCTCCCAATACAATTACATTGACATTTTTCCCTAATCCCTCTATGCACTCATTTAAATCCATTCAAAAAACCTCCCTTTCCTCTACATTATTCTCACTACCAGGTCCATATGCACTTCCTAGCTTCACTTTCATCCACATTAACCTTGAAGAAACCTTCCACTCCACTACATTCTTACCTATGTTTTCAATTACTAGTATAGCCACCCCTTCTCTCCCTCATCCTCTCTTCACTCCTGACACCCTCCCAACTACAATCCCAAACTCACACTTGCCCCTCCCTTTCAACTTAGTTTCACTGAATGCCAACACATCCATCTTTCTTCTCACAAACATACTGCCTATCTCTTCCCTTTTACTCTCATCTGTACCATATTTCCTATGTCTTTCTGACTGGATACAAAGACTGTACAAAACAGAATGTGTTTAGGAACTCGTTTCTTCAAATATACATAGAAATATACAAACTGTATTACTTTGCTAAGCCTTCTAAGACAGGTGTCATCAATTTCCTGTTTGGTTTTCGTTTCAAAATATGAATGTAGAGGCCAAATAAAAGGTGAATGATCTGTGAGTGGAATTTTGAACGCTTTTTAACATTGGTTTTTGCCTCTGCTTCTTCCATCTCCACCTCTAGTTTGCGTTTCATCTTATTAATCTGAAGGGGAAAGAATAAAATGTTAAAAGATGTTCACACAGGAAATATGTAAGTAAATGTGACTGATTATAAGTGGTATCTGTGTATGGTTTAAAAATCTAAATTAGGTTTTCAAGTACAATACATACCAAATTCATCTAAATTTTGAGATAACTCTTTTGGTAAGAAATACGCAGCTAATCTTGAAAGTCAAACTAATGGAATAATGATTTAACATTATTAAGAACTTCATGAGCAGAGACTTGCCAGCTAAAAGCTTGTTTGGCCCAACTGAGTTTACAAGTACTGGTCAACAAAATTTACCCTCATGATAAAAATACTCTTCAATGTCCCTTGTGGCTTAAAGTTTGCACAAATGCACTGAACTTTAAAGCCTCCAAGGGGTACAAAGAAAAATATACTCTGCTCTCAAGACTGAGCAAATGAGCAACATCAGGTCTACTGTAAATTGAAGTAACTGAACAAATAATTTCTTCTAATTACCTTCCTTTCCAGATTGGAGAATTTCTGTCTTTTCTTATTCATTAGTTTTTTAATGAGTTTTTCTTTGTGTGAGAGATCTTTATGTGCTCTGTTTTTAGTTTCATCTTCTTTGTCCAGACTGTCAACATTCTTGATGTTGAGGTTAAGCAGCGAGTTAATGCAGTCAGGATGTACATTGAAGCCCCTTGCACGCACAACTTGGTCAATCCGTTTCACAATCTTAAAAGTAAAATGAGAACCAAAATTATTGCATCATATTAAAAAAAAAAAAATTAAAAAAAAGTCACTTAAGGTTTTCTCTATTTTCCTGTTCATATTTTATCAAATTTCAGCTGTGTATGTTTTGGAAAGAAATTAAGAGAGGAAGAGGAGGCAAATCAAGGAGAGAAGAAAAGGTAAAAGGTGCTGATGGAGAGATGATAATGGAAGAGAGGGCAGTGAGAGGAAGGTGGGCAAAGTATTTTAGGGAGTTGCTAAATGTGAAGGAGAATAGGGAGGAAAAGATAGTTGTAGTGAGAAGTGCTAAGAAAAAGTGATGAGTGAGAAAAATGGAGGAGAATAAAGAAAGGTGAAGTGAAGGCAGTTGTTAACCCCTTCCATACGGTGCCGCACACGTAGGCGTCATGGACTTAGATCTCAGTGGCAGCAGCCAATGCCAGCCGTACGACGTGTCGTAATAATACTCGCATCATAAAATATAGTCACCGCTTATATCGATCGTTCTCTCTTCACCCGTGAATTTTGATAACCATAGAAAATGCGATTACAAAAGAATTAGAAAGAATGTCATTATGGAGGGGCGACTACAATAAATATAATCAAGACGCCGATATGGCAGCCTCGCGAATACACTCGCTCCCCACGACGCCTACGTGTGCGGCACCGTATGGAAGGGGTTAAGATGAGAGCAGGTAAGGCAACTGGGTTGGATGGATTGATACAGAATGTCTGAAAAAAAAGGAGGCACAGTGATGGTGGATTGGCTTATGAGGTTATTTGATGTTTGTTTGAGAGAGGGTAGAGTGTGGGAGGACTGGAGGAGTGTATAGTTCTACTTTACAAGGGAAAAGGGGACAAGTGTGAGTGTAGTAGTTTCAAATGGATCAGTTTTTTAACCACTTCATGCTGGGCCAAAATCTCGCGGGCAGTATTAGCTGCCAGACATACAATGTTGCGTCATAATACTCGCATTATAAAAAATAAAGTCACCGCTGTATCAATCGTTCTCTCTTTCACCTGTGAATTTTGATAACCATAGAAAATATGATGAAGCCAGTTTACAGAGTATGGGGGTCCCGCAGGTACAACTACATTAAATATAATTAAGACGCCGATATGGCAGCCTCACTCATGACACCTATGTAGGCGTCACCGTATGGAAGGGGTTAGGTGTAGTTGGGAAGGCTTTTGTGAGGGTCTTGATTGAGAGGATTAGGAGAGGAACAGAGGGAGTAATTGGTGAGGAACAGTGTGGGTTTAGGACAGGTAGGGGTTGTGTAGATCAGATATTTGTGGTAAGACAGATATGAAAGCTATAGGAAAAGGTAAGGATGTATTTTGGGCTTTTATGGATCTGGAAAAGGCTTATGACAGGGTAGACAGGAAGGCACTGTGGGAGGTTATGCAGATATATGGGATACGAGGAAAGCTGTTAAGAGCAGTCAAGAGTTTTTAGGGGAGTAGTAGAGGTTGTGTTACTATTAGAATTGGAGAGAGTGAGTGGTGTGAGGTAAAGGTGGGACTTCGTCAGGGATGTGTTATGTCGCCCTGGCTGTTCAACTTATACATGGATGGAGTGGTTCAAGAGGTAAATGCAAGGGTAGTGGGTCAGGCTTTGGAGATTGTTAAAGAAAATGGAGAAAAGTGGGAGATAAGCCAGTTGTTGTTTGCTGACGACACTGCGTATGTAGCAAGATTTGAGGAGGGGTTGAGGAAGTTAGTGATAGAGTTTGAGAAGGTGTGTGAAAGAAGGAAGTTGAAGATAAATATGGGTAAAAGTAAGGTGATGAGATGTACAAAGGGAGAGAGTGGTAGCAGACTGGAAGTAAGTATTAAGGGAGAGAGACTGGAGGAAGTGGATAGTTTTAGATACTTGGGTGCAAATGTGGCAGGAAAGGGAGGAGTGGGGGAGAGCAGAATGCAGATTGAGAGAAGCGAGTAAATGCCTTGGGGGATTAAAAAGTGTAATGGGAAATTGACATTTGGGAATGGATGCTAAGAGGAGATTGTATTAAGAAGTGACTGTGCCGAGAGCACTGTATGGGGCAGAAACATGAAACATAAAGGAGGAAGAGAGAAGTTTGAATGTGTTTGAGATGAGGTGTCTGAGAAGTATGATAGGGGTTACTAGGCTGGATAGAGTGAGAAATGAGGTGAGGAGGAGAACAGAGGTGAAAAGGGAGTTGGGAGATAGGGTTGATGAAAGAGTATTGGAATGGTTTGGACACATAGATAGAATAAGTGAAGACTAGTAAAAGAGGTATGGAAGGCAGGGGTGGAAGGAGTGAACATGAGGGGTCGACCTAGGATGAGATGGATGGATGGGAGAGGACAGAAGATAGGGGTAAATGGAGAAAGGTTGCGTATGGATGATGCTGTGATGCATGAGGGGGAGTGGGTGGGAGATGGGAGTGAGGGAATATATATGAGAAATAAATTGACACAGCCCGAAGGGATTTCTCCCCATCTTCTTTTCTGCATGATGGGATGGAGATGGAGGGGGGTCACTGATTTATTGAAGTGGCCTTGCTGTGGATGTACTGTGTCTTGCAGCACTGCTTCTGACCCAGGGCAGTGGACAAGATGAAGGGATGACCCGTCATCCAGGAGATGCCAAGATAAGAGAGAGGGAAGAGGATAGAGGGGAGTGGAGTATGTAGGGGATGGAATGGGTGGGGATGGTTACTATGCCTTTGTTTTCTGGCTAACTCCCATGTAAGGGGGAAAAAGCCTTTGGTATATGTAAGTACATGTATATGTACGCATGAAGCAAACAAGGGTAAGCCTGCCACAGTTTTCGGGCTTCGATGTGTAAGTGCTGTGTCTTGCAGCATTGCTTCTGACACGAGCAGTAGAAAGGGGAAAGGAATGACTCTTCATCCACATGATAAAAAGATAAAACATGGCTCTGCCAATGGCCCCTTACCAACACCTTCCAACTCTAGATTTTACTTACTTCTAAGGAAAGTGTTCCAACTTTATCACTTCGCATTAGTTTGCCAAAGCAATCCATGACCTGTTGACGTGCCGCAGGTACCCGACTGGTGAGGAAAGGGGTCAGGGCCTGGATGATGTTGGTGGAGTAGTTGAACTGCTGGTGCTGTTCCAAAAGCTCACACAAACATTTGATGGCAAGGGACCCAATCCTCTGTAACAAAAAAATCTTATGTCAACTGGACATTAACCTTTTTCCAGGTGGTACCCCTATGGCATAATGAATTTACTGACAGCCAGTTAAGTTCTAGTTCATTAGTGTTAATTATGGTCAAACTCCTTGCCAGGTAAAGAGCACACTCAGTGCTAAAGAAAATCACTTAACAAGAAACAGAGGAAAATAGTCATATCACTCCCCATTAATAATTAATTTAGATTTGCCTCTTCTGTACAAGAGGGGGATGGGTACTTAACTGCTTCAGCATGAGTCAAATTCTCATGTGCAGCATTGGCTGCCATATGAACAATGCATCACACTACTCACATTATAAAATATAAAGTCACTGCTGTATTGTTCTCTTTTACTCTGAATAATAATAAACACAGAAAGCATGATCAAACCAGTTCACAGAATCTGGAGGGAACTCATGTACAACTACAAAAAAAAATCTATAATCAAGAAGCCAACTCCAGCATCCTCGTGTACCCACTTGTGCCTCATAACGCCTACACAGATATCATCATACCAAAGTGGTTAACCTTTCATTCACCTGTATGACACCTTTGGTAGCTCTCAATCAACCCATTCACTAGTTGGGTATAAGCGCATATGGAGGAGACTGCAAGACACCATAAGGCAGTCCCATGTCCCTTACCACCTGTTGTCCTTATCCATAGTTATCTAATTTTTTCTTAAAACTAGCAATTGTTTCAGTGCTAACTACAAGGTCACTAAGTCTATAACATTCATTAACAACTGTTGGTATACCAGTTCTTGCTCATTTCCTTCTTAAAATTAAATTTGTCCAATTTAAATCCATTACTACAAGTCCTGCCCTGCTGCCTTAACATGATGACCTTGCATACACCACCCTTGTTAAAGCAATTAACCCATTTGAATACCTTTATTATATTACCCCACATTTTTTGTCTTTCCAGAGTGTAATTTAAGGTGCCTAAGCCTGTTTTTATATGGTAAATTTCTAAGCCCTTGTATCATCTTAATCATTCTCCTCTGTACTGATTCTATAAGACAGAGACCAAAACTGTACCACACAGTCAAGGATGGGTCTAATCATTGCCAGATATATTTTAATGATTACCTCTGCACTTTTGTTAATTTGTTTATCCTATCAATAAATCCTAATGGCCTATTAGCATTATTCCTGGCACTAATGTGCTGTTTCTTGGTCCACTCACTAACACTTCTTAGTAAGATGTATATAAAAAGTTATAGATCATACAAAAGCAGGATTTGAGAATATTTATTTATCTATTTATCTTTTTTTTTTTTTTTTCATCCAACTAGTTATTGACCAAAAAGGCATGCTCCACTTTTGTAATCCTTTGTAATCATGGCTGTACACAATGGCCATAAGCCACTTGCATGCTACACTGTTCAATACCAGATGCAACCCTGATTACTTAAAACTTTCCATATCTTTATGAATTGTTCCCCAAATTCTTATTCACGTTCAACCTGCCATCACCATCATTTGCTGTGCATCTCATCACTTTCATTTTGCTTACATTCATTCATTTTTCTTCTTTCATATATATTTCCAATCTCAATTCACCAACTGCTTCAGGCATTACTCAGGATCAGTCACAGTCACCCATAAAAAACAATAGTTGATTCACCTTCTACCTCCCTCTACCCCAACCTGTCAATTCCAAACAATAGTTGTCCATTTACCTCCCTCACCACTCTATCAATTTACATTTGAACAATCATGGTGATATCACACAACCCTGATGCAGTTTCACACCTTATAAACCAAACTCTGTTCAATTTGGGAGGTAAAAATACTGACCATCTTATCACTCAAACTTTCAGATATATATAATCTGTTTGACCTTTCCCCCAATTATTTAGCTTAAAGAGGGTTTACTGTAACAAATACCCATCCACCCTGTCAACCACATTCAATAGTGATTCCTCTAAAACTACTACAATCATACTTGTTTCCCTTGTATATCCTTGTCACTCTCCTTCCCCATTAATCATTCTCTTGGCACCTGCTACCACCACAAGTAGAGCTTCCCTGTCTTCTACATTCAACAACTCCTTGAAATACTGCACCCATCTCCTTCTCACACCCTTCTCTTTTCTGTGTTTGTTACATCTGCAACCTTCATTACTCACCCGATCTACTTCTGATGGAATCCTCTTCTTTTTTATCCGGTCAGACATCTTTTCAAGTTTCTTCAGATACTTTTTGTACTGTCCAAGTACTGTGTTTTCATACACAAAGAGTTTCATGGTGTCTTTCTTCACTGAAGAAAAAAAAAATTAAAATGAGCACTGTATCTAGGCCTAGTTGAACTATTTTGAACATCACAAACCGCTAATATGTTTTGTCCTCATCCATTAGCATTCCCCCCCTACCCCCCCTTTTTTTTCTTTTTTTTTATGTCTTAGAGGCGTTGGTGGAAATTTGGTGATCTGACTTGAGTGAGTGACTTATGGGCTCACCCAATGACCAGTCAATTATCTGGGAGTAATTGGTCTCCTACAAGAGAGACATGGGACAAATGACTGATTGATCGATTGATTGGGGATGACAGTTGAGTGAGTAAATGAGTGAGGTGTGTATATTTACCTAGTTGTATTATACAGGAAGGGGAGCTATGCTCATAGTGACCCGTCTTTGTATCATGCAACATCTAGTTTGTTCTTAAATTCTTGTATGATGTTTGCACATACTACTGTTTCATCCAATTTGTTCCAGACATCCACCACACTATGTGGATTTTTTTTTTTTTTTTTTTTTTTTCAGATCTCTTATATAACTATCTTTTTTGAGTTTCTTTTCATGTCCCTTTGTTTTTCTTTTATCTCACTTTAATAAGTTTTTTCTGTCAAGGACTTCCATGCCATTCATGATTCTGTAAATGGTCAGCAGATCTCCTCTTTCTCTTCTTTGTTCCAGGGTTGGTAGTTCCTGTTTAGCCAATATCTATTCATATGTCAATTTTGAAAGTATTGGGGCCATCTTTGTCGTTGCTGTTTGGATTCTTTCTACATACATATACCAAAGGCTTTTTTCCCCCTTACATGGGGGGTAGCCAAAAAGAAAAAGGCTTGGAAACCACTCCCACCCATTCCATCCCCTACATATTCCACTCCCCTCCATTCTCCTCCCTCCCTCTCATCATGACACCTCCTGGATGATGGGTCATCCCTGCAGCCTGTCCACTGCCCTGGGTCAGAAGCAGTGTCGCAAGACACAGCACATCCACAGCAAGGCCGCTTCATTAATTCGGTGACCCCCCCCTCTCCATCCCCTCATGTAGAAAAGGAGAAGACGGGGAGAAATCCCTTCGGGCTGCATCAAATTATTTCTCATACATACTTCCTCACCCCCCATCCCCCACCCACTCCCCCTAATGCATCACAGCATCATCCATACACAACCCTTCTTCACTCACTCCTATCTTCTGTCCTCTCCTGTCCTTCCTCAACAAACATTCCTCTTTTCTGTAATGTCTCTTTTACCCCGTCCATCCATCTCATCCTAGGATGCCGCCTCATATTCACTCCTTCAACCTCTGCCTTCCACACCTCTTTTACTAATCTTTCTTCACTCATTCTTTCCATGTGTCCAAACCATCCTAATACTCTTTCATCAACCCCATCTCCCAACTCCCTTTACACCTCTGTTCTCCTCCTCACCTCCTCATTTCTCACTCTATCTAGCCTAGTAACCCCTATCATACTTCTCACACACCTCATCTCAAACACATTCAAACTCCTTTTCTCTTCCTCTTTTATGTTCCATGTTTCTGCCCTGTACAGTGCTGTTGGCACAATCACTCCTTCATATAACCTCCTCTTAGCATCCATTCCCAGATGTCTATTTCTCATTACACTCTTTAATCCCCCAAGGCATTTACTCGCTTCTCTTAATCTACATTCTACCTCCACCCCTACTCCTCCCTTTCCTGCCACATTCGCACCCAAGCATCTAAAACTATCCACTTCCTCCAGTCTCTCTCCCTTAATACTCACTTCCAGCCTGCTGTCAATCTCTCCCCTTGTTCATCTCATCACCTTACTTTTGCCCACATTTATCTTCAGCTTCCTTCTTTCACACACCTTCTCAAACTCTGTCACTAACTTCCTCAATCCCTCCTCTGATCCTGCTACAAGCGCAGTGTCATCAGCAAACAACAACTGGCTTATTTTCCACTTTTCTCCACTTTCTAATTTCCTTATATTCTTTTTTGTACTTTGTGCCATAGCATACTCCAATCTTGGTCTTACGTGACTAATATTTGTTTTACCATTACTTCATCCAAGTAATTAAAATCCACCTTTATTGATCTTAATAAATTGTAGGTTTCTCTGACTATTTTGTTTATATGCTTGTCTGGGGGCATGTCTTTGGTGATAATTACTCCTAGGTCCTTTTCGGAACTTTACTTCTTTTGTACATGCATATACCAAGGCTTTTTCCTCCTTACAATTTTAAATTGTCCTGATATTCTTTTTTTTAACTTTTTCCAAAATCCATTATACTACATTGATTAATATTGAAGTTCACTTCCCACTTTTGGCTCCATTCCCAGACTTTGTCCAGGTCTTTTTGTAACAATTCACAGTCTTTTTCTGTACTTACTTTCTTTAGTAGTTTTGCATCATCTGGAAAGAAGTTCATATAACATTCTACACCTTCATCCATGTCATTTATATATATATATCAAACATTATCAGAGCCAATACTGAACCCTGTGGGACTCCACTTATCATTTCTTCCCAGGTCGAATTTCTATCTCTGAGCACCACTCTCATTTTTTCTTCCATGCAAGAAATCTTCTATCCATTTCAGTAATTTTCCTTGTACACCTGTTGTTTTGAGTTTTCTTTATAGTTTTTTGTGTGGTATTTCATCAAATGCCTTTTGTAGATCCAGGAAAGTACAGTCTGCCCATCCATCCCTTTCTTGCATTATATCTATTCACCTTAAATAAAAAGAATCAAGTTTGTGGCACATGATATTTCCTGTCTAAAACCAAACTGTTTTGGATTTAAGATATTATTCCCTTCCAGATGTTTAGTCCATCTACTTTTGATGACTTTTTCACAGATTTTATTTTAGCTATTGTACTTGTAAGGGAGACTGGTTTATAACTTATTGGGTCTTCATGATATTGGCATTTTTCCAGTCTTGTGGTACCTTTCCTTCTTTGAGTGAGCAATCTATTATCTTATATATTTTGTCCATTAGTTCATCTATACATTCTTTTAGTATCCAGTTTGCAATTCTGTCCAGGCCGTGTGATTTTCTGACATCAAGGTTCATTATTTGGTCCCTTATTTCTTTCTGTGTCACAATTATTTCTTTCATTGGGGGGATCTTTCTCCCTTTCCTTCATCCCAATTGTGTGTATTTTCATTTGTGAATACAGATTTGAAATGTTTGTTCATAATTTCAGCCATTTCTATATCTTCTATATATTCCATATTCCCTTGACGTAGTTTCACTATTTCCTGTTTGTTTCTTAATATACCATTTACATATCTGTAGAATAATTTAGATTGATCCTTATGTCTATTATGTCTTTTTCATACTTTCTTTTTTCTTCCCTGTGTATTTTTACATATTCATTTCTTGGTTTAATATATATATGCCACTTTCCAGCTTTTTTTTTCCCATCTTTTACATGTTTTGTCTCTTCTATCTTTTGCCTCACTATATTTTTTGTTGTGCTAGCACTAAATGTATACCTTTTCCTGTTTTTGTTTTGGTATGTATTTATCCACACCTTCATTATAGATTTCTTTTAATAAAATCCATTTCTCTTCCACCTGTGTTTCTTCATTAAGAAGTTTTCCCAATTTGCTTCTTGAAATTTTTTTCTGAGTTTCCCAAAATCATTTTGTTATACATCAGTATTCCTTTTATGTGTTTTTCATTTCTTCCCAGATAAGTTTTCTTTTTTAGTTCAAGCTCAAGCAGTATGTGGTCACTCTTTCTAAATTGGTGTTTTGTATTCCATTTTATCCACAATTTCAGGTTCTGACACAAATACTAAGTCTAGTCTCAACAGTTCTTCATTATTTCTATGTCTGGTATTCTCTCTTACCCATTGAGTCGTTGTGTTTTCAATGGTTATATATAGTAGTATGTTTCCCCAAAGGTCCTCTCCACCTTTCACTGTCATCTCCCAACATATTTCTTTAGAGTTAAAATCACTCATAATTACTAAGTTTCTTCCTTCTTTCAATATTTTATCTAATGTATGCCTTGTCTTCCAACATTTTGGAATGGTTACTCTCTTACCAAGAATGTGTTTTCAGGTGCACATATATCACTACAAATTTTCTATTTTTTTTTTTTTTTTTCACTATTTTCAACTTTTATCATAATCAATTCCACATTATCATTTCCTTCTGTATTCTTTCTCACATTTATCCCTTAGTCAAAAACATGACTCCACCCTGTTCTTCCTCTCTATTTTTAATCCAGTGATTATATAAACCTTGTCCATCATTATTTGATGTGTATTTACCTAGTTGTATTATACGGGAAGTGGAGCTATGCTCGTAGTGAGTCTTTGTATCTCACAGCATCTAGTTTGTTCTTAAATTCTTGTATGGTGTTTGCACACACTATTGTTTCATCCAATTTGTTCCAGACATCCACCACTCTGTGTGGAAAACTTTCCAGATCTCTTATATAACTATCTTTTTTTGAGTTTCTTTTCATGTCCCTTTGTTTTTCTTTTATCTCACTTTAACCCCTTCACTCCGAGCCAAAATCTCGCAGGTAGCATTAGCTGCCAGACGTGTGATGGTGCGTCATAATACTTGCATTATTAAAAATAAAGTCACCGCTGCATTAATCGTTTTCTCTTTCACCCGTGAATTTTGATAACCATAGAAAATATGATGAAGCCAGTTTACAGAGTATGGGGTTCACGCAGGTACAACTACAATAAATATAATCAAGACACCGACGTCGGCATCCTCGCATACCCAATTCCAGTTCGACCAGTCTTTGTTCATATGTCAGGTTTGAAAGTGTTGGGGCCATCTTTGTCGTTGCTTTTTGTATTCTTTCTAATTTTATATTCTTTTTTGTACTGGGTGACCATATCAGCACTACATATTCCAGTTTTGGCCTTATCAGTGTTTGTAATATTTTCTTAATCATTTGCTTATCCAAGTACTTGTTGATTTCAACAAATTGTATGTTTCTCCGACTATTTTGTTTATATATTTTTTGAGTGACAAGTCTTTGGTGATGATTACTCCTCGGTCCCTTTCAGAATTTATTTTCTTTACTTCTCTTCCATCAATTTTATACTGTCCTGATATTCTATTCTTGCTTTTCCCAAATTCGATTATACTACAATTTCTTGATGTTGAATTCTACTTCCCATTTCTTGCTCAACTCTTGAGACTTTGTTCAGATCACTCTGTAACGAGTCACAGTCTATTTCGGAGTATATTCTTTTCAACAATTTTGTGTCATCCACAAAGTTCATGTAATGTTCAATACTTTCGTCCATGTCATTTACACATATAGCAAATGTTATCAGAGCCAGCACTGACTCCTGTGGGACTCCACAAATCATTTCTTCTCATTTTGAATATTTGTCTCTGAATACTACTCTCATTTTTCTTCCATATAGGAAGTCCTCCATCCAATTCAATAGCTTTCCATGTATGCCTCCTATTGTTTCCAGTTTACACAGCAATTTTCTGTGTGGTACCTTGTCAAATGCCTTTAAATCCAGGAAGGCACAGTCTGTCCAGCCATCCCTTCCTTGCAATATATCAATCAATCTTGAATAGAAACAAATCAAATTAGTGGTACATGATCTTCCCTGTCTAAATCTAAATTGCCTCAGGTTCAGTATATTGTTCTCCTCCAGATATTTTGTCCATCTATCTTTGATGATCCTCTCACAAATTTTAACCATTGTACTCGTTTGGGACACCGGTCTATAATTTGCTGGGTCTTCCTTATTTCTCCCCTTATATACTGGCACTATACTGGCATTTTTCTAGTCTCCTGGTAATTTTCCTTCTTTGAGTGAGCATTCAACTATTTTGTATATTTTTCCTGTTAGTTCATTTATACATTCCTTCAGTATCCAGGCCATGTGATTTGTTAATGTCAAGCTTTAATATTTAATTCCTTATTTCATTCTGAGTAATATTCAATTCCTTCATTGGAGGAAATCTTATTTCAATTCTTTGTTTACAGTTTTGTAGATTTTCTTTTTCTTTGGTGAAAACAGATTTGAAATGTTTGTTCATAATATCTGCCATTTCTATATCTGTGTTTTCTCTGTTACCTTGACATAATTTAAGTATTTCCTGTTTATTTTTTAGTTTGCCGTTTACATATCTATAAAATAATTTGGGTTGATCTTTACATTTGTCTATTATGTCCTTTTCATAATTTCTTTTTTCTTCCCTACGTATTTTTACATATTCATTTCTTAGTTTGGTGTATATTTTCCATTTCTCAGATTTTTTTTTTTTTCTATCTTCTGTCTTTTGCCTCACTGCACTTTTTATTGTACCAGGATTTTATGTATACCCTTTCCTGTTTTTGTCTAGGTACATACTTGTCCACTCCTTCATTATAGATTTCCTTCCAAATTGTCCATTTCTCTTCCACCTTTGTTTCTTCATTATTAAATTTTTCCCAATTTGCTTCTTGAAAGAATTTTCTGTTTCCCAAAATCTGTTTTGTTATACATTAGTCTTCCTTTTCTGTGTTTTTCATTTATTTCTATATTTGTTTCTTCATTTAATTCTAGTTCTAGTAGTATGTGATCACTTTTTCCAATTGGTGTCTTGTATTCGATTTTATCCACAATTTCGTGTTCTGATGTGAATATCAAATCCGATCTCGAGGGTTCATCATTATTTCTATATCTGGTGTTTTCCTTGACCCATTGCGTCAATATGTAATCAATGGTCATTTCCAGTAATATGTATCCCCAGTGATCTTCTCCACCTTTCACAGCCATTTCTTTCAAGTTAAAATCACCCATAATTACCAGATTTCCCTCTTTCTTTAGTATTTCATTTAGTGTTTTTCTTGTGTTCTCCAGCATTTTGGAGTGTTCACTTTCATTCCATGTGTGAGTTTTAGGCAGGTCATAAATCACTGCATACTTTCTATCTTTCATATCTCTATTCTTAACTCTTATCATAATAAACTCCACATTGTTCTCTCCTTCTGTGATTTTTGTCGCATTTAGGCCTTTCTTGGTTAGCAACATGACTCCTCCACCCTGCTTTGTTTCTCTGTTTCTGATCCAACAATTATATAATCCTTGGCCTATACTATTTGGTGGTAATGATCCTTTCAATTTTGTCTCCACAATCCTCATTATATCTGGTTTTTCTTGTTCCAGATAGTCATTCAATTTCTCTATTCTTGATATCAATCTATGTTGGTATATGTTACCTTTAATTTTTTTCTTTTTCTGCCTTTTCTTCTTGCTCCTGAAATTCCTTTTCCCTTATGTCCCATTTCCTGAGTCTCAAGTCCATCACTCTCCTTCCTTTTGTTCCCTGTTCTTTTCTCATTCTTTTCCTTAGCTTCCTCTTTTAGTGTTTTTTCTCTCTTTTTCCTCATCACTCAATTCCTTTTTTATCCATAAATTTTGTAGTTATTACTTTTTGCTAGTCTTCCTGCATTTGTTAACATTTCTTCCGCTATCCTCTATGAATTAAGTGTTACTTTGAGAGGTCTACTCTTCTCTTCAGAATAGTTTCCCATTCTGTAAATTTCTTCAATTCCTTTTTCAAGTCCTTGTGGCTCCTCCTGTATTTCTTTTAATACTTTCATCATTATATTGTCCTCCTCTTTTTTCCCTTTGGAACCTTATTAGTCACATGTGTGTGTGTATTTACCTAGATGTATCATATGGGAAGGAAGCTATGCTCGTAGTGACCCATCTTTGTATCTTTCAGCATCAAGTTTTTTCTTAAAATCTTGAATGGTGTTTGCACACGCTGTTTCTGTGTCTAATTTGTTGTATCTATCAGTGTGGAAAGCTATTTTTTTTTCAGATATCTTCTGTAATTATCTTTTTTGAGTTTCTTTTTGTGTCCTCTTGTTTTTCCATTGTCCCATTTCAATAAATCATTCTTATCTAACATTTCCATTCCTTTCCTAATTCTATAGATAGTAGGTCTCCTCTCTCCCTTCTTTCTTCCAGAGTTGGTAATTCTAATTTGGACAGTCTTTGTTCATATGTCATTTTGGAAAGAGTTGGTGCCAGTTTTGTTGTTGCTCTTTGTATTCTTTCTAATTTTTTATATTCTTTTTGGTACTGGGTGTCCATAGTGTTGTTGCATATGCGAGTTTTATCTTATTAGTGTAGTTAATTTTTTATCATTTCTGCATCCAAATAGACAAATGCCACTTTTATTGACCTCAATAAATTGTAGGTTTCTCCAACTATTTTATTAATATGTTTGTCCGGTGTCATGTCTTTGGAGCACTCCAAGGTCTTTTTCCAAGTTAACTTTTTTGACCTCTTCACCAATTTTATAATCTCTCAATATTCTGTTGTTACTTTTTCCAAATTCCATTATACTACATTTGGAATTTGTGTGTGTGTATGTGTATATGTTTACCTAGTTGTATTTTATGGGAAGGGGAGCTTTACTTGTGGTGTCCCGCCTTTGTATCTCGCAGTGTCTAGTTTGTTCTAAAATTCATGTATGGTTTTTGCACACACTACTGTTTCATCCAGTTTGTTCCAAGTGTCCACCACTCTGTGTGGAAAACTGTTCTTCAGACCTCTCCTATAAATATCTTCTTTTAGTTTCTTTCCATGTCCTCTTGTATTTCTATTGTCCCAATTTAACAAGTCCTATCTGTCAAGAATTTCTGTACCCTTCATGATTCTAAAGATCAGTAGTTTGCCTCTTTCTCTTCTTTGTTCCAAAGTTGGTATTTTCAGTTTAGCCAGTCTCTCTTCATGTGACAAGTTTGAAAGTGCTGGAGCCTTTTTTGTGGTTGCTCTCTGAATTCTATTTTCTTTATATTCTTTTTAGTATTGGGTGACCACAATGTTGCCACATATTCTAGTCTAGGCCTTATAAGTATGACTAATATTTTTTTAATCATTTCTTCATCCAAATAGGTAAATGCCACTTTCATTGACCTTAGTAAGTCATAGGATTCTCCAACAAATTGGTTATTTGTTTATAAGAGGTCAATTCATTAAAGATAATTATTTAGATTTTTTTCAGATCCCACATTCTTTACCTTGAGGAAACCTCCTTCCACTCCACTACCCCTTTGCCTATCTCCTCACTTACTAGAATAGCCACCCCTTCCCTCCCTCGCCCTCTCTTCACTCCTGATAACCTCCCACTTACACTCCCAAACTTACCTCCCCGTCCTCGCCTTGTGTGCAGGGGGGGTCGCCGATTGAATGAAGCGGCCTCGCTGTGGATGTGCTGTGTCTTGCGACACTGCTTCTGACCCAGGGCGGTGGGCAGGGTGCAGGGATGACCCGTCATCCAGGAGGTGCTCAGATGAGAGGAAGGGTGGGAGGGGTGTGGAGTGTATTTAGGGATGAAATGGGTGGGAGTGTTTTTATGCCTTTCTCTTTTTGGCTACCTCCCTTGGAAGGGGGAAAAAGCCTTGGTATATGTATGTATGTATGTACATTCTTTACCTCCTTAGTTCTAATCTTATCTTGTCCTGATATTCTATTTCTACTTTTTCTGAACTCCATTATGCTACACTTCTTAATGTTGAAGTCCACTTCCCATTTCTGACTCCACTTCCAAACCTTATTCAGATCTTCCTGTAGTGATTTGCAATCTGTTTTAGTTTTTACTTTCCTCAACAATTTAGAGTCGTCTGCAAAGAAGCTCATGAAATATTCCACATCATCATCCATCTCATTCACATAAATAGCAATCACTATTGGAGCCAATACAGGTCCTTGCAGAACTCCACTAATCACATCCTTCCAACCTGAATATTTTTGAGTACTACTCTCATCTTTCTACAATTCAGGAAATCCTCCATCCAGTTTAGCAGGTTTCCTTGTATCCCTCCTATATTTTCCAATTTTTAAAATAATTTTTGTGTGCTACCTTGTTGAAAGCTTTTTATGGTCCAAGAAAGCACAATCAGCCCATCCATCCCTTTCTTGTATTATATCTATTAGTCTTGAGTAAAAAGAGATTAAATTTGTGGTACATGAGCTTCCCTGTCTAAACCCAAATTGTCTTGGGTTTATTGTATTATTTTCTTCCAGGTGTTTTACTGATCTATTCTGAAAATTTTCTCACAAATTTTGGCTATAGTGCTTGTTAGTGAAAGTGGTCTATAGTTAGTTGGTTCTTCCTTGTTTCCTCCTTTATGTATTGGTACAATGTTGGCATTTTCCCAGTCTTTTGGTAGTTTTCCTTCTTTAAGTTAGCAACTTATTATGCTATATATTTTGACCATTAATTCTTCCTTGCATTATTTCAGAATCAAATTTGCAATTCCATCCTGGCCATATGATTTCCTAACATCAAGGTTTGTTAAATGTTCCATTATTTCTTTTTGTGCTATTATTATTTCACTTACGGGGGGAGATCGTACCTCACTTCCTTCGTCCCAATACTGTCCCTTCTCTCTAGTGAAAACTAACTTGACGTGATTATTCATGACTTTGGCCATTTCTATATTTTCTGTGTATTCTATATTTCTTTGGCATAGTTTCAAATTTCCTGCTTATCTTTAAGTTTACCATTTACATATCTATAGAATAGTTTGGGTTGCTCTTTGCATTTTTCTATAATGTCTTTTTCATAGTTCCTTTTTTCCTCTCTTTGCACTTTTACATACTCGTTTCTAATGTTTATACATATTTGCCATTTTCCAGGTTTATCTTTTCTCCATCTTTTCCAAGCTCTGTCTCTTCTATTTTTTGCCTCACTGCATTTTCTGTTGAACCAGCATTTAATGTACACTCTTGTTTCTGTCTTGGTACATGCCTATTCACTCCTTCATTATAATTATCCATCAAGATCTCCCATTTCTCTTCCACTTTTGTCTCTTCCATGTAGAATTTTTCCCAATTTGCATTATGAAAGAATTTCTTTAATTTTCCAAAGTCCATTTTGTTGTACATCAATCTTTGTTTCCTATATTTTTCATGTAAGTGTATTTACCTAGTTGTATTTTACGGGATGAGGAGAGTTATGCTTGTAGTGACCCGTTTTTGTATCTCCACATCCAGTTTGTTCTTAAAATCTTGTATAGTTTTGGCACATGGCCACTCCCATTAAAAGAGGGTCTTCTGGTATGTGTATGCATGTTAAAAAAATAGTTCCTCATATGAATCAATGAAATAAATTAAATCTAAATAATAACATAATTCTATTCCATAACTCCTAATTATGATTTCAGGTAAAATGTGAAAAAAAATTCAAACATCTGAGCCTACATTTGCGCTGCAAGTTATGTTCCTCAATTCGATACTCAGGCAAAAGGTTGTGGAACACCTGAAGGACTGACAGAGCTGCATACTGCTGAACGGTTAGTATTATATCTTGGTCTTTCTCATTCATCATGAAGATTAATCTCCTCAAATTCAGCACCTGAAAATAATAAGTTTTCTTACAAATAATATTAATGAATATTTATGAGAAATTATTCTTCATTAAAAGTATATAATAAATACTACAATGGTAGCTGAGGCTATCATTCTATGCACGAAAAAGAAATCTGAAATATATCTAAAACAATATAAAAAAAAAACTCCTATTTTATCATCACCCTTGACCATTTTCATACCATTGAGTGGTTATCCTTTTATTCTGGCTACTGTCAGGTTATTTTGTTAATCTGTGTGACACCCCTTCAGTAAGAAAGAGGTGCCACATTCCCTCCATACATAAATATACCAATGGTTATTTCCCCTTACAAGCCAGGTAGCCATAAAACAAAGGCATAAAATCCACTCCCACCCATTCCCTCCCCACATACTCCACTACAATTCACCCCCCTTCCTCCCTCTTATCTTGGCTCCTCCTGGATAATGGGTCATCCCTGCATCTCGCCCACTGCCCTGGGTCTGAGTCAATGCAGTAAGACACAGCACATCCACAGCAAGGCTGCTTCATTTAATTGACAACTCCCATCTCCATCTCCATCTCCTCATGTAGAAAAAGAGAAGATAGGGAGAAATCCTTTCATCCTGAATCAAAATATCTTTCAAACATACTCCCTCCCCCCCAATCCCCACCCATTCCCTTTCATGCATCACATCATCATCCATACACAACCAACTCACCCTTTCCTCTGGACTTTCCAACAAATTTGTAGCGAGGCATCCAATACGAATCTTCTTTTCATTAAGTTTTTGCTCACGTTCAGCAATAAAGTCTATTGTTGACATTTCTTTGACTTTTTTTTCCTTCTGTGTTTCTGTTTCTTCGTCTTCCTCTGATGAGGATGCTTCTTCCTCTTCTTGTTCTTCTTCTTCAACCCCACTGTCTTTCTCTTCTTCAGCTTAAGAAAAGTAAAGTGCAATTAACTAATATACATATTTACATATATATTCACACATTTACCAAAAGGCCATTTTCCCCTTAAAAGGAGGGTGGCCAGTTCAAGGCACACACACACTGTACACCCATCCTACAACCACCTACATTTTAGAAATAACCTATACATCTATCCATTTTGCACAACCTCTACGAGCAGTTACTCATCACTACAGATCACCAAAAGAAAGCAATGAAATGAGTTTAATGTTACCTTCTGTAAAACGATGTATTATTCCATCCTGTGTTTTGATGGGAAGGAGACTTTTAATCTTTTTGCCTGGAGGAGCCTTATCAAAAGAGCGCTGCTCCTTCTCATAAGCTTCCTCCTCCTCTTCTACATCCTCATCCTTTGTTTTGTTTTTAGTCCCACTCTCCTCAT
Organism: Oratosquilla oratoria; assembly: GCF_046742065.1. NCBI lineage: Eukaryota > Metazoa > Arthropoda > Malacostraca > Stomatopoda > Squillidae > Oratosquilla > Oratosquilla oratoria. Next base: position 6,545,065 of record NC_134784.1, read on the forward strand.
GGGGTCGCTTCTTACTACAAGTAGGAATATTCTGATGTTAGCAATACTTATCTTAAAACTAAGGGTGTGCTGATTAATCGGCATCTGCATTGGCAAGAATTGGCACTTTTTTTGTGAACAGGCATCAGCTAGAATGAAGCATTTTTTTAGAATGGGGTTTGGCATCGGCATCAGCAATATTTTGCCAATGCTGATGCCATTGCTTTTAAAATAATAGCACAAGTCGGAGTAAATGTTAGAGCAAATTATATTAATTTAATTTTTGTATTTCTTATATAAAATTAAACTAAAAATAATATATACATATATACATATATATACATATACATATACATATATATATAAATATATATATATATATATATATATATATATATATATAAAAAATTAGCAAAGTTTCTACAACAGAAATTAAGTGAGAGTAATATAGTAAATTGTCCGGGTGTCCGTGTACTCTGTCTATTTTACCCACTTATAAGTGTGAAAAATGGGCAGATGGATTTACTCCCACTTATTCCTCAGCAATTTATAGCTAAACAAATCATTTATAAAGATTTTTTTTATGTATTTTGACAAGTAAATATATAACAATACATCTTTATGAATTTTGGTTTAAGGGAGCATTGCCAGCGATCATTCAAAAAATTCTGGTACATGAGCAAATTTTAGGTAAACATTTCAAAAGAATTTCTATGATGGTGGCAACACTCATACAAAGTTATACAACTGTACAGACGCTCCTCTACTTACGTTCATTCGTTTTACGTTTTTTCGATTTTACGTTTGAACTGACTGTAAAAAAAAAATTGTAAACAAATTTTTGATTGATTTTCTTAGTTTAGCGCGCTCTCCGTAGTTCAAACGATACTTGCACATGACGCTGCATCCATTGTTTACATTGCACAAACGACAAACTGAACATGCCTTGCCTACTCCTCCTCCTCCTCCCCCTCCTCCTCCACCATCTCAATTTATGTTGCTTGAATTCAATTTATTTGAAATTAATGTTATTATTTTACAGTGTTATGTGTATAATTAATGATTTAGGGGTGTTTTATAAGATACGGTAATAGAATTTACGGATGTATAGTACAGTAACAACTTACGTTCATTTTCAACTTACGTTCGGCCGTTCGGAACGTAACTAAAACGTAAGTTGAGGAGCGTATGTATTTCAATTCTATCTTTTCATACTGCATAAAACAGATGAAATATTGGCAACCTCTGACAACCCCATTCTATAAAAAATTCTGTATATTGAAATAACGTCAACATTTCTATAGCTATTTCGTTTCTTGCTACAGAATTGTGTTTATGGAGATATTTGGCAACTCCTCCCAGCAGCATACCCCACAAAGACAGTGGACAGGACACCAGTACTCTTGAAAAGGTCAAAGTAAGGTGATGTCGCTCCTGGTGCTCTCACCGTAAGCAACAATTTTGATTCTTCGCCCTGTATTGTTACTGTGATCATGGAAAAATTAACAAGAGAGTGAAGCAGCAGAATAATGAGAGGGCCCGTGAGTGCCTGGAATAGAAACAAGAGGGAAAAACAAAGAGGAGAAAAGCTGCATAGCTGCACCCAGCACTCCACAAGCATTTACTAGCCACACCCACCTTACACCTCCTCTACCCACACCACACCACTCACCCTCACCTCACACCTCATCAGCAAAAAAGAGGAAATTGGAGATTTGCTATACATCGCAACCATCAAACAAATGGTCATGAAAATTTAAATCCCCCGTCCTGTAAAGTTTATGTTTTTGTTCTTTCTGTTGTAATAACTTTGGTTGTTCTTTAATGATTTTTGTCATTTTTGTTTCATTTGAAAGAAAACATCATGCTCTTTATTTTCTTTGGTAAAAATAAAATAAATCTGATTTTTTTTTTTATTATTTATGAAACCTGAATTTTGCAGCATTTTCTAATTATTCAGAGAAACAAATTAATAAAAAATCAGAGGTATTAGTTTGAAAAAATGTATTCAATAAGATTTGTTCCCCAGACTCTAAGCTTTCATTTCATACCAAGCTGAATGATGTGGAAGGATTTTCCATTAAGTAATTAGAGCTTCACTAGAGCTAATTATATCTTTATTAAATATTCACTATGTCTTATATATACATGGGAGGAACACAATACCCTGAGGAATTACACACTAATGTATGAGGTAATGTATGGATTGTCTTATATTATTTTATATTTATAAGAAAAAAACAAAGTTTCAAAGCATGTAATAGAGAATTGAAATTTATAATATAAACACAAACTAATTCCAAAGGAAGCCTTTTCTGTAATACTTTGAGCAGTACTTTAAATTAAATTGTACAATGTACAGTAAAGTAAAGGTATCAATCAAATACATTGACTTTGCTAAAACACCTAAAAATCAAACTGCCCCACATTGGGAACCACTGCTTTAGATGTTTAAAAATCCCTAAATTAAAAACATTAGCATCTATATAAATATTATCACATGTATTTTATTAGCATTTTTAAAGTTTATATTAAGATTTCTTTTATCTAATAAAAAGTTGTTGTTCATCAACAATAATATAATAAAAAGTATTATTTAACTTTTGTATGCATTTATGTACTACTGGCTTATAGAATAAAACCACTAATTAATTATGCTTAGTGATGCTGGTTTAAAAATATTTGTAAACAAGAATTTTTTTATAGAAAAAAGTACAGAATAAAAAGTAGATCAATCTGCCATGTATAAATCTACATAGATTATAAAGCAAGTAAAACTCATAGTTCAATTACTTTATATTAAAACTGATATACCATAATTATATAAAGTGGAATCAGCATCAGCATTGGTATTGGCATCATCAACTAAGAGTGAATAGGAATCGGCATTGGTATCGGCATTGGCAATTAATAGTAAATAGGAATCGGCATTGGCATCAGCATCGGCAAAAAATGGAATTGGCACACCCCTACTTAAAACAAAATATTTTGTTGTTGTTTTCCGTACTAATGAAAATGAAAAATATACATACAGTGAGACCTCTCATTAACGGACGTTAATTAGCTGTGTTTGCGGTGTTTTCTCTGTGTTTTCGGTGTTTTTGGTGCTGTTGTTTAGTGCGCGCAATCAATATGCCACCCAAAAACCACTCCAAATCAACGGGTTATTCAAATCAATGGACACCATTACCCCCCTTTTAGTCCGTTAATGAGAGGTAGTACTGTACATACATATACCAAAGGCTTTTTCCCCCTTACAAGGGAGGTAACCAAAAAAAAAACAAAAGCATAAAATCCACTCCCATCCATTCCATCCCCACATACTCCACTCTCATCCACCCCCTCCCTCCCTCATATCTTGGCTCCTCCTGGATGACAGGTCATCCCTGCATCTCGCCCACTGCCCTGGATCAGAAGCAGTGTTGCAAGACACAGCACATCCACAGCAAGGCTGCTTCATTAAATTGACAACCTCCCCCCCCATCTCTGTCCTCTCATGCAAAAATGGAGAAGACAAGATGAAATCCCTTAGGGCTGTGTCAATTTATTTTTCACACATACTCCCTTACCCCACTCCCCCACCCACTCCCCCTCATGCATCACAGCATCTTCTATAAACAACCATTCTCCATTCACCCCTATACATAAAAATCATGCAAACATTCTGTATCACAACTTGTTTCATTTAGCAGCACATATGATCTAATAATACAATGCCATCCATAGAGTTTGAGTTTCTGCAGTTTTACACAATTTTGTTATGACTACATATTCATATGAACTATCTTTACATACATACATATACCAAGCACTTTTTCCCCCTTACCAGGAAGGTAGTCAAAGTTAAAAGGCATAATTCCACTCCCACCCATTCCATTCCCATCCACCACTCCCTCCTCCTTCTCATCTTGGCTCCTCATTGATGACGGTTCATCCTTATATTTCACCCATTGCCCTGAGTCAGAAGCAATGCAACAAGACACAGCACATCCACAGCAAGGCTGCTTCATTTAATCAGTGGCCCTTCCCTGTCCATCCCTTCATGCAGAAACACTGAAACATGGAGAAATTCCTTTGGGCTGCATCAAAATATCATTCCCATATAACCACTCCCTAACCCCCCCATCCCCCACCCATTCCCTTCCATGCATCACAATATCATCCATACACAACCATTCTCCACTCAACCCTATCTTCTGCCTTCTCCCTTCCCTCCTCAACAAACATCCCCCTCTTGCTCAACGCCTCCTTCACCCCATCCATCCATCTCATCCACAGTTACCCCTTCATGTCTTTCCATCCACTTCTGCCTTCCACACTTCTTTTACTATTCTTTCTTCACTCATTCTTCCCATGTGTCCAAACCATCCCAATACTCTTTCATTAACCCTATCTCCCATCTCCTTTTCCACCCCTACTCTCCTCCTCACCTCCTCATTTCTCACTCTATCCAACCTTGTAACCCCACCATACTTCTCTGACATTTCATCTCAAACACATTTAAATTCTTCCTCTTTTATGTTCCGTGTTTCTTCCCCAAACAGTGCTGTTGCCACATTCACTCCTTCATACAATCTCCTCTTGGCAACCATTCCCAACTGTCTATTTTTTCATTACACTTTTTAATCCCCAAAGGCACTTACTTACTTCTCTCAATTTACATTCTACCTCCACCTCCACTCCTTCCTTTCCTGTCACATGCAACCCCAAGTACCTAAAGCTACCCACTTTCTCCAGCCTCTCTCCAAACATGAACTATTTTTGCATGAATAAATACCCTTCATTACTTATTATACAGGGTTTGGGAAGAAAGTCAGGTATGGGTGCACATGGGAGTGGGTGGTGGATGGACCGTTAATGGACTATATAGTGGTAACCAGGAGTATAGTAGGAAAAATTAAGGATGAACATGTTCTAAGGGGAGAGTGAGAGAACGTCGGATCATTTTTTGGTGGAGGAGGAGGATGGTAGAGGTGCTTGGAGTGAACTGCTTCGATGAGAGAGAGGAGTGCAGGAGGAAGCTGAGAGAGGGGTGGGAGGGAGTGAAGGATGGGGTGGAGCTGGGAGTGGGGAAGGAGTGGGGATGATTCAGGGAGGGAGTCATGAGGTGTGCAAGGATGGTGTGTGGAACAAGGAACAAGGAGGACAGGAGGGAGTGGAAGGATGGGTGGTGAGTGGTGGGATGAGGAAGCAGAGAAAGGTGTAGAAGAGAGGAAGAAAGCTTTCATAGATTGGTTGCAAATTAGGACGAGGGAATCTTATGACAGGTGCAAAGAAAGGAGAAGAGAAGCAGAGCATAGGATAAGGGAGGCAAAGAGGAGAGCAGATGTGAAGTGGGGTGGGAGTGTGACAAAATTTTGAAAGTAATAAAAAAAAAAATTTGGAAAGAAATTAAGAGAGGAAGAGGAGGAAAATCAAATAGAGGAAAAGGTGGAAAGTGCAGGTGGAGAGATGATAATGGACGAGAAGGCAGTAAGAGATGGGTAGAGTATTTTAGGGAGTTGCTAAGTGCGGAGGAGGATGGGAGGGAAGGGTGGTTGCAGTGGGAAGTTATAAAAAATGACCATGATGAGTGAGGAAAATGGAGGAAAAATAAGGAAAGATGAAGTGAAGGCAGTTGTTAAGATGATGAGACCAGGTGGGGCACACCTGGGTTGGATGGATGTCATGCAGAATGTCTGAAAAAGGGAGGTAGAGTGATGGTGGACTGGCTGGTGAGATTATTCAATGTTTGTTTAAGAGAGGATAGAATGCTGGAGGACTGAAGGGGTGCCTGTGTGGTTCTGTTTTGCAAGGGAGGGAGAGACAGGTGTGGGTGTAGTGGTTGGGAAGGCTTATGGGAGGGTCTTACTGAGAGGATTGGGAGGGGAACAGAGTGATTGGTGAGGAACAGTGTGGGTTTGGGACAGGTGAGGGTTGTATGGATCAGATTTTTGTGGTGGGACAGATGTGCAGGAAAGCTGAGGGAAGGGGTGGGGATATATTTTGGGCTTTTGTGGATCTGGAGGGGACTTATGATAGGGTGGACAGGGGGCACTGTGGGGGGTGTTGCAGATGTGTGGGATGGGAGGAGGGCTTTTGGGATCAGTCGGGAGTAATTGCGAGAGTGGTGGAGCTTGTGGTAGGATGAGAAATGGAGAGAGTGAGTGGTTTGAGGTGGGAGTGGGTCTTTGTCAGGGATCCGTTATGTTGCCCTGGCTGTTAAATTGATACATGGATGGGGTGGTGCGAGAGGTGGGTGTGGGGGTGGTGGGTCAGGGATTGGTGATGGTTGAAGGTAGGTAAGGGTGGGAGATGGGCCAGTTGTGGTTTGCTGATGACAATGCACTTGTAACAGGATCAGGGGAGGGATTGAGGAAGTTGGTGACAGAGTTTGGGAAGGTATGTGAAGGAACTTGAATATGGATGTGGGTGGAGGTGAAGTGATGAGATGTACAAGGGAAGAGAGTGGCAACAGACTAGAAGCGAGTATTAAGGGAGAAAGACTAGAAGAAATGGATAGATACTTGGGTGCAAATGTGGCAGGAAAAGGAGTGGAGGTGGAGGTAGAATGTAGATTGAGAGAAGTGAGTAAATGACTTGGGGGGGATTAAAAAGTGTAATGAGAAATGGATGGTTGGGAATGGATGCTGAGAGGAGATTGTATGAAGGAATGATTGTGCCAACATCAATGTATGGGGCAGAAACAAGGGAAATAAGAGAGGAAGAGAGGAATTTGAATGTGTCTGAGATGAGGTGCCTGAGAAGTATGATAGGGGTTGCTAAGCAAGATAGAGTGAGAAATAAGGTGAGGAGGAGAATGGTGGTGGAGGAGGAGTTGGGAGATGGGGTTGAAGGAAGAGTGTTGGGATGGTTTGGACACATGGAAAGAATGAGTGAAGAAAGGCTGGTGGAAGAGGTGTGGAGGTGCAGAGGTGGAAGCGGTGAACATGAGGGGGTGACCTAGGATGAGATGGATGATGGGGTGAAAGGGGCATTGGGAGGGGGGGGAGTGTCTGTTGGGGAGGGACGGGAGAGGATGGAAGATGGGGTGAGTGGAGAATGGTTGTGTATGGAAGATGCTGTGATGCATGAGGGGGGGGATGGGGGAGAGAGAGTATGTATGAGAAATAAATTGACACAGCCTGAAGGGATTTCTCCCCATCTTCTCCTTTTCTGCATGAGGGGACAGAAAGGGGGGTTGCCAATTTAAAGCGGCCTTGCTGTGGATGTGCTGTGTCTTGCGACACTGTGTCTGACCCAGGGCAGTGGACAAGATGCCGGGATGACCCGTCATCCAGGAGGTGCCAAGATATGAGGGAGGGAAGAGGGTGGAGGGGAATCGAGTATGTTGGGGATGAAATGGGTGGGAGTGGATTTTATGCCTTTGTTTTTTGGCTACCTACCTTGTAAGGGGGAAAAAGCCTTTGGTGTATGTATGTACTTAGTATAAATGATGACAAATGCCAAGTAGCTTCTTTATTTCTGTCATTACATAAGCCAAGAAGCTGAGATAAAAGGGAAATGGGAGACAGATGGGCATGGTATAGGGAGGGGGTTGGTGAATGCCTTGGCTGGCTACCTCTTATATAAGGGGGAAGAGGCCTATTGGTATATAGAGAGAAGGGATAGCCAGACATAAGCCAACACGCATCCCTCAAAATTTGTCTCCATTTCTAGCACTGTTACCATTCATTTGAATCCAAGCAGTGTGGCAAGTGACAGGGAGACCCTTCATCCCCCCAATGGTGCTAAGATAGGGGAAGTGATAAAATGGGTTGAGTGATGTGGGTGTGTGATTTGGCTTGGCCACCCCCACTAACAAGCTGGGAAAAGGCCACATTTACCTGTAACCATTCACTCTCCATCCTTATTGCCCTACTCATGTAAAAACTTTTTTACCATCTTTAGCAGACTGCCCCCTATCCCATCTACAATTCATTCCACAGTACCTACCAACTCTGTCATACTTGTACACCTTCTCCAAGTCAATGGTAGCCCAAAAACATCCTTACTTTTGGCCAAAAACTCACACTTCAACCACATGCCCTCTTCCTCTCTTAACCTCTTCGATACAAATAAAATTCTTGCATGAAGAATCAGCTGCCTGATATACAATGATTCGATGTTGCCTCACAATACTTGCATTATAAAATATAAAGTTACAGCTGTATTACTCATTCTCTTTCACTCTGAATATTAATAACCACAGAAAACATAATCAACCCAGTTCACAGAATATGGGGGTCACTCCACTACTACAAAATAAACATAATCAAGCCGTTGATACCAGCATCCTCATATACCCACTCACCCCTCACGATCCCTGCATAGGCTTCATCGCATGAAAGGGGTTTAACCCACACTGCTCTTCCCCAATTACTCCACTGATCATACTCCATTAAACATGTAAGAATATTCAAATCCTTAACAAAACCAACCTTTTTTTAGCTTTACTGACATTTACTAAATATTCCAAGTCATCAGGATCCATCATTTCCATCATCTCCTCCCCTATAAAAGAAGAAACAAAGGAAATATGCAACTTCAACAATCAAAACTCATCAGATATAACAACAACAAATTTCAGTCACCTTATCACCTTTTTTACATTATAAGGCAGTGCCCAAGTCAAAGCATGCACCTGCATTATACACAAAACCAATTCAACCATCCCTCTCATCTCCCCCCCTCCCTGTGTTGGGGGGGGGAAAGAATACTGCCACCAAGTATTCCCACTTGAAAAACAGGATGGGGATTGGGACTAGGCATCCTTCTCCCTGTAGACCCACAAGGGACATTCCTAAAAAAGTAAAGGCATAAGAGGGTCTAGGAGTTTCCAACCAGTACCCTATGGTTTGGGTCTTTTAATGTGTGTGGATGTAGTACAGATGAGAGTAAAAGGGGAGATATAGGCAGTATGTTTATGTGAAGAAAGATGGATGTGTTGGCTTTGAGTGAAACTAAGTTGAGAGGGAGGGGTGAGTGTGAGTTTGGAAGTGTAGTTGGGAGGTTCTCAGGAGTGAAGAGAGGATGAGGGAGAGAAGGGTTGGCTATACTAGTAAGTGAAGAGACGTAAATGTATAGTGGGGTGGAAGGTTTCTTCAAGGTTCATGTGGATGAAGGTGAAACTTGGAAAGATGTGGGTTTTTGTAAGTGCATATGTGCCTGGTAGTGAGAAGAGTGTAGAAGAAATGGAGGCTTTTTGGATAGATTTAAATAAGTGTATAGAGGGATTAGGGAGAAACATCAATGCAGTAGTATTGGGAGACCTTAATGCTAGGGTAGGAAATGAACCAATAGATGGAGTGGTTGGGAAGTGTGGAGTTCTAGGAAAGAATCATAAACAGAGAGCTGATGGTGATGTGTCTAGAGAGTTGATGATAGTAAATACAGTGTTTAGGAAGAAAATAAAGCTTAAGTACACATGGGAGAGGGTGGTGGATGGAAGGGTGGTAGATAGAGTATTAATGGACTATGTAGTGGTAAATAGGAGTATAATAGGAAGAGTTAAGGATGTACATGTTTTAAGGGGAGAGAGTGGGGGATATCAGATCATTTTCTGGAAGGTAAGTTGAGAGTGGAGGATAGATGGAGAATGAGGAAAGGGACAAAAGGTAAATAGGTGCTTAGAGTGAACTGCTTAAATGAAAAAAAAAAGGAGTACAAGAGGAGTGGGAGGGAGTGAAGGTTAGAGTAGAGCTAGGAGTGGAGGTGGAATGGGGATGGTTCAAGGAGGAAGTCACAAGGTGTGCAAAGATGGTGTGTGGAACAAGGTGGATGGGAGGAAATAGAAGGACGGGTAGTGAGTGGTGGGATGAGGAAAGAAGATTGTTGAAGAGAAGAAACGAGCTTTCACAGATTGGTTACAAAATTGGATGAGGGAATCATATGAGAGGTACAAAGAAAAGAGAAGAGAAGTAAAGCATAAGTTAAAGGTGGCAAAGAGGAGAGCAGATGTGAAATGGGGTAGGAGTATGACAGAAAATTTTGAAAGTAATAAAAAGATGTTTTGGAAAGAAATTAAGAGAAGAAGAGGAGGCGAACCAAGTAGAGAAGAAAAGGTAAAAGGTGCAGATGGAGAGATGATAATGGAAGAAAAGGCAGTAAGAGGAATATGAGCTGAGTATTTTAGGGAGTTGCTAAATGTGAAAGAGGATAGGGAGGGAAAGGTAGTCGCAGTTGAAAGTGCCAAGAAAATGACTGTAATGAGTGAGGAAAATGGAGGAGAAATAAGGAAGTATGAAATGAAGGCACTTGTTAAGATGATGAGACCAGGTAAGACACCTGGTCTGGATGGATGTCATGCAGAATGTCTGAAAAAAGGAGGTATGGTGATGGTAGACTGGCTGGTGAGGTTATTTAATGTTTGTTTAAGAGAGAGTAGAGTGCTGGAGGACTGGAGGAGTGCCTGTATAGTTCTACTTTACAAGGGAAAAGGGGACAAGTGCGAATGTGGTAGTTTCAGAGGGATTAGCTTGTTAAGTGTAGTTGGGAAGGCTTATGGGAAGATCTTGATTGAGAGGATTAGGAGAGGAACAGAGTAATTGATGAGGAACAGTGTGGGTTTAGGACAGGTAGGGGTTGCATAGATCAGATTTTTGTGGTAAGACAGATATGTGAGAAAGCTATAGGAAAGGGTAAGGATGCTTTTTGGGTCTTTTATGGAACTGGAAAAGACTTATGATAGGGTAGACAGGAAGGCACTGTGGGAGGTTTTGCAGATATATGGGATAGGAGGAAAGCTTTTAGGAGCGGTCAAGAGTTTTTACGAGAGTAGTAAAGTGTGTGTCAGGATTAGAAATGAAGGGAGTGAGTGGTTTGAGGTAAAGCTGGCACTTCGTCAGGGATGTGTTATGTCACCCTGGCTATTCAATTTATACATGGATGGGGTGGTGCAAGAGGTAAATGCAAGAGTGGTGGGTCAGGGATTGGAGATGGTTAAAGAAAATGGAGAAAAATGGGAGATAAACCAGCTGTTGTTTGCAGACAACACTGCACTTGTAGCAGGATCAGAGGAGGGATTGAAGATGTTAGTGACAGAGTTTGGGGAAGTGTGTGAAAAAAGGAAGTTGAAGATAAATGTGGGTAAAACTAAGGTGATGAGATGTACAAGGGGAGAAAGTGGCAGCAGAATGGAAGTGAGTTTTAGATATTTGGGTGCGTATGTGGCAGGAAAGGGAGTAGTGGAGGTGGAGGTAGAATGTAAATTGAGAGAAGTGAGCAAATGCCTTGGTGGATTAAAAAATGTAATGAGAAATAGACATTTGGGAATGGATGCTAAGAGGAGACTGTATGAAGGAGTGATTGTGCCAACATCACTGTATAGGGCAGAAACATGGAACATAGGAGAGGAAGAGAGGAGTTTGAATATGAGATTAGGTGTCTGAGAAGTATGATAGGGGTTACTTGGCTGGATAGAGTGAGAAATGAGGAGGAGAACGGGGGTGGAAAGGGAGTTGGGAGATAGGGTTGATGAAAGAGTATTGGGATGGTTTGGACGCATGGAAACAATGAATGAAGAAAGGCTAGTAAAAGAGGTGTGGAAGGTAGAGGTGGAGGGAGTGAATGTGAGGGGGTGACCTAGGATGAGATGGATGGAGTAAAAGGGGCTTTGGAAAATAGGGGAATGTCTGTTGAGGAAGGACAGGAGAGGATAGAAGACAGGGGTGAATGGAGAATAGTTGTATATGGATGATGTTGTGATGCATGAGGTGGAATGGATGGGGGATGGGGGGTGAAGGAGTATGTGTGAGAAAAAATATGACGCAGCCAAAAGGGATTTCTCCCCGTCTTCTCCTTTCCTTCATGAGGGGACAGAGAGGAGAGGTCACTGATTTAATGAAGCGGCCTTACTCTGGATGTGCTGTGTCTTGCGACACTGCTTCTGACCCAGGGGAGTGGACAGGATGCAGGGATGACCCCGTCATCAAGGAGGTGCCAAGATAAAAGGGAGGGATGAGGGTGGAGGGGAGTGGTGTGTGATAGGGATGGAATGGGTGGGAGTGGTTTTTTATGCCTTTATTTTTTGGCTACCTCCCTTATAAGGGAAAAAAAAAAGCCTTTGGTGTATGTATATGTATGTACCTTTAAAATCTTTCAAGTCCCACAATTTCCATCCAATTCTAATGAAATATCATATACACCCCTAATCATGTCTAATTTCCAAAATTACCCTTTTCTATCATCTTATCTATTATACATACATACATATACCAATGGCTACTTCAACCTTACAAGGGAGGTAACCAAAGTTGAAAGCATAAATCCACTCCCACCCATTCCATCCCCATAATCTATTCACCATCCCTCCCTCCCTCTTATCTTGGCTCCTCCTTGATAATGGGTCATCCCTGCACCTCACCCACTGTCCTGGGTCAGAAGGAATGCAGCATGATGCAGCACATCCACAGTAAGGTCACTTTATTTAATAGGCGAACCCCCCTCTCCATCCCCTCGTGCAGAAAAAGAGAAGATGTGGAGAAATCTCTTCAAATTATGTCAGAATATCATTCCCATCTAAAAAGACTTATCTATTATACAATTAGGAAAAAAAAAAAAAATCTTTAGAGATCAAAAACATTGAAAAAAGGCTCTTTTTGTTGTAGAGTAGTCAATATCCCTGCACCATATAATTTCTGTAAATTTTGAATAATTTATAGGAGATAGAATTTGAAATTTCAAAAAAAAATTGACAAATCCAAAACTGTGAAACTCATGTTGCAAACTATTTTTTGAGCTGAGACTAAAACATATCCCTGATTCTTGGTAAAAAGAAAAGTACAGTTGCAACTCCAAAAATAATCTTCAAAATAACTACTCCCCTAAGCAGGAGAAGCAATCTATAAGTGGGCTTAGATTTTGAGGCATTATTGCATTACTACTGAATTATGAAAGACAAGTGATACAAATGACTACTACTGAAAGACAATAATATATATATATATATATATATATATATATATATATACATATATATATATATATATATATATATATATATATATATATATATATACATACATACTTGGGTGCAAATGTGGCAGGGAAAGGTGGAGTGAAAGTGGAGGTAGAATGTAGATTGAGAGAAGCGAGTAAATGCCTTGGTGGATTAAAGAGTGTAATGAGGAATAGACATTTGGGAATGGATGCTAAGAGGAGACTGTATGAAGGAGTGATTGTGCCAACAGCACTGTATGGGGCAGAAACATGGAACATAAGAGAAGAAGAAAGAAGGAGTTTGAATGTGTTTGAGATGAGGTGTCTGAGAAGTATGATGGGGGTTACTAGGCTGGATAGAGTGAGAAATGAGGAGGTGAGGAGGAGAACAGGGGTAGAAAAGGAGCTGGGAGATAGAGTTGATGAAAGAGTATTAGGATGGTTTGGACACATGGAAAGAATGAGTGAAGAGAGACTAGTAAAAGAGGTGTGGAAGGCAGATGTGGAGGGAGTGAACATGAGGGGACGTCCTAGGATGAGGTGGATGGATGGGGTGAAGGGGGCTTTGGGGAAGAGGGGAATGTCTGTTGAGGAAGGACGGGAGAGGACAGAAGACAGGGGTGAACGGAGAATGGTTGTATATGGATGATGTTGTGATTGCATGAGGTGGAATGGGCGGGGGGATGGGGGGTGAGGTAGTATGTGTGAGCAAAATTTGACACAGCCCGAAGGGATTTCTCCCCGTCCTCTCATTTTATGCAGAGGGGGGGGGGTCGCCGATTTAATGAAGCGGCCTTGCTGTGGATGTGCTGTGTCTTGCAACACTGCTTCTGACCCAGGGCAGTGGACAAGGTGCAGGGATGACCCGTCTTTCAGGAGGTGCTAAGATAAGAGGGAGGGTGGAGGGGTGTGGAGTGTATTCAGGGATGGAATGGGTGGGAATGATTTTATGCCTTTTTCTTTTTGGCTACCCCCTTGTAAGGGGGAAAAAGCCTTGGTATATGTATGTATGTATGTATGTATGTATGTATGTATATATATATATATATATATATATATATATATATATATATATATATATATATATATATACATACATATACTAAGGCTTTTTCCCCCTTACAAGGGAGGTAGCCAAAAACGAAAAGGCATAAAATCATTCCCACCCATTCCATCCATAAAAACACTCCACACCCCTCCACCCTCCCTCTTATCTTAGCACCTCCTGGATGACGGGTCATCCCTGCACCTTGTCCACTGCCCTGGGTCAGAAGCAGTGTCGCAAAACACAGCACATCCACAGCAAGGCCGCTTAATATATTTGGCGACCCCCCCCTCTCCGTCCCCCCGTGCATTAAAGGAGAAATCCCTTTGGGCTGCGTCAAATTTTGCTCACACATACTACCTCACCCCCCATCCCCCCTGCCCATTCCACCTCATGCATCACAACATCATCCATATACAACCATTCTCCATTCACCCCTGTCTTCTGTCCTCTCCCATCCTTCCTCAACAGACATTACCCTCTTCCCCAAAGCCCCTTTTACCCCATCCATCCATCTCATCCTAGGTTGAACCCTCAGGTTCACTCCTTCCACATCTGCCTTCCACACTTCTTTTACTAGTCTTTCTTCACTCATTCTTTCCATGTGTCCAAACCATCCCAAGACTCTTTCATCAACCCTATCCCCCAACTCCCTTTCCACTCCGTTCTCCTTCTCACTTTCTCATTTCTCACTATCTAGCCTAGTAACCCCTATCATCCTTCTCCGACACCTCTTCTCAAACACATTCAAACCTCTCTTCCTCTCTTATGTCTCATGTCTCTGCCCCATACAGTGCTGTTGGCACAATCACTCCTTCATACAGTCTCCTCTTAGCATCCATTCCCAAATGTCTATTCCTCATTACACTTTTTAATCCACCAAGGCATTTACTCACTTCTCTCAATCTACATTCTACCTCCACCTCCACTCCACCTTTTCCTGCCACATTTGCACCCAAGTATCTAAAACTATCCACTTCCTCCAGTCGCTCTCCCTTAATGCTCACTTCCAGTCTGCTGCCACTTTCACCCCTTGAACATCTCATCACCTTACTTTTACCCACATTTACCTTCAGCTTTCTTCTATCACACACTCTCCCAAACTCTGTCACCAACTTCCTCAATCCCTCCTCTGATCCTGCCACAAGTGCAGTGTCGTCTGCAAACAACAGCTGGCTCACCTCCCACTTTTCTCCATTTTCTTTAACCATCTCCAATCCCTGACCCACCACCCTTGCATTTACCTCTCGCACTACCCCATCCATGTACAAGTTGAACAGCCAGGGCAACATAACGCATCCCTGATGAAGTCCCACCTTTACCTCGAACCACTCTCTCCATTTCTAATCCTGACACACACTCTACTACTCTCATAAAAACTCTTGACAGCTCCTAGAAGCTTTCCTCCTATCCCGTATATCCGCAAAACCTCCCACAGTGCCTTTCTGTCTACCCTGTCGTAACTTTTCCAGATCCATAAAAGCCCAAAAAACATCCTTCCCCTTTCCTGTAGCTTTCTCACATATCTGTCTTACCACAAAGATCTGAACTACATAACGTCTACCCATCCTAAATCAACACTGTTCCTCACCAATTACTCTCTCTGTTCCTCTCCTAATCCTCTCAATCAAGATCCTCCCATAAGCCTTCCCAACTACACTTAACAAACTAACCCCTCTGAAACTACTACATTCACACTTGTCCCCTTTTCCCTTGTAAAGTGGAACTATACACACACTCCTCCAGTCCTCCGGCACTCTAACCTCTCTCTAGCAAACATTAAATAACCTCACCAGCCAGTCTACCATCACTGTACCTCCTTTTATTAGACATTCTGCATGGCATCCATGCAGACCAGGTGCCTTACCTGCTTTCATCATCTTAACGACTGCCTTCACTTCATCCTTCCTTATTTCTCCTCCATTTTCCTCACTCATCATTCTCATTTTCTTAGCATTTCCCACTGCAGCTATCTTTCCCTCCCTATCCTCCTTCACATTTAGCAACTCCCACAAATATTCTGCCCATCTTCCCCTTACTGCCTTCTCTTCCATTATCATCTCTCCATCTGCACCTTTTACCTTTTCTTCTCTACTTGATTCGCCTCCCCTTCCTCTCTTAATCTATTTCCAAAACATCTTTATATTACTTTCAAAATTTTCTGTCATACTCTTACCCCATTTCACATCTGCTCTCCTCTTTGCCTCCTTTACCTTTTGCTTTACTTCTCTTTTCTTTTCTTTGTGCCTCTCATATGACTCCCTCGTCCTATTTTGTAACCAATCTGTGAAATCTCGTATCTCCTCTTCTACAACCTTCTTTGTTTCCTCATCCCACCATTCACTACCCTTCCTTCTAGTTCCTCCTGTCCTTTTTGTTCCACACACCATCTTCGCACAATTTGTGACTCCCGCCTTGAACCATCCCCATTCCTCCTCCACTCCTAGCTCTACTCTATCCTTCACTCCTCCCTCAGCTTCTTCTTGTACTCCATCTCATTTTCCTTTCCATTTAAAGAGTTCACTCTAAGCACCTCCCTACCTTTTGTCCTTTTCCTCTTTCTCCCCTTAGCACATGTACATCCTTAACTCTTCATATCACAATCCTATTTACCACTACATAATCCATTGATGCTCTACCACCCTTCCATCCACCACCCTCTCCCATGTGTACTTATGCTTGATTTTCTTCCAAAACACTGTATTTGTTATCATCAACTCTCTTTCTAGACACATTTCCACCATCAACTCTCCACTACAATTCTTTCCTGGAACTCCACATTTCCCAACCACTCCATCAATTGGATCATTTCCTACCCTAGCATTAAGGTCTCCCAGTACTATCACATCAACATTTCTCCCTAATCCCTCTATGCACTCATTTAAATCTATCTAAAAAGCCTCCCCTTCTTCTACACTCTTCTCACTGCCAGGCACATATGCACTTACAAAAACCCACATCTCCTTTCCCAGTTTCACCTTCATCCACATAATCCTCCTTCCACTCCACTACACATTTACCTATCTCTTCACTTACTAGTATAGCCACCCCTTCCCTCCCTCGCCCTCTCTTCACTCCTGATAACCTCCCACTTACACTCCCAAACTTACACTCACCCTTCCCTTTCAACTTAGTTTCACTCAAAGCCAACACATCCATCTTTCTTCTCACAAACATACTGCCTATCTCTTCCCTTTTACTCTCATCTGTACCACATCCACACACATTAAAAGACCCAAACCTTAGGGTGCTGGTCAGAAAACTCCTAGACCCTCTTATGCCTTTACTTTTTTTAGGAATGTCCCCTGTGGGGCTACAGGGAGAAGGATGCCTAGTCCCAATCCCCGTCCCTTTTTTCTCGCCTCTTACGATCCAAGTGGAAATACTTGGTGGCAGTATTCTTTTCCCCCACTATGAGGGTGACCCAGTTTTGAAAATCATGGTTACAAAGGTTTATAAAACAAATTATGATCACAAATTAGAATGGCACATAAGTTTTACCTGATGGTTCAACTGTGACTCCATAGATATCAACATTATCAGGGTCATTAGCATCTTCTTCTGCTCTTTTCTTCTGTTGCATGAGTTGTGCATATGAGTACCGTTTCTCAGCAGCCTTTTCTTTGCGACGCTTTTCCTTAGCTAAAACATCAAAATATACAAATAAATGTAATTAGAATTCAGTTGCACTCAACACATCTTTGAAATAACATTGAACGTATCATAATACTATAAATGGCCTTAATTTGATATAGGTTGTGAACTGACATTGTGGCAGTACAAAAATGATGTAAACATCCTGTTCTGCACTAATATAAATAACTTATGTAAGAGACTGGTAGAAAAGAGGGGTAGAAGACAGGTTGTCGCATTTTATAGGTAAGTTGTTTGTAAATAACAGTCCAAGCAAGCTGCTTGAGTCTGCTTTGTGTGGGCAATTAAATAGCTGGGCTTGGGAGCTTGAATATATTTATTTACATATTGCTGAAATGACACCCCTTTGTAACCTAAGTGAGAATTATGCTATAAAGGCATGAAACAAATAATCTGATTGGTGAAAGGGTGGAGGAAAAAATTCTAATTGGTTCATAAATTTAAGATTATGCCCTATGGGAGGGATCTTAAATATAAAGTTAAAGGTCACTGGATTAAGGAAATGACTACATCACTGCAAAGCTCACATAAGATCTCGTGTACATGCTCTTGCAGGATTCCTTAGAAAAAACTTGGATAGTGCATTGTGTATTCTTAACTGGACTGAACAGAAGAATGATATAGAAAACTCTTAATTTAATTCTTCTATTAAGGAATTTTTAGTGAAGTGAGGCGGTAGAAGCCTATCAATGAAAATAACCAACACTTAGTGGAACAGACAGCCTAGGACTTGATAAAGTTGAATGATTGGAGGCAACAGGATCTACCAAATAAAAGAAGTGAGTTGCTGTATCAATAAGTGAGGGCCAACAGTTGTGACAACACTTTCATAATTATTTTTTCTTTTCCTCTTTGTGTCCATATCAAAATCAGTGCTTACCTGTTACTTAATACAGGTACACAACCCTTTATCTATCCAAAATTCTGAAAACCAAAAAGTTACTAAATTTGAATGTTATTTGTGAAAGATGGAAAGCTTCATAAGTTTCATTTGATGGGAAATACAGTGGTGCCTCCAGAATTTCAAATCTTGAACATCTTGGAATCTGAATAAAAATTTCAAGAAAACTTTACCCCAAATTTTGAGTATAATTTTTTTTTTCAAAATCTGAATCAATTCCCGAATGTTCCAGATGTTTCTTGCATGTGTTCCTCTACCCACATTTTCTGAATGCTCAGTTTCATTCTTGAAAAGGTAGTGAAAACATCTGTGATTTCCTGTATTATTTTCAGTTATTTTCTTGGAATTACAATTAGTCTTGGCTTCTAGAATGAATTATATTAAAATACCAAGGCACCACTGTACACCTGACCCAACACCAACACTTGGGTGACATGACTTTGCTTGGCAGGTAGGCTGCCACTTATCGCCAAATGTGAAACCTTTTACACCACAGAGCAGTGCAGTGAAGTGCGGTTGGCTGAAGGTATGTGGCTGTGGTCATGTATGCACACTTAAGACTTACGGCCCATGGCCTCCTGTAACTTAATTGCAGCCACGTACTTACTTTCATGATTGTGCTAATGTTACTGACTTTATTTTCATCTATTCCATTACATCAGTTTACCAATTTATTACTGTGAATAATCAGCTCTGTACAAGCTCTGTACAACAGACATCACTTGAGAATCCTGTTCCTGTCAAAAGCATCCTGATGACAGGACTTCATTTTCATTTACTCCATTTCATCATTTACCAGTTTATTACTGTAACATATTATTAAAATGTCATGCCATTAACTTTCTTTATTCCACTTAAGTATGGATATTCATACATTTTTCTGCAGAAATATTATAATTTTGTGTATGATTAAATTTTGTATATTTATGGCTTAAGTTATTCCCAGTTTCATTATTCATAAATTTAATCATCTCACTCTTTCATTTATCAGCATATTACTCTATAAATAAGCTGTAATAATGAAGTCTTTATATATCCCAATTACAGTACTGTGAGTATTTACACATTTCTACAGCAGTAGAAATGTTCAAATAAAGGGTGCTGCCCAGACTCCAATGGGGACCTTGCATTTGTTCCAAAATTTAAAAAATCCCAAAATCCAAAATAAAGCTGGCCCAAAGGGTTTCAAATAAAGGGTTGTCTACCTGTATTAAAACAACAACAATCCATACTCAGTGCTGATATCTGCCTTACACAAAACAAAACACATATTTTATTCTCTAGTATACTATTCTATACAGGGCATTGCAATGAAAATTAACATCTACCCAACAAAACATATTCATAATACTTTTTTCAAATAAAAAATATTCTAGATGCCAAAAGTTAATTCAAGTCTCAATTTTCTAAATTTTCAAATTAAATGAATTATGGTTTTTGTTAACTTTTGAAATTTTCATATATTTTTTATTTTTTGACAGCTGCAGCACTGTCTGAATTATAAAACATCTAAAATACGTACCACCAGGATTTAATGTTCCCTTTTTAGCCATCTTATTCCTCCTGATGTTGGCTCGTTTGCTAAGGGCTAAGCCCTTCTTGGCCAAACGCCGTATTTTTCGTGCCTTTTTCTGAAATCAAGGAAGCAAGTTCTGAGTAACACTAAACATTCATTCTGTAACACTAAACATATATTCTGTAACACTAAACACACATTCAAGTCCCCATATCTGAGAAGTTTGTTAAATGAAGAAATTAAATAATGAGCATTTTTTCATAATGCAGTTAAATTTGCATATTTTGTCTTGTAGCCTCTAGGAATATGTTTCAGCTGCCTTTCTGTATAGTTCTTGTGATTTCTTTTACTGATTTTTCTCTGGATGGAAAATGAGTCATGGTAAAGATCTCTTAATTTCTTTTCATTGTCTCTATGTAATCTTGCTATTTTGCTAATTGAAGCTATATGCTAATCTCATCTTTCAATATTATCAGGGGAGCCCATGGATAGTTTCCCATGTTGTGGCTGAAGGAAGAGTGTATACATTATTATTATTTGCCTCATGGCCTGGTGAAATAAACTTCATCTAATTAGCAGCTTGACAGATTTTTTTTCTCTTCTTCACCTCATAGATATCGTACTTACACCTACGCAAGAATTTCCATCTCAGTATGTAACTGGGACAAATGTTTAGTTTTAAAGAAATTTGCAAATGATGCAAATGATTTGCAGTGATGGGCTAGCAAGTCAAATTATAACTAATTTCACATACTCATTTGTCTGTAGTGCTACAACATAGGCAAAACAAGCATTGCACTGTCAATAGAGTAAGGCCTTGAGCTGATGCCTATAAATAATGAAAACAATAATAACATTAGTTGCCTTGAGTTTCTCTAAGTGGAAAACCCACAGCGGGCAACAGCCCTCAGGTCCTCATAGATCTCATTGGGAAGAAACTTTAAATTGTTGACTACATTGTATTGATGTGAGAATATTTTCATGTCACTGGGAAGGTTGGGGGGGGGGGATGTAGTCAGTGAATGCCAGCACTACATGTGTGATAATTGTGAGAAATACATTAAAAATAATTGAGAGATCAGGCCCAGTCTGGAGACTGAGGGTCACCACCTGATAAAGATGAGTGGAGGGGAAATAGGAGGGGGAAGGCCAGGTTCTGAAAACAACCTTGTCCATCTTGCATGACCACCACAGGCAGGTACCAGTCATGGGTCCCACAAGTAACAGTGATGTATATATTGTACTTACCAATTCTATGATCCCAATATAATTCATCTCTTACAACCAATTATAGGAAATAATTTCAGTAAAATTCCAGAATCACACACAAGGATATTTAATATGAAAGTTACATTGTCCAATAGTTCTTTACCTAATGTATTATAATCCAACCTAACCTAACCCAATGTAACCATTCCATACATACATACACCAAGGCTTTTTCCCCCTTACAAGGGAGGTAGCCAAAAAGGAAAAGGCATAAAATCATTCCCACCCATTCCATCCCTGAATACACTCCACACCCCTCCACCCTCCCTTTTATCTTAGCACCTCTTGGATGACGGGTCATCCCTGCACCTTGTCCACTGCCCTGGGTCAGAAGCAGGGCCGCAAGACATGGCACATCCACAGTAAGGCCATTTCATTTAATCAGCGACCCCCCCTCTCTGTCCCTCCATGCATAAAAGGAGAAGACGGGGAGGAATCCCTTCGGGCTGTGTCAAATTTTGCTCACACATACTACCTCACCTCCCATTCCACCTCATGCATCACAGCATCATCCACATACAACCATTCTCCATTCACCCGTCTTCTGTCCTCTCCCGTCCTTCCTCAACAGACATTTCACTCTTCCCCAAAGCCCCCTTCACCCCATCCATCCACCTCATCCTAGGACATCCCCTCATGTTCACCCCCTCCACATCTGCCTTCCATAACCTCTTTTACTAGTCTTTCTTCACTCATTCTTTCCATGTGTCCAAACCATCCTAATACTCTTTCATCAACCCTATCTCCCAACTCCCTTTCCATCCCTGTTCTCCTCCTCACCTCCTCATTTCTCACTCTATCCAGCCTAGTAACCACCATCATACTTCTCAGACACCTCATCTCAAACACATTCAAACTCCTTCTCTCTTATGTTCCATCTTTCTGCCCCATACAGTGCTGTTGGCACAATCACTCCTTCATATAGTCTCCTCTTAGCATCCATTCCCAAATGTCTATTCCTCATTACACTTTTTAATGTAACCATTCCATAGAAGAAATAATCTTACAAGCACAAAAATTAGAGAAGTGAAAAGAGTGTATGTGTGCTACTGGAATAGAACCATAATTTCCTTGAAAGAAATAGATCTAACAAAAATATTTGAAGCTAAAGTGCAAGAATGCCTAGTTGGCTTTTTTGAAAGGAAAGGATTCTTCACTGATGGACAACGTGGTTTCCAGGATGAATGATCCTGCTTATCCCAAATGCTAGTAGCCCACTAGGATTACATAATGGAAAAGCTGGAAAAGGGTAATAGTGTAGATTCTGTCTCCCTTGACTTTGCCAAGGCCTTTGATAAAGTGGATCCTGGTACCCTACAACACAAGCTGAAAGCCTTGGGAGTAATAGAAAAGTTGGGTCAATGGTTGCACAGTTTCTTCATTGACAAACAGTAATAAGAAGCCATCTACAGGACAGCCTCAGAACTATCTTCAGCAATAAGTGGCATCCCAAAGGGCTCTGCTGGGCCCATTCCTCTTCCTAGCACTCACCAGTGACATTGAAAGCACAGTTCAACATTCCAAAATGTCCTCATGCACAGATGACACAAGAGTCACCAAAGAAATATGGGAGATCGAAGACACAAACCTCCTTCAGAATGACCTGGAGAACATATACACCTGGGCTGTAGACAATGTGAAATTCAATGAAACAAAATTTTAACTGATATGTATGGCAAAGGCCACACAAATAATATCCAACCCTACACCATAGCTCACAGAGAGATCATGAACAAGGCAAATCTAAGAGACCTAGGTGTAATGCTGAGTCCAGATAGCAAGATTACCACACACATTGACAACATTGTTGACAGTGCCAGAAAATTATCAGGATGGATCATTTACATCAAGAAATGAGGATTGCATGATCATACTGTGGAAGACCCTGGTACTACCTAAACTTAAATATTGTTGCCAACTGTGGAAGCCAGACAGTATAGGGGAGATAGAGAAACTTTAAGTGGACCAGGTGTTCTCCAACTCCAGGTAAGTTTAATAAATGCTGCTACAAAGACAATAGGGCTTCCTTGGACTTTATAAGAGAACACAGGTTTTGCTGTTGTCTGTCAATTGCCCAAGGTACAATAATAATCAGACCATCAACATCCATGACGATGACAACTACCAGGATGATCTTTAGAATTTGAGGTACCGAATTACTAAATATAGGTTAGGTTACGTAGGTTAGTTAGGTTAGGTTAGGTTAGGTTAGAATAAATTAATTTATCATCCTTTCATTTCTTCGACCTCAGCATCTATCAAAACAAACATGGCATATCATTCAGTGGCCGCAACTTTGTTAGTAAATAGGTTTTAGCAACTTTTTTTATATTGATTTCTGCAAAAAAAAATGCATATTACATTGATCTATTATAATTTACAAAATTAATAATTAATTTCCTATTGCTATATCGCATAGGTGTGCACAACTAAAAATTTTACCAAACCTTCACAAGCAAGACTGTGTGTGTAAAAGGCATGAATTACTGGGACAGACTCATGCACCTCAAACTCTATTCACTCCAAAGGCACAGAGAATGGTACCAGATCATTTACACATGGAAAATGCTGGAGGGTCACATCCCAATATCAGAGTGACACTAAGCCAAAAGAGGATAAGAGAAAGATCTTGCCATGTTGAGAGAATCACCAACAGCGCCAGAACAACCATATCACTAAGCAAACTCCTTCACCAGAGCAGCCCTCAAGCTTTTCAATAGTCTCCCTAACTACCTGTAGAACACCACATCCTGCACAGTCAAAGTATTCAACAGACAACTGGATGCCTTCCAACAAGAAGTAGAAGACACACACCCCCACACCATCCTATAGTAACACATGGCTCCTCTATAACAAGCTGGTACATAGTATACCATTTCACTGGAGGCAACACAGCCAAGGAAGAAACAGCAGCAGTTCCTGTAGCTGAGACATGTTTGCCAAGATTTTCACAAGGTATTACAAACCGGTCAATATAAATGCCCGTTTTACCTGGTACATAGGGTAGTATCAGATGTATAATGCCTAATATACTCTTATCATTGTTTCTGATTGAAACATATGTAATTACTTTATCAAAAATTCAACGTATAGATATTTAGTAAACATAATTGTGATCAACTGCTTACTTCACACCTGTGCAAGAACCCTGGTACGGTGGGGGTAGATCAGGTGTGTCCTTGGGGGGACCCGATGTACCTTTTTATCATGTTAGTATCAAATATATTATGGCTTACATACTTTTATTGTTGTTTCTGATTGATAAATATGTACCGACTACATAAAAATTAGTATTATTTCAGTTGTACACACCTATGTGATATAGCAATAGGAAATTAAATATCAAATTTGCAAACTATAATGCATGAACTTAATATGCGATTTTCTTGGCGGAAACAAAAAACAAAAAAACTTGCTACAAGCAAATTTACTAACGAATAAAGCTGTTAATTGCCCGAGGTACAATAATAATTAGGCCATCAGCATCCGTGATGACAACGACAACCCGGATGACCTTTAGAATTTGAGGTACCGAGTTACTAAACATAATAATATTGTCCTCAAGAAATAATATGGTCTTCAATGAAGAAAAGTTTGAAATACTGCAACATGGCCAACATCAAGAAATAAAAACTAACAAAACTACTCACAGGAGGTCATGAAATCAGTGCCCTACAGACCGCCAAATGCCTGGGGGGTACATCTGGGAGAAGACTGCACCTTTCATTACCACATAGCCGAAACAGTGAGAAGAGCAAGAGGTGTGATTTTCATGTAATTTCACCAAAGAGAAGTTATGTTTTTATCCTCTGCAAAATTACTGACCAGAGCTACGAATACCGTCAAATTACATGAAAATCACACATTTTAAAGAAAATAGTTGAAATAATTAAACTATATGCAATCTTTTACACTAATAACACAATAGTAAGAAACTTAATGGTGTAGTTTGATCCAAACCACCAGTGATCATAGATGGAGGGCTGGACGAATTGTAGCTGTGGTCAGTAATATTACAGATGATAAAAACATAACTTCTCTTTGATCAAATTACATGAAAATCACACATTTTACAGAAAATAGTTCAAATAATTCAACTATATACAGTCTATTACACTAATAACATAATAGTAAGAAACTTAATAGAGTGAAGTTTGATCCATACCACGAGTGATCATAGATTGCAGGCTGGACGGTATTCGTAGCTATGGTCAGTAATTTTGCAGAGGATAACCCAACTTCTCTTTGGTTAAATTACATGAAACTTACACATTTTAAAGAAAGTAGGTCAAATAATACAACCATATGCTAAATTTTTATATAAAATTGTGCATTTGAACAAAAACCATCATTGTTTGGGTTTGATCAGCTACTAGTGCTGTTATTCGATAATCCGACCCGATAGGGAAAAAAAACTAATTTGTACTTACAATTTCTCAGCTCTCCCGTAATACCCTGCCCTGGTTTTGGTATTAGAATAATCTGAGACTAGTAGTTTTTGTTTATTTTGGGTCTGTTGCCCATTTAATGGAGTTTTTTTACCTCATTTTTCACATTGAAACAAAAAAAAATTCAATTTACTGCTGAACACAGGCCGCCATGTTCATCTTATATTCTTATGTACTAACATGTAACTGATGATGTGATTGGTTGAAATTTACTACGATCAAAGTAAGTACACTCATGTGACATTTATATGAATTAAATTTCCCTCGATATGTAAATTTGGCCGTTTGAATGGCGTGCGCATAAAATGATGTGATATTGGCGGACATCATAAACGGTGGCGCCTCTGGTGGTGTTTGACCTAGCTAATATAATGAGTTGAATTTTTATCAAGATTCAAGTAAAAACATATTAATAAGAAACAATAAGAGTATAAAGCATTATACAACTGATAATAACATGATAATTAGGTTCCCCTAAAGTAGCTAGGTCAACATGAAAATGGAATTCATGATATTTGAGCTGAAGTAGTTCTCATGGGATGCAAAAAGTCGCTATGAGTATAATGCAATTTGAATTATCCATCTAGCTGTCCTTGTTCTCGAGATATTGCATTTTGAATGGAATTAAATCGGGCCTATTTTGTCCCCGGAAATCGGGCCGAAACGTGCGGTCTGACGAATCGCCGATCGAACGTAAACAATGACGGTTTTTGCTGACAGGCACAATTTTATATAAAAAATTAGCATATGGTTGCATTATTTGACATATTTTCTTTAAGATGTGTGATTTCCATGTAACTTGATCATAGAATTACGTTTTTATCCTCTGCAAAATTACCCACCACAGCTACGAATACCTTCAAATTACATGGAAATCTCACATTTTAAAGAAAATAGGTCAAATAATACAACTACAGGTAAACGTCGACTTACGATGGCCGCGACTTACGATTGTTCGACTTTACGATGACGACGACGACGACGACGATATGATAATTTAACCCCTTCCATACGGTGCCGCACACATAGGCGTCATGAGGAGCAAGTGGATTCGCGACGCTGCTATATCGGCGTCTTGATTATATTTATTGTAGTCGCCCCTGTGTTTTTACATTCTCTCAAATGATTCATTCTCTGTGGTTTTCAAAATTCGCGGGTGAAAGAGAGAACGATCGATATAAGCGGTGACTATATTTTATGATGCGAGTATTATTACGTCACGTCGTACGGCTGGCATTGGCTGCTGCCCGCGAGATTTAAGTTCCGTACTGAAAATACATATTATAGTGTTTGAATATGGTAAAAAGGATAAAAATAATTAAATAAACTACTGTACATGTTTAATATGCTATATTCAGTATCTCTGGTGGTTAATATACAGGTAGGCTAGGTACAGTGACCACGGAACAGAGTGGGGATCGACTTACGATGAGATCGTCTTACGATGGCTCTATCGAAACCTAATGCCATCGTAAGTCGACGTTTACCTGTATATGCAAGCTATTACACTAATAACACAATAGTAACAAACTTAATAGTGTAGTTTGATCCATACCACCAGTGATCATAGATAGCGGGCAGGACGAATCGTAGCTGTGGTCCGTAATATTACGGAGGATAAAAACGTAACTTCTCTTTGATCAAATTACATGAAAATCACACATTTTAAAGAAAATAGTTCAAATAATTCAACTATAAGTCTATTACGCTAATAACATAATCGTAAGAAACTTAATAGAGTGAAGTTTGATAAGATGGCGGGTTGATGTTGATGTTGTTATCCGATAATCCGACCCGATAGAAAAAAAAAACTAATTAATACCTCAGATTTCTCAGCTCTACCGTAACACGCTGCCTTTATTTTGGTATTAGAATAATCCGCGATACTAGTAGTTTTTCTTTATTATGGTCAGTTGCCACAACCGTAAATATGTTAGCTCATCTTTTACGTTGAAACATATGCCAATTTTCGATTTACTGCTGAATGCAGGCCGCCATGTTTATCTTATGTTTTTATTGACCGACATGTAACTGATGGTGTGAATGTTTGAAATTTACTACGATCGTAGTAAATACACTCACACAACATTTTTATTAATTAACTTTCCCGCGGTATATAAATTTGGCCGTTTGAATGGCGTGCGCATAAAATGACGCGCTATTGTGCTCGTCATCGACGGTGGCGCCTCTGGTGGTGTTTGACCTACCTACCTAAAGACACACCCAGTGTACCAGGTAAAAAGGGCATTTACAGACCCCAAGGTAAGGTTATCAAGTGAACCTTTAAACATCATAACATGTTTATTTAAAATGCCTGGTTTCTTGCACAAGCTGAACTAGGTAGGTCAAACACCACCAGAGGCGCCACCGTCGATGACGATCACAATAGCGCGTCATTTTATGCGCACGCCATTCAAACGGCCAAATTTATATACCGCGGGAAAGTTAATTAATAAAAATGTTGTGTGAGTGTATTTACTACGATCGTAGTAAATTTCAAACATTCACATCATCAGTTACATGTCGGTCAATAAAAACATAAGATAAACATGGCGGCCTGCATTCAGCAGTAAATCGAAAATTGGCATATGTTTCAACGTAAAAGATGAGCTAACTTATTTACGGTTGTGGCAACTGACCATAATAAAGAAAAACTACTAGTATTGCGGATTATTCCAATACCAAAATAAAGGCAGCGTGTTACGGTAGAGCTGAGAAATCGGAGGTATTAATTAGTTTTTTTTTATCGGGTCGGATTATCGGATAACAACATCAACATCAACCCGCCATCTTATCAAACTTCACTCTATTAAGTTTCTTACTATCATGTTATTAGCGTAATAGACTTATAGTTGAATTATTTGAACTATTTTCTTTAAAATGTGTGATTTTCATGTAATTTGATCAAAGAGAAGTTACGTTTTTATCCTCCGTAATATTACGGACCACAGCTACGATTCGTCCTGCCCGCTATCTATGATCACTGGTGGTATGGATCAAACTACACTATTAAGTTTGTTACTATTGTGTTATTAGTGTAATAGCTTGCATATAGTTGAATTATTCAAACTATTTTCTTTAAAATGTGTGATTTTCATGTAATTTGAAGGTATTCGTAGCTGTGGTGGGTAATTTTGCAGAGGATAAAAACGTAATTCTATGATCAAGTTACATGGAAATCACACATCTTAAAGAAAATATGTCAAATAATGCAACCATATGCTAAATTTTTATATAAAATTGTGCCTGTCAGCAAAAACCGTCATTGTTTACGTTCGATCGGCGATTCGTCAGACCGCACGTTTCGGCCCGATTTCCGGGGACAAAATAGGCCCGATTTAATTCCATTCAAAATGCAATATCTCGAGAACAAGGACAGCTAGATGGATAATTCAAATTGCATTATACTCATAGCGACTTTTTGCATCCCATGAGAACTACTTCAGCTCAAATATCAGGAATTCCATTTTCATGTTGACCTAGCTAGCTGAACCTTTCAGAATCAGTGCCTCGAATAATACTAACACTTCATTTGAAATTTATTTCTTTTGGATACATATTGCATATAATGATATTGTAGAAATATTGTAACATTCCCATGCTTATGTTTATAATATTACACTGTTTCCAAGACCAAGTGATTAAGAATTTAAGGCAAAAGTATCCATCCCCTAAGTTCCTAACTAACATTTGGGATAATAAAGAAGGACCACAACATTCTCAAATTAATCTTAGATTTTTACAAATTTATTCTATTACATCGTAACATCAAAACCAACAATAACAGTAAAATTAGTGCAACAAATAGTACTATGCCATAAAATTCATTCTGTACTTACTGCCATGCTGTTTGTTTGTTTACATGCACAATTCCATACGAAAGTAACGACGATTTCCTAGTCCATCCGGCAAAAACAAGCGACGTGCGATGTGCGGATGAAACAAAACGTTGATTTTTTTTCCAGAAAAAGACATACAAGTGCAAAATAGTCTGCACAATAACCGAAATGCTAAATTCTTAAACGTACAATATTACGTAATCGTACAGCCACCAACAAAAGCAAGATCTAAGAATATAAGGTCTAACCACTTCCGACCGAATTTCGAGGGAGTTGGCGCAGCGGGCCCGTGAACGTCACCTGGCTGTTCAAAGTGGGGTTAGCGGGTCCTATAGCTGTCAGTTGAAGCTGGTCCGTCGTTCGAAAATGACATCGCCTTCGCTCGCACTGCTCCACGCAATTAGTTATATTCTGACAAATATTATATAAAATATATATATAAATATATATAAAATATTATAGTTCCTGTCTATATATATGAATATATAATATATATGATATATAAAATATTATAGTTCCTGTCTTCCTTGGCGTTTCACAGTTTTCTTCAGTGTATCACAAAGAGAAAATGGACTCAGCCAAATGACGTCAGAAGCTGCGCAGAAGAATGTAAACGGTCTGACCTGTATATTTAGACCTTGAACAAAAGCAGTTTCGCCTCGCCAGACCGGCGAAGAGAACATGTCTTTCTTGCCTTAAAAGGTGACCTTCGTTGAAACACAGA
>NC_134784.1:6577857-6600357 GCF_046742065.1 Oratosquilla oratoria
TCGCCTCAATCAGGGCTCCCAATTATAAAAAATGCAGAAACATTCATTTACTCATCCGGTAGGTAGTGTTCGGTTATAAGAAGAGGAGCAAGAGCTCTCCACAACTTAGGCTGGTCATTCAGTTGGAACAGCAACCATCTACGTTTTCTTCCTCTGTCTCCTAGTTTGAAAGGACAACCGTTATGACTAGCAAGAGCAACCCTTGTCTCCTGGTGACTACTGAGTGGGTGAGATCCTCGAAGCAAATTAAGTTCGTCTTTGTAGGGTAGATCAGTGGGTAAGCATTTGGTTTCAGATAGTAGTTTTCCTGATTTAGTCATTGGGGACTTTAATCCCTCCGCTATAATAACGCTTTTAAAAACTAAGGGGAGAGTTGAAGCTCTTTCAGTGAACGCCCTCGCTACAAATGCGGTTTGTATTTATTATTATTATTATTATTATTATTATTATTATTATTATTATTATTATTATTATTATTATTATTATTATTATTATTATTATTATTATTATTATCATTATTATTATTATTATTATTATTATTATTATTATTATTATTATTATTATTATTATTATTATTATTATTATTATTATTATTATTATTATTATTATTATTATCATTATTATTATTATTATTATTACCACTGCTATTACTATTACTCCCCCGGTCAAGAATAAATGGATAAGTTAACAAATATGTAAGAAATATGTATTTGAGAATGAGTGCAAAGAGAAAATTGAAGGAAAGAGTGATTATTTATAACCACGGTAGCCAGTCTTAGAAGTATGGCAGATTCGCATGTTGAATGTCGAAGCCGATAATAATTGAGGGGGGAGGAGGATCGCCGATTGCATAAAGCGGCCTTGCTGTGAATCTGTGTATTGCTTCTGACCCAGGGCAGTGAGCGACAGGGATGACCCGTCACCCTTCTCACTCACATTTCTCACCATACACCAGGTAGGGCGATGCCCTGTCAGCGATGATGCCTCACGAAGTCCCTCCACAAGTCCCTATCAGCATACAGCTGCACACTCTCCACCTCTTCCATAGTTCTTCCTCTTGACTCTATGGCTTGTCTGATACCGTCTCTCCATCTCTTCCTGGGTCTTCCTGTTGGACGCTTTCCTTGTGGCTGCCACTGGTAGTATTTTAATGGGTACTGATGCTCATTCATCCTCATGACGTGGCCAAACCATCTTAATTGGCTTTTCTCTACATATTCTAATATTGGCTCTATTTCCAGCTCTCTTCTTATTTCTTCATTTCTTATTCTGTCACACCTTGTTACACCTTTTATTATTCGCAGTACTCTCATCTCTGCTGCTTGTATCTTACTTTTCAGCCTTTCTGTCAATGTCCATGTTTCTGACCCATATGTTAGAACTGGTCTTAAAATATTTTTGTAAATTGTTAACTTAACCTGCTTGGGTATAAGTTTTTCTCGCATCAATGGATATAGCGTTCTTAAATTATTTGTATGGCACTGTATTCTATTTAATATTTCTTTTTCCATTTGACACCTTTCATCTATCTTTACTCCTAGGTATTTAAATTCTTCAACTAATTTCAGTTTTTCGCCTCTCAACCATATTTCTATCTCTTCTTTTTGCCTTGCGACCATCATTACTTCTGTTTTATTTGTGTTTATTTTCATTTTCACTCTTTTCAATGCACTGTTCCAAGCAGTTAATGCATTTTGAAGTTCAATGGGGTTGTTTGCAACCAGTGCAATATCATCTGCGTATGCCAATGTAATAACTTCCTCTCCAGATCTCAAATTTTTCATACATTTGTCCATAAAAAGTACCCGTCACCCATGAAGAGATAAGATGGGAGGGAAGAAAATGTGGTGGATAAGGGGTGAAATGGGTGGGAGTGGGTACATGCGTTTGATTTGGCTACCTCCCTGGTATGTATGTGTGTGTATATATATATATATATATATATATATATATATATATATATGTGTGTGTGTGTGTGTGTGTGTGTGTGTGTGTGTGTGTGTGTATTCACTTGGTCTTTGGATCACGTGTTGGACTCGTGATCGACAGCTATTTCCCTCCCGGAAGAGAGCTCAGAGCTCGTAGGTCCGATCTATGGGTAATGCTATGACCTCTCTCTCACACACACACACCCAACTCCCTGCCCACGAGAGTCAGAATAACGACCCGAAGCGCAGCAGTACCGAAATAATTTCGGCCCTGGGCAGGATTCGAACCAGGAGCTGCGGGCCACTTTCGTGGCAGCTCAGCGTTCTACCAACTGTGTGTGTGTGTGTTCACCTTGGTCTTCGAATCACGTGTTGGACTCGTGATCGACAGCTATTTCCCTCCCGGAGGAGAGCTCAGAGCTCGTATGACCGATCTATGGGTAATGCTATGACCTTACACACACACACACACACACACAACTTCCCGCCCACGAGAGTCGGAGTAACGACCCGAAGCGCAGCGATACCGAAATAATTTCGGCCCTGGGCAGGATTCGAACCAGATACTGCCGCACCTCCGTATTGGCAGTCCAGTACTCTATCAACCGCGCCACCGAGAGAGAGTGTGTGTGTGTGTGTGTGTGTGTGTGTGTGTGTGTGTGTGTGTGTGTGCGCACGCGCGCGACGGAAAGCTCGGCGTTCATCTTTTTCTGAAGACTTTCAATTCTTCGAAAGAGACGTTCCTCATCCTTATTTAAGGATATTAGGAGACGAATAAAGGTGACCGACCTAGGATATGCATATGGGAATGTCAAGACACAAAGCAGGTAACCCCCTACGACCCATCATCAGCCAGATCCCCACCCTGATGTACCAGATAGCAAAACATTTAAACGAAATCCTAACACTACACACCTTCCGCATACAGCCTTTTGTCTTCTAATGACTTCTTATATATCCTGAAAGGAACCCCAGCCCCAGAGGAGAACAATATTGTCTCGTTAGACGCCGAATCCCTATATACGAGCATAGATGTTGATAGAACAATTGAATTTATCATCCAGAGAGTCTACCACAATGACAACACCCCCACCTTAGACATCCCTAAACACGCCCTATGCTCTCTTCTCCGACTGTGCACTAAGGAAGTACTTTTTAGAAGCCCAAAAGGACATATGTTTGTACAACTGACGGCGTAGCAATGGAATCCCCTCTTGGAGTCCTCTTCACTACTTTCTTCATAGGAAAAATAGAGGAAAAGGTCCTGTCTGAGGAGAATCCTAGTATCTACTGTAGATATATAGACGACATCTTCGTCAGATTCAATACCGTTGATGAATTAGAAGACCTCCGCCAGAGACTCATGGAAGAATCAGGCCTCACTTTCACCATCGAAAATAGCATAAACGGCTCCCTTCCTTTCCTAGATGTACAAGTCTCCCACTCTGACTCTGGATATAAAACCAGTGTCTATGTGAAATCAACCAACAATGGACGGTGTCTAAATGGACAGAGTGAGTGCCCTGCAAGATACAAAAGGTCCACTATTAAAGCGTACGTCAGGAGGGCGTTCACCCACTGTTCAGACTGGACATTTGTTCACCACGAACTTGAATGGAACCTCTCAAGTTTTTGTGAACAATGGTTTCCCTAATTACATTGTAGAGAAAAATATCAAGGATGAAGTCGACCGATGGTACCTTGGAGATAACCTCCCACACCGAGGCCCCAAATAAGACACCCATAAAACTGTTTTACAAAAGCCACATGACATCAGCAGATAAAATTGAAGAAAGAGTAATGAAGAATATTATCTGCCGCAATGTAAAACTGATACCCAAAGATAAATATCTCAATTTTATTATCTTTTACCAGTCTAAGAAGTCTTCCAACCTTTCATTAAGAAACAACCCCTTCCCTCCACCAGAGCCCCTCCAGAGGAGAAACGTCATCTACATGCATACATATCAACACGAGAACTGTGGAACTCGTGCTTCTTATATAGGAATGACGACTACTCGCCTCTCCAGACGCCTCACTTGCCACCTACAAGCAGGATCCATCAAGAATCACTACCTACACGACCATGGAATCCACCCGACGAGAGAACTTCTGGTTAAAGGCAACATAATCCTAGGCCAGAATGACGATGCCCATCGCCTTTCACTATTGGAAGCCCTTTATATAAAAGATTTATTACCCTCAATCAACATCCAGAGTGGTGATCTCTTGACCCTTCCCTCCAGTAGAGATATTTCGCCACTCCTCCGTTAAGGCTCCCCACGGAGCGCCATGTACTTCAATGTTCAGTAATATTGTGCTGACCTTTCCCAGTGTTAGTTTTTGTGTTTATAACCCATGTATAAAAACCATTGTATTCAACTGAAAATGTAACAAGAGTTACGAAACGTCCTGCTAGTAAATAACAGAATCGACTTTATTTGTCTTCATGCCATACACTTACGGAGAGTTCCTGTATTCCTTAAGTAAAGATGAGAAACGCCTCTCCTGAAGAAATGAAAGTCTTCAGAAAAAGATCATCAACGCCGAGATTTCCGTCGCATTTAATACTACATGCATTAGAGAAAAATTGCTTCCGAAAAACACAATATATATTTATATATATATATATATATATATATATACACACATATATATATATGTGTGTATATATATATATATATATATATATATATACACACACATATATATATATATGTATATATATGTATATATATATATATATGTATATATATATATATATATATATATATATGCACGAAAACTCCGCCGTATTTTAGTAGGTCGCCAATAAAATCCATCAAATAAATTGGGATGACGCTAAACTGATTTATAAATCTAAATGCAGTTTTAGAAGAAAAATAATAGAATCCTCTTTAATAAATAATATTCCTAATTATATTTCCAATGGCCAATGGTCATCAGATTTCATAGCTTACTTAGCGGTAAATAGACTGCTACCATCTATACTAACAGTGGACAAAATCCACCAATGCCCACGTAGCGCCGGACACGTGACCTGAGTCCCCGTCCCTACCTGTCCACCTCACTACTTTTGTATATATACATGTTTTTATCCACTCTGTAATCACATCTGCTGAAGAGGATCACAGATAGTGATCGAAATATACGGATCTTTTTATTTTCGCTTATTCTTCTCCAAAAGTGGGTCACTAGTATTATATATATATATATATATATATATATATATACATATATATATATATATACATATATGTATACACACACACACACACACACACACACACACACACACACACACACACACACACATATATATATATATATATATATATATATATATATATGTATTGATAAATATTCTATGTTCTCCAGCAACCAAATTATATATATATATGTGTGTGTGTGTGTGTGTGTGTGTGTGTGTGTGTGTGTGTATTTGGAAATGAATGCAAATAGAAGACTGAAGGAAAAAGTGACTGTACCACCCACGGTAGCCAGTCTCAGAAGTGTAGCAGATTCATATGTTGCACGTCTAACTCAATAATGTGTTCCCAACAGCTTCCGCCTTATACGTATCTGGAGGGAGGCCAGTGGAAAGGTATACTCTTCAATATCCTTCGGGAACTCGCCAGGAAGGAGAGTTTCTGGTAAGTAAAACAGGAATGAAAGGTGGAAAAAAAGATTAGAGGAAATTTAGGAGGAAGAGCCGATGGAAAGAAGAAAGTCAAGTAGGAAGGAAGAAAGGGAAAATAAGGGAGAAGGGACATATTTTCCGGTTTCTGAATTGTAGTCTCCTGTTCTAGCGAAATGTTGAACTTTGTTTTAGGGCTCAGGCAGCGCCTACCCGTTCTCATCGAAGCAGGCAGACACCTTGAGATTTTGTCACAAAAATGATAACAATGATAAATATAACGTAACCTAGTTCTGGTTTTGGGTGAGTGTGCTGCAGACCATAGAATTTTGTTTAAAAAAAAAAATGTAACCTAGTAGTTGTAATTTTAGATGTGCGCAGCACTGTGTATTGTAAACCTTAGAAACGCATTTCCTGTTTGAAAAGTTCCCTTGTCTCCAATTTTTTTTTTTTTTTCAGCTACAACATTATTCGGTCGCCAGACAACAAGTGGGGCATCCGGTTTCCCAACGGATCCTGGAGCGGCATGATGGGGCAACTTCGGCGGAGGGTAAGTCAGCAAGGATTGGAGTCTCCCAGGCGGCGTCAAGAATTTCCCTCACCATTACAAGGGAGGTCAGCCATCCAAGGCATGCACCCATCCCACTCCCATCCATCACCCTGGTTTTCTTCTTATCTTAGTTTCTCGTGGATGAAGGGTCATCCCTGTACCCTGCCCATTGCCTGGATCAGAAGTAATGCAAGGAAATAGAGAATCGAGAGCAGATAGTATAGTGAAGTGTTGGGTATGCTGTGGTGGACACTTCGATTTATCGTTTATTCACTTATTTATCTACTTACGTATTCACCATGCATTTACCTATCTATTTATTCGTTCATTCGTTTATTAATTTTTCAACTGTTAGGCAATCGATTTTATCCATAGCATTCCTGCCCAGTAGGAGACCAAGCATATTCATCTATTTTGTTTGCCACGGTAACACTCGGTTAAGGAATATATGTACATAACAAGAATCTAGCATAACATAATCACCATCGACTTGCGATAAATCACACACACACACACACACACACACACACACACACACACACACACACATATATATATATATATATATATATATATATGTATATATATGTATATATATATATATATATATATATATATATATATATATATATATATATATATGTATCACAACTAACCACAGTCAGACCAAAGAAAGAGTTGAGTAAGCGAAACTATATATTTCGATTGCTAACTGCAATCCTCTTCAGTAGTACTACTGATGAGGATTATAGTTTACTAAACTCTTTCTTTCGTCCGACTGTGGTGTTAAATATGATTTACAAATGTGTTACTACATTTCTCACCAGTGATATATATATATATATATATATATATATATATATATATATATTATATATATATATATATATACATTGTGTGTGTGTGTGTGATTCATCTCGGTCTTAGATCACGTGGCGGACTTGTGATCGACATCTATTACCCTCCTGATGAGAGCTCATATATATGCTGGTCTATGGGTTATGCTGTGACTTTACACACACACGCACGCACGCACACACACACAACAAATTGGACGAAACAATAGAGTATGCAAACACCATGCAAGAATTTAAGAACAAACTATATTGCGAGATACAAAGACGGGTCACTACGAGCATAGCTCCCCTTCCCGTATAATACAAACTAGGTAAATACAATTAGGTAAATACACACACACACACACACACACACACACACACACACACACACACAACTCCTTGCCCACCAGAGTTGGAGTGCCGACTCGCAGTGCTGAATTTTATTCAGTCTTGGGTGTTGCTAATGAGTGTGTGTGAATGTTTATATTGTATATACTGTACACACCCCAGGATGAAACAAAAAGTAGACGGTGATGTATTTCGTATATTACATCTTCATACAATATATAAATCAATTGATGTAGATGTCTATGTTATTTCTTCATTCCCTCCCTTGATTGTAACAACTGGAAAGGGTGCCCCTGGGGAGAGGCGAGATGAAGTTATCTTTGTTCTTCGTGGGACTCAATGAGGTGGCGTCATCGACAGCGTGCTGGTCTCGCACTCGCTTAGTTGTGGGTTCATATCCCGTACTCCTCTCCGATTCCCAGCACTGACTGCTAGTTAACTACCCAAGCACATAGGACAAAGGTGACGGCCTTGGCCGCAGCTACTCAGCTCCCCCTGGCGTAGGCTCCTCACAGCCACCCTTTTTTTTCGCAGGAGGTGGCCCTGGCTGTGGGACCTTTTGCCCTGTCGGAGCAGCGGTCCCAAGCAGCCTCATTCAGCGAGCCCATGTTCATTGCGGAGCAGCGCGTCTTCTACAAGAGACCCGACTTCGAGCCCGATCTGGCCGCCTTTGTCAAGCCCTACACTTACGATGTACGTTCCTCGCCCTCAGCCCAGTGTATCTCAGCTCTTAGTACACTTAGCTGAATATCATTACTTAAGTGTTGCTTCGAGTTTCATTAAATGGAAAACATGCAGCCCGACTTTGGCTTGCAACGGTCCTTGGAACCTCACAAAGATTTCTGCTTTCCATTTGTGAAAAAGTTGAAGTGGATAAAGAGAGCTTTTGCGCCCAATCCGAAGACCGAGTGTCAGCCCCTCAGGACTGCACCTGATGGAGGTGAGGGTGTTGATAGGTTTTGAAAATGGGCAGCTTCCCTCTCCAGCTTGCAGGAACACCACATGCAAACAGGTTTCCGTCACTGGTCCTTTTCCTTATTTGATTACACATTACAGACCATAAACCTCCGTAGAGTAGATAATGTTAGCCAATGACCATTAAAGGGTATTAGGATAGATAGGCCCTGATCCATTGGAAATTTGTCGGGGAAATTTGTCGTTTTGGGCTGTAGCTTACCGGCGCTTCTATTCTTGTGGACAATTTCGCGCCGCCGGGGAAAAGTGATCTCTATTCTTGTTCTCTGTTTTCCATATCTCCTATGGACAGGTGTGGCTCTACATCGCACTGGCCTCGGTCTTCATCATCTTCTGTGTTTGGTTGGTCAGGACAGTGTCAGACGGCGGCAACAGCACTGGGGTCGTTACACTCTTCAGCAACTCCTTTAAGTGGGGTTTCGCCGTCCTGCTCGCACAGTGTAAGTCTTCAAGTTTGTTGGAATGGACATCTGCTGGGGGTCAGGCGCGGATATAAGGGGGGGGCCCAGGGGGCCCGGGCCCCCCCCCCCTTTTGGCCGTTGGCCCGATTTCATTTCAGTTCACTATTTCATTTTTATAATCCATGTTTAATCCATGTTATAATCAATTTTTATTATCATTGTATCATTTATGGAACCGCCGTTTCCTATTTGCTTAGGCTGCAGTGTGAATAATCCTTTCAGTGTAATAACCTTTGCATGTTACTTTTAAGGCTACAATTATAGGTAATAATATAAAGTATAATGCTTACTGTCTTATATATATATTCTACATTTAAATTGAGGTCTAATGTCTCTAGGTCTCTAGCTATTAATTTCTTACTTTCAATAAAGTTTTGATAAGATACAAAATTCCTCTCTCATTTGAATCCGAAGAGAAACACTGGCACCTAGAGCAGATGGTTATGCCCATTCATTTAGGTCAGTCCGCCAGTTATTAACAAATAAGAATCCCGTGAGTGGAGAAACGGTAATGCTAATGCTCGTTAAACAACCGAAAATTCTGCCGTCGGGCCCCCCCCAAACTTTGTTCCTAGATCCGCGCCTGCTGGGGGTGGTTGACGGAAATTTGAGACCCGGACATTTGGGACATGGATATTTCTGACCCGGATATCTGGAACCAAGACACGTAGGAACCGGACATTTAAGATCCGGGTATCTAGAACCCAGATATCTGGGACATGAGCATCTAAAACCTGGATATTTCGGACTCAAACATTTAGGACCCGGATATCTGGCATATGTATGTAGGTGCAGTATATATTACTATTACCGTATTGGTAGTAGTAGTATTTTCATTGCTGTTGTTGTTAATTATTATTTTCTTACCCACCTGCTTGTCCACGCGCAGCTGAGCGGATGTCCCCAACTGGGCTCTCTGGTCGACTTGTAGGGTCCCTCTGGATCTTGGTCAGCTTTATCTTCATCACGGTGTACAAGTCCAACTTGAAGGCGATGCTCATCTCGCCCAAGGTAAGAAGTAAGAAGGAAGGAAGGAAGGAAAGCACAAGGAGAGAAAGGCACAAGACTTCTCTCTACTTTGGTTGAAAATGTTCCCTATAGCTTGTACGATATATGTTCAAGAGTGAGAGAGACCGGGAGGAAATGCTGTTGAGAAAATATCTCAGCGGTAACGTATTCTTTACATTGCCATCTTTTATATAACCCCTTAACTAAGGCTTATGCCCTTACTTTTTCAGATATGGATACCAGCAAAGGATTTCTTTTCGAGGAACTTTTAATAAAAGTTTCATGAGGATGTGGGGCACATTGCTCATGGGGTCATATGTCCGCACTCTTATTTACATATTTGGTTTGACGTGGTTAGCCAACTTGCTCTAGTACTCTATCCAGTTGGTCGAATACTAGTAAGAGAATGCAAGCTGCCATTACATTCTTCACTTTGACGATTTTAATTCGCGGTTAAGGCTAATTCAATTTTTTTCCTCTCCTCCATGTAACTAACAAGTCACCTCGTATTCAAGTCCTTTCTCCGTCTCAACTTTGCAGGTTCACATCCCCTTTGACAGCTTCGAGGAGCTGGTGGCCCAGGACGAGTGGAAGTGGAAAGTGGTGGAAGGTACGGCGCTCCATCAAGCCCTTCGGGTGAGCTGAGCCGAGAAGGGATACTGGGGGTCTTGTAGATGTTTTTTTTATTTGTATACCTATTTATTCTATTTTTGTATATATTTGTCTTATTTGCGTATCCAGCTATTTATCTATATTTTCTATTTGTATAT
Organism: Oratosquilla oratoria; assembly: GCF_046742065.1. Classification (NCBI taxonomy): domain Eukaryota; kingdom Metazoa; phylum Arthropoda; class Malacostraca; order Stomatopoda; family Squillidae; genus Oratosquilla; species Oratosquilla oratoria. The sequence continues at coordinate 6,588,374 of NC_134784.1, forward strand.
TTATTTATTCATTCATGTATGTATGTATTTAATTGTTTATTCATTATATGTATTTCTTTAGTATTTTGTCGGAAATAACCGACGTTTCTGTTTTTGTGGAGTCATAGAGTTGGTATAGGAGATATCCAAGGTGGTTAGAAGAACGGAGGGATTGTAAAATAAGTGGTCGGTATTCCTTTTTGAGCGAAGGATGGAGAAAAATGTTGTTTAAGTTGAGAAAAGGTTGGTCATCAAAGGCCATCTGCTATACCACTCTGATCACACCACTTCTCGTCCGATCAGCGAAATTAAGTGGCGTTGGGTCTGGTTAGTACTTGGATGGGTGACCGCCTGGGAACACCAGATGCTGTTGGTTTTTATCTATCTTCTCTTCTTTTTCTGTCCTACAATTCTCCTTTCATTTATGCCAACTTAAGAACTACAAACAAACGGCCCATATTTCACTTTCTCTGTCTGCTCTGTCCTAGGACTCTTGGTCAATCACAACCAGCGTAACTACAAATACTTATCGACCTCGTAATAAACCCTACCAAGAGCCTTAAGTCTACTTAGCTTAGTCATGCTTTCCTTAATATCAATATACATCAGTATTTTATTCTGGACCGTAGTACTATCACAAGAAATAAGGCCTACAAAAGAGTCCAGAACAGATCAAACACCAATCAATCTTTCTTTCTTTTCTTTAAACGCATTGTAAATCTTTCCAACAAACTACCTCTTCAAGTGATAACTTTAAATACAATTGACACTTAAAGTAAGTCAGTGGTTCTTAACACTTTCCACTCTTTACACCCTCATTCAATTCGCAAGCAGCCCCGTAATGACCAATATGGCTGCTGCTGCTGCTCTTTACATCTCCTTTGTCCTACCTAACAATGGCTACCAACCACACCTACCGCTGTCAAACATACAAAGAAAAAAAGAACCAAATCTCACAAATGCAACGCACGATCCAACGTCTCAACACAACACCTCATCCACCATAACTTGCATCTCATTAATTCATTCACCCTCACTACTACCTCACTGCAAGTCACCTCTTCCAAATATATAAATATACCACACACACACTTACTGTAAATAAGCAAAGCCATTCACAAGAACTCACTTTCTGGGGACTCACAAGTCAGATTGTATCTCCAAATTAACACGTAATGTATGTACGTGTAAACATTATTCTCTAAGTTGTAAATCCTCACATTTCTTGAGACTGCATTTGGTTATATTATATTAACATGAGGCATAATCTAATGAAAAAGCACTAATTAAAACTTGAAATAATCATCATTCAGGTATTCTTAAATCCCTGTTGCTTTTGCCGGTTTTCGATATGCATTTTTATTGACTAAATCTCAGTAAGGCATTTATGAAAGGTCGCAATATTCATGAATTCCGTGTATGGTCCGTATGATGAAGTCCGACCACGTAGATGATGGACGTGCCATGCTGATATTCATTAAAAATGGACTCCCGTTGCAATGATCTTGCGAGAAATTGGAATAGTTAGAATGTTAGAGAAAAATATTCTTACAATTCGTGTAATACTTGTTGCAATTCTTATTATCAAATTATATTGTTGTACATAACAGTGAATGAAATGTGCATTACTATAAACTTATTTTATTTTTGCTTGAAATGCTTTTTTTTGCCTTCATTACATTTGCACCATCAAATGCCTGAGCTATCAGTTTTTGTCCATTTCCTTGAAGTATTGTTCTAAATTACGTTTTGATATGATATCTGCAGTTTGATTTTCTGGAATAAAGAATCCCTAAAAACGCTCAATTATTTCTCCATTCATTACGTACCGTAGAACAAGGACCATTTGGGTGTTCCGAAAGATCTGTTGTGTCATCAGCCATGACAGCTACAAAGGAGACTTTTTTATTCACGTCCTTATCTCCTCATGGTTTATTTGTAGCAGGCAGTCAAGTATCTCATTGTGAATGGTCTTAGAAACACCTTTGAAGACTGTACTGGTTTCCAAGTGATTCTTCAAATCTGGATCTAATTTAGATGCAAAATTTACTAATCTCCTAAATACCCTGGATTTACTGAATGGTCTTTTTCATCATGTCCACGTAGGGGAGTTTCAAAGTTTCCACAAAAGAAAATGTAGTCTAATGTTTTCGACAAAATAAAACATCTTTTATTAGTGATGTCGATGGCTCCCACTGGTTGCAAGTTGTTTCCTGTCGTGTAATTGCTTGCTTAGCTAGAAGTCGGTTTGCAACAGTTGACGCAGGAAGGCTGCTTGTTCGTTTAGTTTTGATAATGTTAAATTGAGAAAATACTCTCTCAACGCATGTAGACGACTGAGGTAGAGCCAGTAGATAGCACATGAAGTTAGAGAGGAGGCAGACTTTCTGGCGGTTATGGCCATCTCTCATCGTCTGCAGTTCATGCTAGAAATTAGTTGCCGAGTCACTCATATTTTTCAGTGATTCCTTGAAATGCAAAAAATAGTTCCATTCATCCTGCAGGTCGTCTAAGTCTTCTTTTTTAGTCAGTGTAGGAAACTTGACCGCCAATTTCACAATAAAGTGTAAGCTTCTCTCATCGGAAGTGTAACTAGATGCCGTTACTGGGCTAGTGACGACCGGGAAGATTGACAGTCGGTTTTAGCTTCTGGGTTTTATTGACGTCACTATGCACATACACTAACACACCCGGCCCAGACTAGGCCTAAAAGGAGACTGACCGCGACCTGACCCCGGCAACCCTTTAAGTACTCTCCTTGAGTACCGAAAAGTAGCCTACCTCTGGCTGGAGCAGGGTTGCCGGGCATAGGCCTGCAGTGTGTTTCTATGAGGATACAAATACATGCAATATAGGAGAACTAAAGACTTATTCTACACACACTTAATATGAGGCCGAAGGCCAACTATTTCTACACAGTCTATCAATTCACGGTTGCTCCCACTGCTGGGGTTGCGATGCCATAAGCCGACATAGCATATGTGGGGGCTTGTTCGCCACATTTACCCCCCTTCCCCTGCGAAGCGTGGAATCGTGATGTCCAAGCAGGGAGGCGGGGCGTGGGTGACGTCAAAGGAGGGAGGAAGCTGTGGAGGCGGCGACATCGGCGGCGACGACTGCGGCAGCGGGAGCATAGGCCGTCTGCGATGTCAGTGGAAGCGCGGACTTCCGACAGGGGCGCAGACGGTGGCGGTGACGGCGGTAGCAGTCGTGACGTCGAGCGAAGAAGCGCAGAGTTGCTCGTGGGCGGCGGCGACGGTGGGCGGTATCCATCGTGGAGGCGTCCATGAGTGACGTCAGTGGCCGCGGGATTCGTGATGTCCGACTGGGTGAGCGCTCGGAAACACGAGACACGGGGGCGCCGCGCCTATGGGCAGGAAAAGGGTGCCGGTGACCCCGTACCAAGTACCGGCCCCCGCCGGGGTCGGGTACACACTATTAACCTGGTACCTTTGGGGTCTACGCACCACCCGGCCCGACTGCAATATCGTGCCCTCCGGGTTGAATTCTCCGTCTCCTGGGGTTATGTGGAGGTGGCCCTGGTGGGGACTGAGCGGCGCGGGGAGTGCGATGGACTCTGGTGTATTCTGTGTGGGCGTCGGTGGGCGCGGAAGGTCCTGACTGCCATGGAGCGGCTGCGGGTGTGGTGTCGGCTCTGCCTGGGGGAAGTAGGGGGTGGGGGGAGTTGGGTTTCGATGAGGAGGTGTTGAAGGACGAGGCTGAGAGGGTGAGGGGGGCGGGAGGGAAAGGTGTACCATTTCATCTTGGGTTGACCTGGGATGAACGAGGACCGCGTGAGGGGGGTGAAGAGGAAGGGGTTGAGGAGGGGGAGGACTATTGGAACGACTTGGGGAAGAGGGTGTGACTGTTTCTTTCTGTTCAGGGAACGGGTGTATGACAATTGTGTGGGGAGTGGGAATTGGAGGAGGGGTGGTAGAAGTGCGATGTGGATGGGGAGGGTTGGGGGAAGGTACTCGAGGAGGAGGAGGAGGAGTGGTATTAGAAAGGCGATGTGACTGGGGTGGGTTGGAGGACGGCACGAGAGGAGGAGGGGGATGGTTTGGGGGAGGAGGGGTAGGTACTGTAAGGGTAGACTGGGCGTTTGCATCCACGTGGGCGGGTTTCACCCTATCCCATGATACCGCTGAGCGCCGGCCACCTATCTGTACGGTGACGTGCTTTTGTGCGCGTGCCAGCACCTGGTAAGGGCCTGTGTACCTCGGCGCCAAAGAGCCAGCACGCGCGTCTACACGGAGAAATACCTTGTCTGCCGACATGAGCGTGGGGTGGTGGTATGTGGCGGATGCTACAGGAGGTCTCGGCGGCCGAGGTGTGAAAGACCTCATGGCTTGGCGAAGGGCAGGCATGAACGTTAGTTCTGAGTACGTGTCAAGTGGAGGCGTGTACTGTGCTGGCAGGCGTAGGTCTTCGCCGTAGACCAGTTCCGCTGGCGTGAGCTGGAGGTCCTCCTTCACGGTAGAACGGATGTTCAAGAGAACGATTGGGAGTGCGTCTGCCCACGACGTTGGATGTGGTTGGGCGCGAAGGGCTTCTTTCAGTCTCCTATGGAAACGCTCTACCATTCCGTTGGATTGGGGATGGTATGCGGTGGTACGCTGCCTGTTTGTGCCAAGGAATAGTAGAAGATCTGTCCACGCCTTCGATTCCCACTGCGGGCCCTGGTCCGTGATGATTGTGTGAGGGGCTCCCAAACTAGCCACCCAACCATGCAGAAAATGGAAGGCTGTACACTCCGCAGTACTATCCACCATGGGAATTGCCTGCATCCATCTAGTTGCTCTGTCAACGCAGGTGAGGAGGAAACGGTACCCCCGGGAGGGGGGTAGGGGTCCCACAATGTCGATGTGGACCGTATGAAATCTCTGGGTTGGTGTTGGTATCTGCTGGAGCGGGAGCTTGGTATGCCGATGGATTTTCGCTGTCTGGCACGGAATGCACGTGCGCACCCATGCATTTAGGTCCCGCTTCATCCCTGGCCACACGGCCCGTTTCTGAATTAGGCGTTGTGTCGCGAGGATCCCGGAAATGGCGGAAATGGCGGAACAAAGATTGGCGGAATGCTTTCGGGATGTAAGGGCGCGCGTGCCCCGTGGAGATGTCACACCACAATGGGGCCGCCAGTCCCTCAGCCTGCTGCAGTACTAGCCGGAGCGACGTGGTTCCTTCTTTTAGCTCCCGTAACTCCTCATCTTCCGCTTGTGCTTGCGCGATTGCAGCATAGTCCAGCGTTGCGGAACGCGTAATTGCGTTGGTACTACGAGACAATGCGTCCGCCGCGGTGTTATCAGATCCCCGTATATGCCCGATTTCCGTTGTGAATTCAGATATGTATGCGAGGTGGCGTCTGGCTCTCGGGGTTAGCTTGTTTCCTGGGCTTGCCATAACATACGTAAGGGGCTTGTGATCTGTAAGCACCCTACACGTCCTCGCCTCTAGGAAATGGCTGAAGTGGCGCACTGCTTCATATATGGCTAGAAGTTCTCGATCAAAAGCGCTGTAGTGGCGTTGGGCGTCATTCAATCGCTTGCTGAAGAATGCCATCGGGGAGAGGACGCCCTGCACCTCCTGCTGGAGGACGGCGCCCACTGCCTCTGCCGACGCGTCTGTCGTGAGGACCGCCGTCGCTCCCGGCACAGGATATGCGAGGAGGGACAGCTGCGCAAGGCGGTGCTTAATAGCCTGGAATGCCTGCTCTGCACTCGCGGACCATTGTAGCGGCTTCGGCGAGTGTTTTTTTGTTCCCTTAAGAAGATCGTACAGCGGCACGAGGAGGCCCGCAGCCCCCGGGATGAACCGGTGGTAATAATTTACCAGACCGAGGAACTGTCTCAACTTACGGATGGTGGTCGGCTGTGGGAAGTCGTCGATCGCCTTCACCTTTTGCGGAAGGGGCGAAATACCCGACGCCGAAACTCTATGGCCGAGGAAGTCGACCGACTCGGTCCCGAACACGCATTTTGCAAGGTGAATCCGCAAGCCGTGATCATGGAGTCGCTGGAAAAGAAGGCGGAGATGTTGGCAATGCTCATGATGGGATGCTGAAGCGACGAGGATGTCGTCGATGTATACCACGACGAAGTCTAGTCCCTGCACCACCTGGTTCATGAAACGCTGGAAGGTTTGTGCGGCGTTCCGGAGGCCAAAGTTCATGACCGGAAATTCAAACAGGCCGAATGGGGTGGTGACAGCCGTCTTGGGGATGTCCTCCTCTGCCACGGGGATTTGATGGAACGCGCGCATCAAGTCGATTTTGGAGAACACAGTCTTCCCGTGCAGCCTGTCATGGAAGTCCATCACATGAGGTATCGGGTAACGGTCCGGTTGCGTCATCGCGTTAAGAGCTCTGTAATCCCCACATGCACGCCACTCACCATCCTTGGCTTTCGGCACTAAGTGCAGGGGCGATGCCCAACTGCTGGCCGACGGGCGCGCAATACCATCCTGCAGCAAAAGTTCGAACTCTTGCTTTGCTGCTTGCAAGCGTTCCGGCGGGAGGCGTCTGGGACGGGCGAAGCACGGCGGTCCTTGCGTGATAATGGTATGCTCAACGGTGTGACTCAGTTTTCGTGGATGGGGTAGACTGGACGTGATGGAGGGGAATTCTCGGACGATGTCGTTGTACGGTGAAGGCCCCTGAACGTGCGTAAGCACCGGCGCTGGGGACGTCCAGAGGAAGGTGCGGATAAAGGCGTTGGAAGGCCTGTGTATCAACCGTTGGCGCCGTGCATCCACCAAAATGTCATGTTCCCGCAAGAAGTCCAGTCCCAAGATGGGTTGTCCTACGTCCGCCACCACGAAAGTCCACGGGAATGATAGCTCGGGGGCAAAGGAGACGCGCCAGTGCCTGGTGCCGTATGTGGCAATTGGAGTGCCGTTGGCAGCTAAGAGGTCGTACGCCGTATGTGCATGCGTCCTGTCCTTAGCGGCGGGGGGGACAACGCTAATGACGGCACCCGTGTCGACGAGGAAGTGACATCCAGTCACCGTATCCGTGACGCGCAATAGGGCGCGACTGTGTGCCCGGGACGGGCGAGGGGGGTTGTGACGGGGGCGTGGAGGACAGGCCGTCGGCATATCCTGCGTGGAAGCGGGAGGGACTATCGCCTCCCGCTTGCTGCGTTTCCCGTCCCCCGTGACCATGGCTGATGCTCAAACCAAGTGCATGGAAGGCTGCAGTTTCTAGCCCTGGGGCCAAACGTAGTGTGGTAGAAACAATACGCGCGTCGACGTGGAGGAGGTGGGTCGCGCACGCCCCCTGCACCGACTAGTTGTTCCAGCATGCCTTCGACACGCGCTAAGCGCACATCCAAGGTGTCCGCTGGTGCAGGCCGCGCCGTACTGGCGCGCGCGATAGCGTCAGTAGAAGCACAGGCATTATCACTACACACACGAATCGGCGCACTGTTGTCGACGTTATACACACGAGCACTCTGATTAGAAATGTTACTGTTCACTGATCCAGGGGGCACTAATCCTGCTGCCATATCCTGCGGAGCGAGCGCGTGGAACAACCTGTCGGCTTTTTTCGCATATTCACTGATATCAGTAATGTCTAACAACGTAAGGGGCGCCCGTACGTGCGGCGGGAGTGATTGTTTATGCCGAAACATCACTAATGCATCGGACATCGGTGATCCGGCGGCCCGATTGAGGTCCTTCAGGCGTTCAAGGAAGACGGAGGGCCTGCCGCCGTCGTAGGTGATGGTATGGAGTTCCTCCATGGCGAGCTCCGTAGTTCTCCCGCACGCCTGTTTGAGGGCAACCTTGAGGGCGTCGTACCGGGCAGTCGCTGGGGGATCTGTGAGGAGTGTAGAGATGCGCGCTGCAATCTGTGCAGGGAGGGCCGCAACTGTCAGTCTGAATTTGTAGTGGTCGGTGACTGTGTCATCGTCCGTGGGCCAACAAGCGTCGATGTGCGCGAGCCAGAGGTCGATGTCGTAGGTGAATGGTGGAAGTTGCACCGCCATTGGGGGGTGGGTGGTGTCGAAAACGCCAGAAAAACAAAAACCAACCGGGCTGGGTGTCGAGTCAAAACTCCGGGTTCACCAATGTAACTAGATGCCGTTACTGGGCTAGTGACGACCGGGAAGATTGACAGTCGGTTTTAGCTTCTGGGTTTTATTGACGTCACTATGTACATACACTAACACACCCGGCCCAGACTAGGCCTAAAAGGAGACTGACCGCGACCTGACCCCGGCAACCCTTTAAGTACTCTCCTTGAGTACCGAAAAGTAGCCTACCTCTGGCTGGAGCAGGGTTACCGGGCATAGGCCTGCAGTGCGTTTCTATGAGGATACAAATACATGCAATATAGGAGAACTAAAGACTTATTCTACACACACTTAATATGAGGCCGAAGGCCAACTATTTCTACACAGTCTATCAATTCACGGTTGCTCCCACTGCTGGGGTTGCGATGCCATAAGCCGACATAGCATATGTGGGGGCTTGTTCGCCACAGAAGCATGGCCAGAATACCGTCTTCCTCAAAAGCAAATCTCTTTCGCATTTGAGCGCGAAATTCCACCAAAAACTTCTGGCAGTCAAGACGAAATATTTTTTTCAGCTTCTCCTAGAGGTTCATTAATAAGCATGGACTCGCATCTGCCACACAATTCTTGTGTATTGAATGATCACGGGGATCAATGCTGCTAAGCCCTTGTGGAAGTACTTCTTTTTCACAAACATTGCTAAAATGCTTCTATATTCATCAGATATTGTACAATATAGAGTTGAAAGTCGAAAGTACTGTGATTGGAATTCAATATTCATTTTGTCTACTTTCCGAAGAATATAGTTGACGAAGATGCTTCGTTCCTGGAGTTGTCATCGTTTTGTGTATCTTGGCTGCTCCATCTACTTTATCTGTGCTGGATTCTCCCTGAAAAAACAGCTGTAGGGCATCCAATTATTCTAATATTCTAAAGACAACGGAACCTCTAGACAGCCATCGAGTCTTTGACAACTTTAACATTTTATGCAACATCTGGGCAGCATCTTGGATAATCTGAAAAAGGTGTTGACGTTTGCTGCTACGAGTAGAATAACCGTAAGCTTCCTTCAGAAAATATTCAAGCCAGGAAGGCAGGGTATTGCTGGCTTGACACAAACACCCTAAAATAAAAACAGATGGAATTTCATGTTTAAGGTAAGCCTGAAATCCTTTATGTCCTCCTAACATTGTGGAGCAGTTGTCACTAGCAAACCCTATTATGTTTTGTAGGGTTATACCCTTACTTTTCAGTAACTCCTTTACTGATTTAAACAATCCTTCAGCACTCGCATTATCAACTACTACATCTAAAAGTGCGTCAGTAACTTTACACTTTTATTCATTATAAAACCGGACCATCACTGCAAGAACTTGTGATACAGAAACATCTGTACATTCATCTGTAATTAAAGAAAACTTATTTTCTTTCCAAAATTTCGCATCGACGCATTTTCTTCCCATGCAATTTCATCCTATGATATGTAAAAAGCATTAGTTTTTTTCATGCCCTGAAGAATTTCACAATCAGAGGCCATTTTGTTTATAACTTCCACTAAATGATCAACTTGTGCAAAAGGGACTCCATGTTCTGCTATATATCCTTCTAAAAGCAATTCTGCCTTTGCTATCTTATCTTGAAGCTTTCCTCATTCTGTGGACTTCTTAAAATATTGCTGAATGTTAAGAGTGCGTTTCTTTGCTTCGAAATACTTTGTGTGTTTTAAGGAAGCTTTGTGCTTCATCAGGGCAGATTTATTACTTGTTTTGAGTTTCCAGTCACACACACAACAAAATACACCATTCTTGTCCTTTGAATCTGGTTTTACCCAGTCTTTCAGTTAAGGGTCTTGCAGCCACTCAGGATCAAACGATTGCTGGTACCATCCTTTGTTTTTTTTTTTGTTTTTTTTTTTGTGTGGTATTACTGCCACTTACCCGTGGCTCAGGATCTCCAGACTCATTCATTGTTGCTAGTTCAGAGTAGTGATAATACCGGTGAGGAGGTAGACATCTCTGCTGAATTAGAATTCGTTTCAGAAAAAAAATGGTTGAGTTTAAGCATCAGATAACGTTCCTATTTGAATATTATCTAGTACTGCTAAACTGTCCAAAGCACGTCCAGGATGGTGAGGAAAAAATGGAAAATAAGGAAAAAATAAAAATAAAATATTAACATTTAATGATTGTCTTGTGTGAGCGAGAATAGTAAGAATAAGAGGAAAAGGAAATACACTATAATGCAAATAGATAGATCAATGCATGAATAGTTACATAAATAAATTGATTTATTAGATAAACAAACAAATGAGAAGATGAATACAAATGTATATATATATATATATATATTTTTTTTTTTTTTTTTTTTCCCCGTTTTATGGTATGGTCACCCTCTCGATGACGCAATCCCTCCTGGGCTCCTCCTAGGACGCCTCGCCTGACACCTTCTACGGGAGGGCATGGCGCAAGAACTCTGGGTTCTACACCACCAACATCGTCAGCGTCAACCATGAGATGGCTCGGGGCGACTACGCAGCCCTACTGGACTCGGTCCTCATCACCGTCTACATGGGGGTCGACTTTAAGCAAGTCAGTGGTGTTCATGTTTATATATATACTGTATATATATATATTTGTATATATGTGTGTGTGTGTGTGTGTGTGTGTGTGTGTGTGTGTGTGTGTGCAATAAAAACACTAGGAACATGTGTTCAATCTCAAATGTGTATGTAACCACTAGGAAAAAGTAAAGTGACGAAGCAGAGCGCTTTCGTATAATTACATCTTCAGTGCTGATACAAAGAAGGAATTATAAAATGAAAAAGCGAGGTACAGAATATATGACTGAGATGGTAAAGAGGGAATTCGGAGAGGTAGTGGAAGAAGTACACGTAACATTTGATACCGTCTTGGTAACCAACAAGTATGGGACAATTGCTTATAACTGGTATATTACAACTTAGATAATTAAAGTCATTACATACAACAATAACATCACAGAAAGAAATTTAATTGAATGCAGTTTGATCAAATCTAGTAAGGGAATAAATGTTAATCTCTATCAATGTTTGTACAAATTAGATAGTTATATTTGCCATGAAATTTCGAAATTATTTAAATTGTGATATACCAGTTATGAGCAATTGTCCCATACTTGTTGGTTACCAAGGTGGTATCAAATGTCACGTGTACTTCTTCCACTACCTCTCCGAATTCCCTCTTTACCATGTCTCACTCAGTCACATATTCTGTACCATGCTTCTTCATTTTATAATTCCTTCTTTGTATCAGCACTGAGGATGCAGTTATACGGAAGCGCTCTGCTTCGTTGTTTTACTTTTTCCTATTGGTTACTTACGCATGTATATATACATACATATATATATATATATATATATATAGGTATATACATATCTATATGTATATACATATATATATATATATATATATATATACACATATATACATATATATATATATATATATATAGTGTATATATATATATATATATATATATATATATATATATATATATACATGATTTCAAGAAGTCTACAGCGGCAATGGCGTTGTTGAGCTTACATTGAATCTTTAATTTGTCTTGTGCAACAAGTTTCTGTGCTGGTTCCAAATAGCTGAGAAGGTGTCCAAAAGACATTTTTGGTGCGATTTTCTCTTTTTTAGTGTCTCCAATACGTATTTCGACCTTACTCGGTCATCCTCAGGGAGGCAGTTACAATGTTTGGTGATTACAGGCCTGTGTATAAACCTATGTAATCACCAAACGTTGTAACTCCCTCCCTGAGGATGACGGAGTAAGGTCGAAATACGTATTGGAAAAATTAAAAAAGAGAAAGCCGCACCAAATGTCTTTTGGACACCTTCTCAGCTATTTGGAACCAGCACAGAAATTTGTTGCACGAGACAAATTAAAGCTTCAATATAAGCTCAACAACGCCATTGTCGCTGTAGACTTCTTGAAATCATGTAT
>NC_134784.1:6610357-6615357 GCF_046742065.1 Oratosquilla oratoria
GGTTCCTGATGCTGGTGAAGATCCAAGGAAGTCTGAGCACGACATACACATCCGGGGGCAAGGAAGTTTACCAGGTTTTGTCCCGGTCTTGTTTGATAGCCGGACATTTCCCCCAGACGTACCGACACGTTGGTGGCGTAATTAGAAACGTGCTGACTTCGCATTTGCTATTTGTGGGTTCGACTCCCGCACTCCTTTCCGATTCCCATCTGTGACTGTTGCCTGCCTCAACAGTCCCCAAAGCGCATCATAGGGCAAAGGTGACGGTTTCGGCAGCAGCTACGCACCTCCTGGCGTAGGCTCCTCACTTTCTTCGTCAAGCCAGACTTCGAGCAGCTGAAACCCTGGCAAGACTAAATCCAGGGAACCCTCAAGGATGTTGAACTATTCAATCTACATACGAAAAGCCTTCCTCCCCTTTGTAAGGGAGGCAGCCGGACAAGGGATGCATCCCACACCTACTCAACATTCATTTCTTTACCTTCCATCTTAGCTCCTTGTAGATGAAGAACCATCCCTGTCCACTGCCCTGGTCAGAAGCTATGCAGCAAGACACAGCGGTCTGATGGAACATCAAAAGAGAGAGAGAGAGAGAAACAGAGACAAGGAGGGAAACAGGGAAGGAGGGAGAGGGTGGGAAAGCAGTGGTCTTAATCTAAGCTACTCACATTTTGTTAGCGGCGGGCAGGAGCGAAGATCCTTTGGGGAACCCAAGAGCAAACATGAAGACCTCCTCAAAGCCACGCCGGGTCACCGTCAGGCCGCAACGTCCGGTCTGACATCGTGGGCGGACGAAGTGTCCCCGGTGGGAGAGCCGGGGACATCAGTGAGAGGAACTCTGTTAGCCTCCTCAGCGGGAGTCGCACCCAGCTAGGCATAGCTCGTATAGACAAAGAACTCATTCCCTACTTTTGTCCGGAGATTATCTAATGAAAATTGATTGCTGTTGTTGTTATGGACTGTGGTCTACCAGCGTTTCTGTCTTGTGATATAATCGCAAGCGTCTCTATATCAAAAAGACTCGTACTCTTCAAGCCTTTATTGAGCCTATAGGAACATGGGTTTTCAGTGATTTAGGTTTGTCCTTTATCAGGATGTAGGTGCCATTACAAAAGTCAAGTCCACCCACCCCCACCTCCTAAGAGTTATCCCTGTCCCTTTGGTCACCTGGGAGAAGTCCATGTTCATGAAGGCCATGATGGTGGGGGCGTCGATGACGAGGGCGTAGTGGCCTGCCTGCATCTCACGAAGGACTTTAGCAAAGTCGTTGTACACCACACCGGCAGCTTTCAACCACGCCCTCCCGAGGAATGAATCCTTCGGCGCGTCCTGACGGAGGAAAGAGGAGACCTTTTCTCTCTTCAGCCTCAAGAGGGAGGTAGCAAAGTGTCCAAAGGCAGAGGCAGTGCGTTCGCGCGACCGCGCCAATTCTTACCCTGAGTGTCTGATGGGTGACGGAATTAGCTGCCACTCTCCAATTGTAGTCGTCCTGCGCGATCAACTCGTCAAAGCCGTCAAAGGGAATGGTCACCTGCGTGGTGGAAGGTTCAAATGTGACTCGAGCAAAAGTTCGGGACTTGTCGAGAATTCAAAGACTGACATGAGTTAGACCAATAAAAAATCACCAGAGGTTTGTTTCAGTCCTTTGGATCCGTTATGACGAATGACAAACTATGCTTCAGTTTTGTAGACCCCTATGAGTTCGGTCGCACTAGCTTCTGAAATTACTGACTGGCTTGATTGGCCAGTTATTTGCGCTGCACTAACTACTGACTCTCGAGTGGGGGTATTAAGCTACCGTTTACAGGTATTCAGTATATATGCATCTGAAAATATATTTCACTTTTTAAGAATTTTTAATAAAAGAGACAACAATGCAAGAAAATTCCCAAATGCAAATTCTAAATTCATGGAAATATACCACTTAGTTCTGTGTTGTTATGGCCACCTGATTCCGCCAGCGATTTAAACCAGGAAAATAAAAACCAGTCTAGCGTTGAGAGTAAGAAGTGTGGCCGTAGAGAAGTAATCACAACATATATTCCACGTGCAAGGTTGCTTACCATCACCCCTCATCCCCAGTTATCCTTCTCACCTTAGGCGAAATCAACATCGCTTTAAGATTGGACCGATACACGGTCGAGAAGATTAGGCTCACCAGGATCCACAGTCCCCCCAATGTCCAGGCACAGCTTCCTCGACTTCGACGCCAGCGCAGGGCTGCAGGAAGAGACAAACAGGGAGATCATATATCAACAGGTCCGAAGGAGCATAAGGAGGGCATAACGTCAGAATTCCTTAGGTAGGGGCTCATGTAAAGTAATAATAACGTTATTAATACTATGGCGCACAGTTACTCTCTCTAGAACCAAAACGGTTACATACAGTAAGTGGGAGTATTGCTGTCTCGACATCTCTCATTTAACTGCGCGTCAACCTAAAATCGACGTACAGTATAACTTTTCATCTGAGAATATTATTACAAAAATACAAAGCATTGTTAAATTATAAAAGTGCACACCTATGCGATATAGCAATATAAAAAAAATGTAAATTATAGTACATCAACGTGATATACGTTACTCTTGACGGAAATCAATAACAGACAAAATGCTAAAAGCTATACATAAACGTAGGCAGTTCGACTGCTTGAGACGCCATATTTGTTTTACTACATGCGGAGGTCGAAGAAATTAAAGTATGATAAATTCGTCTTTTCTGACCTAATCTACCTATCTAACCTAACCTGACCTACCTAACCTAAACTGCATTAAGTAATACGGTGCCTGTAATTCTTTCAAAACAAAGATGGCGTCTAATAAAGTCGACGCGACTTCGTTCGCTTGTGCATAGTTTTTAGCAACGTATTCTGTTACTGATTTCCTCCAAGAAAAATATCTATTACACTGATGTATTATAATTGACAAAATTAATATTTAATTTTCTAATGCGTAGGTGTGCACTTCTAAAAATACAAAAGAAATTTAATTTTTATTTCTTGTGATATAAAGCAGCAGTTTCAATCACCTGACCATTTATAACTTCTACAAAACTTTCGCGAGACAGCCATCAGACCGATATTTGTGATGCAGCCAAACTTCAGATTTTTTTTTTTTTCTAACCTAATCTAATCTTTATTCCACTGTTGATATTCGGCGCACTGGGGTGACAATTCTTCAGGTGGGATCTCATGGGGTGACGATTCTTTAGGTGGGATCTCATGGGGTGACGATTGTTCATGTGGGTGTTCTGGGATGACAATTCTTCATATGACCCATAGTTTCTTTTAGGCTTGGGGGTGGGGGGGGAGTGGCGGCGCTACATAATTCAGAAACATTTTGTTCAAGTTCATGGATTGGATCTACTCACACTGGGCAAGGAGGACTCCAAAGCACCATTGGAGAACCTCGTGAGCTCCATTGTAAAGGTCACTGGGTCTTCGCCATTGCAGTTTTGGGGATGTCGCTTCCTCCGAGACACCTTGGGAGGATCTTTGCCCGGCCAGAAAGCCCCTCATGGGGAAAAGGGCTAACCACAAAGCGAAAGCCACCACTAGCGTGATACAAGCCACCATGAGCCAGACCTGGAGAGACGAGGTGTAAAAGAAGAGGATGGGAAGGGGAACAAGGCGCAAGAGAAAGACGAAAGGAGGAAGTGAGAAAGAAGACGGGGGAAAATTAAGATAAAAACCACAAGAAGGGAGTATGACGGCAAACAGGGATAGAAAAAAATATGAAGGGGAAAACAGGATGAAACAAAAATGAATCGACTTCATTGAGCAGAAGCATTACTTATGTAGGACGTAAAAATATAATAAAATAGAATAAGACAAAATGAAACGAAACAAATAGAAATGAAATGTTGGTGTCAATATTTTAATTACGTCGCATCAATCCGTTCCCATTTAAAAAATAAAAATAATAATAATAATAATAATAATAATAATAACCATTGACTCGGGAGCTACATTTACTCCAAATTATCACTCTCAAGCTGGAGTGTTGCGTAGTTACTTCAACTAACGTCTGTAGGTAAATGAACACAATATGGAGTCAACCATATCCACGCCAACACAATGACTCGCCCTGACCCGGATGCACGAACCTGGGGGGTGAAAGACTTGACAAATCCGGCTAGGTCTGGCCCCATTTCGGGTCTCCTGTAGAAGATGCGTTGTTCGATGATGTACAAGGGTTCACTGAAGGCAGCAGCCTGGGCACGCGCCTCCGTGATGCCGAAGGGTCCTACTGCCATGTCCACCTCCTGCTGGGGAACACAGCCGTGCTAGGGCCTAGGCAGATCTCTTCCATGTACATTTCTAAGGACTGAAAGTAACTCATGATATCCTGTTCATCTCTGTCTGTTTTTTTCTTTGTATACAGAATCCTTATATCAATCCAAAACTCTACAAATAACTTCTTGATCATTGTAAAGGTAGATTAACTATTTGCTTTGCTGAAATCGGCTGAGTACCATATCATGTTGGTATCCTCTGCGACGAATGAGCCAACAAGGCAGCTCAGGATGCGGCATCGATCCCCTTCAATAACTCCCCCTCCCCTAACGACCTGGAACAGGGTTCTATCCCGCCCTCTGGTACACATGACAAAACATGTGATAAAAATGCAGTGATGAAGACCTGACAAACCACGCAAAGACAACCATACGTCATTTACACCCTAGGTCCTTTTCCCACCACCTTAAACGACACTGAGACAACATTGATACACTAGAACAGCACCTCCTCACGGTCATCTCGTGAACGAAGACGTATTTCCCACTTGCCTATGCGATACCCACTTTACTGTACTATTTTTTAAGTGAATGCGAGAGCACAATATAGAAGATAACGGGAAACATCGATATAGGACTCTAGCATTGCCCTGCCCTGCGTCCTGTCTAACGTCCTGTCCAGCCTCCTACACAACGCTCTCCCTGAGCTCTCTGTCCTGAGCCCTATCCTGGAGTGACATACCCGTCGATGGAGCTGTCCCATCATG
>NC_134784.1:6620357-6630357 GCF_046742065.1 Oratosquilla oratoria
TTGCGCCAACAGCTCAGTCTTTCCTTTGTAACCATGGCAATCACACGGGACACTCAGGAATTTTGGAGGAAATTCATCCAAATACAGATATTTTCCTGCTTTGTGGAAAGTAAAAAGTGACGAGTACAAGAACAGAAGCTTAAAAAGTGAATGCTACGTGAAATTAATTGACAAAATAAGAGAAATTGACCCAAATACCATTCGTTCCACAGTAACCAAGAAAATAAATAGTTCACGTTCTAAATATCGTCGAGAACTGAAGAAGGTGATGAATAGTGCGAAGTCAGGTGCTGTTTGGGTTAGACGATATTTACAAATCTTCACTGTGGTACTTCGATGAGCTCGCGTTCCTTCGTGACCAAGAATTGCAGCAAGAAGGAGTGTCAAGTCTGGATGATGGGGAAGATGGTAATGAGGGATCAATAGATAATATTGTAAGTATTCACCCTTTTATTTTCATAATAACATAAGTGAATCTAATTATATATATATATATATATATATATATATATATATATATACATATATATATATTGGTGAAGCGTGGCAGGAGATTCTCTCTGAGGCATATTCTGTTAAAAACGACAGCAAAAGAATTATTGATTAGTTTTTTTAAATCAGATTTCCAAAATTCATAGGAAACACAAAAGTTATAATATACACAAAAGTATAGTACACAATAAACACAATACAAGAAATTAATACAAGAAATACAGCAAAAAACAAAATACAAGCACAACAAAATAGTTATCAAGACGTTCTTATTCATTACCTAAAGCCAATTTGACAAATATCACCAGGGACATGATACATAACCTTTGATAGCATATGTATATAATGTTACATAGTCAAACAAAAGTTGGCATTCAAATTGTGTAATTATGTTTGACACTGACAAACATTATAATATACCCAAATGATTTTAATGCATTACATGTCAATCCTAGACTCCTGCCAAGGAACAGATTCTTCGTTATTGAAGTAATCACAAAATGCATCCCTTACATTCTTAGCAGATGAAGTAGCATTACGAGAACATGTTGGTGCCAGGGGAATAGGTTGCTTATCAGATCTCAAATTTCCTTCATTAACCTGCCTACTACTCGCATCTTCTACTTCAAATCTGGTATCTAGATATGCTTGTACGTTTCGTTTCCTTAAGTAGTTATGAAAATAACAACATGCCATTACTATTGTTGAAGCTTTCGCTGGACACACATTAATGGTAGACAAAAGAACTCTAAATCGTGATGACATTATCCCAAAAGCATTTTCAACAATCCGTCGAGCTCGTGACAGTCTGTAATTATAGACAGCTTGTGATTTGCTCATTTGTCTGTGTGCAAAAGGCTTCATTAGGTTATTCAGTAAAGGAAAGGCATCATCTGCTACGAATACATATGGCATAACTTCAGGGTACCCAGACATGGTGTTTGGCTCTGGAATATTTAACTGCTTTTCTTTCAGCCTCTTGCCAAATTTTGTGTTTCCAAACACCCCACCATCCGATACTCTACCATTGGCACCTGCATCAACCATTATAGATTCATAGTTGGCATTAACAACAGCCATTAGCACAATGCTGAATGTATGTTTGCAGTTGTAGTAGTATAAACCAGAACCACAGGGTTTCTTATTTTGCACATGCTTCCCATCAAGCGTCCCGAGACAATGGGGAAATTGCAAAGTCCTCTCAAATGCAGCAGCTACTTCTAACCATTCATCTGATGTTTTGGGGAGCTGTAATAAAGTTTGAATTTTAAATAAATCTCAATGTTTTACCAACGTACAATTTTCGTTACTGTCGTTATGAATTTCATAATTTATATCTTTATCATCACTATCTTTTCAAAAATGTAAAATTTGACCGTTATGATATACTCCTATTATTTTGCAGGATCCGTCCACATCTGCCACTGAATCACAGGAGGTGTATGCTCATACCTCAAAGAGGAAAAAGAAATTTTATATGGAAAGTAAACGTTACGAAGCACTTTCTCTTGCATGTGCACACCTTCAGCAAAGTAACGACTCTATTGATATACTAGGAAGGAGCTGGGCTCAAGAATTTCGGAATGTGAGTGCAGAACAGCAAATATATGCAAGGAAGGCTATTAATGATATTCTTTTGGGGGCTCGTTTAGGAACATAACACAGACATAGTGTGAAAATGAATGAAAATGCTGATGTTCAAACTAGATCTTCCACACCTTTTTGTGACCTCTCCTCCGGGAGCATTTTAAGTATACCAGTGGACTTAACACTACTCTGGGGAATATTGTCACTACTGCAGATGCGAATGGAGTGCGTGTTTACAGAACAGTGTCAGACCTTTCTAGTGATCCCCAGTACTTACAGCATATAAAATAACCTACATTATGGCATATTGATGGTGGAAATAATCATGTAGGCTCATTTTTTCTTTTTCTTTCAAGCAATCAAGCAATCTATGTTCACAGTAGATAATTCACGTACGTAATAGGTAAAAGTTAATATATATATATATATATATATATATATATATATATATATATATATATTATATGCAAATAGAGTCTTAAAGCAATGTTACGATACCCAATAAATCGTATTTCTCTTATCTGTACCTCATTAAACCTACCTTGATATACTCCTTCAATACAGTGACGATAGCACTACAGGTTTCCATAATGATACGACCAAGACTTTGTGGAGAGATGGCAGTGGCGAACACAAGTTCCTGAAATGTTTGTCCAGTAGCTAAGAATCGTAGAGTACTGGAAAGCCTTTCACTGGGTGAAATGGATTCTCTCGGCTTAGTATCCAGTTTCTGTATGAGAGGCATAGTCTTTTCTAGCAAATTCATAAATGATTCTCTGTCCATACGTAAAAAAAATTGTAATCTGCAGGAACAGAGAGAAGCAATTCCTGTAGGAGGTTTTCAAGTGTAATTTTTTTTTTTTTTTTCCTAAGCCACTCTTTCATCCACACCTTTCTTTTCACAATTTCCTTTTCTTCATCGTCTAAAACCAGAAGAATGGCTATGCATGCAGCCGCTTTACTCATCTTCACTCCACAAAATCCAAGAGGTAAGTAATGATTGTTCAATCTTACTGATAGTGTGTGTCCCAAATACTGTTTGCACAATCTCGATGACTGCAGTCATGACCGACAGTGTATAGGGGCCTTAACACTCAAGCACGAGCACTCAAACGCACGCTAACCATTCGAACGCATGCCAACGGAAGTACATACTCATGGAACGGCACGAACTGAAAGCTGTTAATCCCCTCCCCTACATCATTTTACTGGATTTACGTGTTTATGCGAATAATTGTTATAATTTAAAGGGGATGCAACAGCCTCATTCCCAGTCACACTCACTTGGAGTACATGAATGTTGGCCTTGGTAGAAGTGAGCTTCTTGCTCAATGGACATTTTGAAATATAAACAAATGAGCCGGACGACATACTGACGATGAATTAGCTGTTTACCATCAGTGTTTACGGTCAGCAATAATCTACTGATGTGAGACTTGGAAACTGACGAAGGCGGTGGAGACAAAGCTAAAGAGTGTACAGAGGAGAATGGAGAAGTCAGTGGTGGGAATAACGCTGAGACAGAAAGAGAGCAGACTAGAGTGAAATATATTGTGTATACGGCAAAAGAGAGGAAGTGAGAGCGCGAACAACTGACGAGCGGTAGAACAAGTATGTTACTGAGGGGACGCCACAAGATGGGAAGCGTGCAAGAGGGAGATCAGACAAGTGGAAAGACGAGATAGGGAATTTTATTGGAGTGACGTGGCAGGGGTTAGCCTTGTCGTGCGAGTCATGGAATGTTATGAAAGAGGCCTTTCTTCAGCAGTGGACTCAGGATGGCTGATTGATTGATAGATTGATTGCATGACTAATATCCATCAATCCACCCACGTAATAGAAACCTACGGGAAATACACATGGACATCATTATTCAATAAAATACCTGATAGTGTTTTAAATACTATCGTTTATGAAAAGATGGGTACGTAGGTACGAGTACCCATCAGTGTTTTGAAAAGTATGCGCATATGAAAAAATACATTACAATTTAAGTAATAGTCTGTCCTAACGAAAATACTTATCCTGTATACAAATTTCATAAACAAGACACATGTCGATACATTATATAAGAACATAAAAATGCCTACACAAGGCAGTTCCATGTCCCTTTTCACCTTTCATCCCTATCAATAGATTTATCTTATCTTTCCGTAAATCACCGATTGTTTCAGCGTTCACTACATTGTTATTAAGTCTGTTCAATTCGTTACCACTGTGTGGTAAATCAGCTTTTGCGTATTTCCTGTTGAAATCCAAAATTTTGTCTTGAATAAATCCATTACTACGATTCCTTCCCTGTTGCCTTAATATGATGATCTGTATCACCCTAGTTTAAAACCCTTGGCGCGCGCACGCGCGGACACACACACACACACACACACACACACACACACACACACACACACACACACACACACACACACACACACACACACACACACAGTTGGTAGAGCGCTGGACTGGGAAGTACAATAGTGGTCGCAGTACCCAGTTCGAATCCTGCCCAGGGCCGAGATTATTTCGGTATCGCTGTGCTTCGGGTCGTTACTCTGACTCTCGTGGGCGGGGAGTTGGGTGTGTGTGTGTGTGTGTGTGAAAGGTCATAGCATTACCCATAGATCGGTCATACGAGCTCTGAGCTCTCTTCCGGGAGGGAAATAGCTGTCGATCACGAGACCAACACGTGATCCAAAGACCAAGGTGAATACACACACACACACACACACACACACACACACACACACAAAAGAGACTAACAAAACTTGAACTACAGACATTAGAACAAAGGGGAGAGAGAGAGGAGATTTGGTAATTATTTATAGAATCATGAAAGGAATATAAACTATTGATAGAGAGGATCTAATAAAATGGGATAGTAGAAATAAAAGAGGACATGGAAAGAAAATCAAGAAAGACAGTTATAGAAGGGACCTGAAAAAGGACAGCTTTCCCTACAGAGTAATAGACATCTGGAACAAGTTGGACGAAAAAGTGGTGTGTGTAAAAACAATTCATGAATTTAAAAACAGTTTAGATAAAATGACATATGAAGACGGGACGAGCATAGCTCCCCTTCCCGTAAAATACAAATAGGTAAATACAACTAGGTAAATACACATACACACCAGATGTTGCGAGATACAAAGGTTACCACGAGCATAGCTCCCCTTCCTGTATAATACAACTAGGTACAACTAGATACACACACACACACACACACACACACACACATATATATATATATATATATATATATATATATATATATATATATATATATATATATATATATATATATATATATCGTATGAAGTGTTCCGTGTATATGAAACGCAAGTTACAACAACAGATAAATCTTGAATCATTTCATCAGCGGTCGGTAGAAGTTTGTTGGACTTCCCATGAAATAGTTACGAATCACGTCACTAAGTAACGATTTGATCAGAGGAAGCAATCACGAGAACCAGAAGTTTAACCATGCTAGGCTCTTGCATTGCATCGATTCTGCATGGTTTCTGTGTAATGGGTTTGGAACGGCTAAGCAAGAAAATATGCGCAGTGCGCACTGATCTGTTGTTAACGGTTGACTGGATGAAAAAGAATTAAAGTAGCAATACATTCCAGTTTATGAAAATATAAATGAATATGAGAAATAACTAAGATGATAAAACAATAAGAAAAATAGTACATAATACGTCTAACACAAAACAAGAAGAACGAAAAATGCAGAAAAAGCGGAATTGGCAATGTGATTGTGCTCCAGATCTCAAATATATATATATATATATATATATATATATATATATATATATATATATATATATAAACTCTTCTGCCGGGATGCGAACCCTTGCCTGAGCGGCTTGCGTCATTACAAGACAAGGTCCGCACCCACTACTTTATCTCTATCCATCTCGAGATGGAGTATTGGCTACGGTTCTTGTCTTGTAAAAACGCAAGCCGCTCGGGTGAGGGATCATATCTAAGCAGAAGAGTTTATTTCCAATTGTCAACTGACACAAATATATATATATAGTATGTATATCTCTTTCATCTATCTGCAATGAATTCACTAAAACAAAATAAGTGATAGATATATTTCGTATACGAAAAAAGCTAATTCATAAATCACGAAATCAATTTAATTTGTATCCATGTGATAGGTTTATTGTAAAAGACATGGCTGCAATTTATAGGTCAACTATTATGAAAACACTGGAAAGAAATTAAGGAAATGACACTGGGCCTGATTGGTGTATATATGTACATTTTCATCAGCCGACTTGCAGTCCTTAAGCAACCAAGGCTGAGTACCTGCCCTGTATTCTGTAATTCCATCGGGTTTTGTTTTTTTCTCCCACGACTGTCTTGTGCTGAAGAGCCGCATAGAGGATTCGTGAGATAAGATTTAAGAAGGACAGTAGAGTGGTACACAGTAGAAGTCAAAAGTTATCAGCATTATTTTTATTTATCTATTTATTTATTTTTGTCTCCAGTCGGAAAAGTGCTGCTTGACTGGTTACCGTGTCAACATACACACACACATTGATTCTTAACAATATATTTTTCGTTAAAATTCATAATTTCGAATTTGTAATTGATACTGAGTTGCATTGTACATAAAAAAAAAATTAATTGCCAGTACTTTGATTTAAATATATCATTATAAGAGGAATAGGCTTTTTTCATTCAAAAACTGAATCATGAAATAAATTTTCATTTTTCGTTAACATTAGTAATTCGTAGTGCATTATTGGTATTAATCCTTATGGTGAAAAATAATGTATCAATTTTATTGCTAGTCCTCTTTTATAGCTGAGTTTATATAGAATCAAAGTTAAGTCACGGGTTAACTTTTCAGCTATTATTATTATTATTATTATTACTATTATTATTATTATTATTATTACTATTATTATTATTATTATTATTATTATTATTATTATTATTATTATTATTATTATTATTATTATTATTATTATTATTATTATTATTATTATTATTGTCATTTATTATTATTATTATTATTATTATTATTATTATTATTATTATTATTATTATTATTATTATTATTATTATTATTATTATTATTATTATTATTATCATCATTATTATTATTATCATTATCATTATTATTTTATTTTCCCAGGATTCTTGGCTGAGAGAGACTACATGAAAACCGTAAATGTAGTTAAAACCGTAAATGAGTTATCTTTGTAATGGCTTAGTAAAGCAAAAACCAGCCATTACAAAGATAACTCCAACACTCGTAACATACACAATTGGGACAAAAAAAAAAAGTATAAAATTACCATACCATGACTCCATCCACAAAGCTTCTAAACTACTTCCTCCTGAACAAATAAAATTTACTTTTAATTATCCCAACAGCCTATTTTCTAAAGTAGTTAATATCCATAGAAGAACCCAAGATAATAACAACCCAGGAGTTTATAAATTACCATGCAAAGATTGTGATCAAGTGTACTGGGGTCAAACCGGACGAAACCTCACGACCAGGATTAAAGAACACAAAAACTCGGTTAAATATGCATACGAGAACTCTGCAGTGTTTCTTCACTCATCCAACAAAGACCACCGCATAGACTGGGACAACGCAGATATAATTTTTAAATCAAATTGTAGCTTAAAGAGAAAAATAATAGAATCTTCTTTCATCAAAGATGTCTCGAATTTCAACATCTCAAAAGGTCATTGGATTCCGGACTGTATTACATCATTAGCAGTTAATAAAATATGTTCAAACATTATTGGTTCCAACAACGATCACCCTACCTAGGGTATATTCACCTGTGTCTTCCCATTGTCCCCCTTCATGTACCTCATTACTATGTATATATTCTTGTACTATACCTTTGTAATCATTCTGCTGAAGAGGACCACAGAGTGGTCGAAATATACAGGAACAATCATCTCACTTTTTATCTTTTTCCACCGAGAGTGGGGTCTAAGTTTAAATATATATATATACATACATACATATACCAAGGCTTTTTCCCCCTTCCAAGGAAGGTAGCCAAAAAGGGAAAGCCATAAAAAACATCCCACCCATTTCACCCCCAATACACTCCACACCCACTCCCACCCTTCCTCTCATCTGAGCACCTCTTGGATGACGGGTCATCCCTGCACCCCGCCCACCGCCCTGGGTCAGAAAGCAGTGTCGCAAGACACAGTACATCCACAGCAAGGCCGCTTCATTTAATCGGCGACCCCCCCTCTCCGTCCCCCTTGCATATAAGGAGAGGACGGGGAGAAATCCCTTCGGGCTGCGTTCAAAATTTACTACACATCATACTACCCACCCCCCCAACCCCCAGCCCATTCCTCCTCATGCAATCACAACATCATCCATATACAACCATTCTCCACTCACCTCTGTCTTCCGTCCTCTCCCTTCCTTCCTCAACAGACATTCCCCTCATCCCCAAATCCCCTGTTCACCCCATCCATCCACCCTCATCCTATGGACGTCCCCTCAATGTTCACTCCCTCCACATCTGCCTTCCATACCTCTTTTACTAGTCTTTCTTCACTCATTCTTTCCATGTGTCCAAACCATCCTAATATTTTCTTTCATCACACCTCTCTCCCAAATCCTTTTTCACCCCTGTTCTCCTCCTCACCTCCTCATTTCTCACTCTATCTAGCCTAGTAACCCCCGCCATACTTCTCAGACACCTCATCTCAAACACATTCAAACTCCTTCTCTCTTCTTCTCTTATGTTCACTGCCGTTTCTGCCCATACAGTGCTGTTGGCACAATCACTCCTTCATACAGTCTCCTCTTCGCATCCATTCCCAAATGTCTATTTCTCATTACACTCTTTAAACCACCAAGGCATTTACTCGCTTCTCTCAATCTACATTCTACCTCCACCTTCACTCCACCTTTTC
This sequence comes from Oratosquilla oratoria, assembly GCF_046742065.1. NCBI lineage: Eukaryota > Metazoa > Arthropoda > Malacostraca > Stomatopoda > Squillidae > Oratosquilla > Oratosquilla oratoria. Next base: position 6,629,358 of record NC_134784.1, read on the forward strand.
CTGCTATACTTGCACCCAAAGTATCTAAAACTATCCACTTCCTCCAGTCGCTCTCCCTTAATGCTCACTTCCAGTCTACTGCCACTTTCACCCCTTGTACATCTCATCACCTTACTTTTACCCACATTTATCTTTAGTTTTCTTCTATCACATACTCTCCCAAACTCTGCCACCAGCTTCCTCAATCCCTCCTCTGACCCTGCCACAAGCGCAGTGTCGTCCGCAAACAACAGCTGGCTCACCTCCCCATCACTAATATGAATATTTCAGTTATTATTTTCAGCGATAATGTTTTTGGATATAGGGGTACCTTGGCTCACATAACAGGTTGGAGTTGTCTCGATTCAACTAGATCGGGTAGGACTTTTTTCTGGCTGTAGCCATACGATTTAATTTATTTATATATATATATAACAACCTCGATTTTGAGTAGACTGTAATAGAAAGTCGGACAAATAAACTTCTGTATTAGGCTTAATTGAATATAAATGAAATAAGAAATATAAAAGGGTTGTCGACCAGTCATTGGCGAGAGCATAACAGGCTCACATAACAGGTTGGAGTTGTCTCGATTCAACTAGATCGGGTAGGACGACTTTTTTCTGGCTGTAGCCAGACGATTTAATTTATTTGTGTATATATATATATATATATATATATATATATATATATATATATATATATATATATATATATAACAACCTCGATTTTGAGTAAACTATAATAGAAAGTCGGATAAATAAACTTCTGTATTAGGCTTAATTGAATATAAATGAAATAAGAAATATAAAAGGGTTGTCGACCATAGTCATTGGCAAGAGTAGGGCCGATGAACTGTGTGGAAGACAAACCCTGAATGCTTCCACCACACAGTTCCACGAGGATGGAGACCTTAATTTGAAAGTAGTAGTAGTAGTAGTAGTAGTAGTAGTAGTAGTAGTAGTAGTAGTAGTAGTAGTAGTAGTAGTAGTAGTAGTAGTAGTAGTAGTAGTAGTAGTAG
>NC_134784.1:6632857-6792645 GCF_046742065.1 Oratosquilla oratoria
CAGGTTAGCCCCCCCCCCCCAAGCGTCATCTATATTTCCAAAACTTAGGTTCGTTTCCCCAAAGCGTAATTTGTATTTACAAAAATCAGGTTAGCTTCCTCCAAATGTTGCTTCTGGATCCACCAGTGACTGCTAGTATAGAGGCAAGCTGATTAGATATTCAATACAAACATAATTTATTACCTTTAAATTCTTCGTCTATCATCAGATTGCTGCCTGCAAGGTCGATAGGCATTTGTGCTATTTGTCCATCACGCATTGGCTTATTTGAACAGTCTTTCAATTCAATGTTCTATATGATGGGATAGTTTTCCACAGTCTCGAGGAGGGTGAATATCTGATTTCCTTTCAGTCGGGTTAATTTTGGAACCATAATAAACAGAAAACTGGATAATGCATTTGCACCCAAATGCAAAGCACGGGCGTTCTCACATACTGCTGTCTTCGTTTGGACTATTCCGTCTATTTGCTATTGAAACGCTAGACACGAGCAGTAAAGTTGAACACGTTTAAATTATCACAGCTTCTGTTTGACGCTCCGAATTCATTATTTCACTCGCTAGCGAATAAAAGACACCGCGTCTTTAGAAGCTTCCACCAGCGAATTCATTAGCGAATTAATACGCTTGTCCATAGCGAATAAAGGCAGCGCCGTATAAACGACGCTTTAAAGTTTAACATCAATGGTGTCTGCCGGAATTTGAAAAAGGGCGTTCGGAAATAATCGGAAAAAAGGACAGGAAGATACCTCAAACATCGCTTCGGGATTCTTTTTCAGTGCGATAGTTTTCTGGGAGACTTGTTTTTATTGGCAACTGAAAAATATATATATATATTTTGATAGAAAAACATAAAATTAATTACTTTTTATTTTTAAAAGAATTTATGGACTTTTCGGTACTGGATTTTTACAATACAAAAATTCATTACTTTTTAGGCTTTTAAGGACCTGTACGAATCCTGTTAATTCTTGGTCTTCCAAGTTTACTCCATCCACTTCTGCCTTCCACACTCCTTATGCTAGACGTTCTTCACTCATTTTCACCATGTACCCAAACCATCCCAATATATATATATTTTTTATCAACCCTTACTTCCAGCCCTTTTTCCACCCTTACTCACTGCCTCGCCTCTACATTTCTCACTCTATCCATCCTCATAACCATCACCATAGTTCTAAACACTTCATCTGAAACAATTAAGCTCTTCCTCTGTCTCTTTTAAATACAAAGTCTCTCCTCCATACAGTGTTGTGGGCACAATCATCCCATCATACAGTCTTGTGCTCATCCACAGATACCTATTTCTCATGACACTTTTTGTTCCCCAAGACATTCAATTATTCTATAATTTGCCTCCACATTTACTCTGTTCCCTGCTACAAGTGACCCTGAATACTTAGACATCCACCTCTTCTCATAAGCTTACCTCACCCATTATGCTTCACTTCTTCAAAAACAATTTATGATAAAAGTAATTCTCAAACATATGCCAAAAGGTCTTCTCTCCCTTACAAGGGGGGTGGCTTAGTCAAGGCATACATTCATCTGTTGTCCCGTCTATATTAGCTCTTTGTGGATAATGTGGAGAATATTATGACTTCTGACAGATTTCCCATCCCTTTTAATACGAAATGCTGACAGTGTAAGTTAATCTTGGTGACCGTCCCACCGAGTTAATTCTGGGGTACTCTGTGTGAACTTATATACAACTTTCAGCAACAACAAAACTACATACCTGTGATCGGCAGGGACTCAACGAACCCAGAAAAGTACAATGGGATCACAAAGCATCATGTATCTTTGTGAATATGTAATCATTTCAATCATTCAGGTTTATTTGGATATTTCATGTAACTGTCAAGTTATAACTTACTGTGGCCTTGGGGCCACTTGGTGATTTTCTTCGTCTTTGTTCTGGTTAATGACGGTGATGTGTGCAACGACTTCGGGCGTGGCTTGAGGGATAAGTATGGAAATGGGGAGAAGGATAAAGGTATGTGTTGAGGGGAGTGGTTCTCTCATAGAATCCCCTCACTGGTTTAACACACGCTTCGTCGTATAAGCACTACATACGATAGATATATGAGGTCTGTGATTGGGGTAAATTCATATTACACCCCAGTCACAAATCATTAACACTTCTGGTCAGTTACATATTTTGTCTTGGACTTGGCCTGTCTAATAGGGGCCCCTCTTATCGCCGAACGCCTAGTGACCTTTGACCTCTCATTTCCCAAGGTCTATGGGAGGTACAACTTCACCTTAGCTGAAGTGAAAATGTTGCACGATACAAATATAATCTCCATACATGGGAACTAGAGATGGGTAATGCACCAGAACCAATACTCAAGACGTAGAAGTAACCAAAGGATTAGTAATGAAAATGAAACATCGGTAACTCGACATTCTTGAGAGGGGGTAGTCAACCAGCTTGGTGTAACTACAGTGTTGAGTCCTTTACATAATGGTTTCGTATATAAAAACAAAAATGATAGACCACTCTCTGTAAATGGAAAAAGTAAGACGGTATAATTTATGCATGCTTTCATATACTAAGCCTCTAGAATACAAATTCCATACAGGTTGATATGTTTAATTGCTGTATTTCAATCTTAATCCTAATTCTGCAGCTATCAATTCACTAAATTAACTGAGGCCGTAACCACAGATGTCTATATTAATTTGTAATAATAGCTTATTTACTCAAAAAAATGCCTCTGTCAGGATTTATTCCCGACACCCTTCGGGCAGCAAGGGAGCATGTCTGATTACAATTGTACATTGTTAATCAGGGGTTGCCTTGATCTAATTGCCCTTTGAGCTGCTTGTCTCAGAGGACATACTGAAGGTGTCTCAGCCTCACCAATGGATTCTTCACCTGTTAAGGGCATTGGCTCTTGGGAATGAATTTCCAAGGGAACTAGTTTGCCCAGGGTTCTTCTACTAATCATCCTGTTGCATAACACATCCACAATGCGTACATTATCTATTTCATCTGGATATAATTTAACAATATGTCCTAATGGCTACTCGTGTTATGGTCCAAGTCTCTCCACTACCACCACTTCTTCCACCTTGAGTGGTTTCATTTGCATTGGTTTCGAGGAGCCATATGTTTTTCTCTCAGAGAAGTCAAATAATCCTTTTTCCAAATTCTTTCAAGATGTTTGATAATTGCTGATAGACAGCTGTGTCTTACAATTAATTCTGTATGTCCCAAGAAATCGGGGTCAGATGGATCTGTCATTACCAGTGGTGGATAGGGTTTTGTGGTTCTTCCATACAAAAGGTGATAAGGGGTCAAGGATTCTACGGGTCCTTCTTTGTTGAAGTAGGTTAATGGGTGATCATTTAACCATGTTTGTACTTCCCGCAAACTTGTTTCCAACTCCTCCCGAGTTACTCTCTTCTTATACAAGACCTTCTTCAGACATGACTTGGTTAAACTGATCATGTGTTCATAAAAGCCTCCCATCCATGGTGCTCTGGGGGCTATGAATTCCCATGTTATGCTATTTCCTGTCATATATTCGGAGGCGTTTGTATGGTCTAACATCTCCTTGAAAAACTTGGCTCCAGCAACAAAATTGGACCCATTGTCTGAAATTACTGTTCTCAGGAATGAATACTGTACACTGCACAAAATCTCTGAAAGAGGTTTAGAAATGTCAGAGCCAACATATCTGAGGCTAACTCTAAATGCGCCAGTCTAGTTGCTGTGCATGTGAATAAACATGCTCAACAGGCAATGGAGGTGGACCTGGATATTTAAACTTCCTACCCTCAACCCTCTTACAAGTCACACAACGACCCAGTTCTAGCCTGGACTTGCTGCCCACAAGGCTGACAAAATAATTATAATAAAAAATGAGGTCAAAGGAGCCCTGAATATTTTACTGTAATCAACCATTTTTGTGTTAGATTCAACAAAAGATGCATTTTTTTTTTTTTTTTATATATACCAGTATCCTAAAATTACATTTCATAAATTACAGTCATAGGCAGTAAGGGATGGTGGGGGTGGGAAGTGGTGATGGGGATGGGGGTGTCACTGAGAAATTTGCCCCGGAATGGCACTTAGGCATGTAAGGGCTCTGAAGCAATCATTGTTACAATGTAAGAGATTTATTTATTTATGGGTAAGAATATGGATATCAAATAATAAATTTGGTTATTTGTGGGTTGACTCACCTCAGATTGTCCACACATGTTTGCACAGCACTACCACTCTCCCTCACTCTCACTTTGACCACCAAAGTGTTTTCATCTTATGTGTATACTGTGCATGTCTTTTGTGACAGACTGCAAGAGGGCAGTTGAGTAGTGCTGAGACAGCCGATAAGTGCCAGAAGAAGGTGATGACAGTAACAGTTGTTAGTGTTTATAACTATGAATAGGACATGTAATGGGAAGTGGTGAGGAGGAAGTGGAACAGGGAGAGAAAAGAGGTGACATATTAACTATACTCACCTGTCAACCAAGATAAACCACACTCATGTTGCCACTAGGGTTGCCAACTCTGTTAAGCTACAATAAAGGACATAAAAGCTTTATTGATATCTAATTAAGTGGTTATAGATCATAATAGATGCCAATGTTAAATGCAGTTCAAAATTACATTTCTTTTACCTGGCATACCCAGGGCTGGCGTAAGCCAGGTGCTTGTGAAAATACAAAAACAAAAATGAGAAGACATTAAATTTACCTTGATCAAAGGATTCTGATCTTTAAAACTATATTTGCCCTGGCTTTTTGCTGCCTTCAGAAAATTTATATAATCTTTGATGATTTTAGCAAATTCCAAGCAACTATCTTTTATGTTAAAATATATGAGAAGTTCATTCTTAATTAATTCAACAGAGCACTGATTCCTTTCATGTCGCCATTTAGATGACATTAAACTAAAAACTCTCTCACAATAAGATTGATAGTACAAAAAAAAAACTATTTTGAAAATAGTGATACATTTAAGGTCCATATAATTCAAAATAAAATACCAATTTCTGCTTGTTGTTTTTGAGCTTACGAAGAGTTCAGAGCTTTTGATAGTGTCAAAGTTTCTTTGAATTAATACTACTTCATCAAAAAGTTCATCCATCTTTAATTCAAGCTTTCCTTCTAGTTTCAAATGTTCTACTGCTTCTACAAATTTCTGAAACTTTGGGAATAAATGGCCTAAGAAACTTAGGTTTGATAATTTGCCAAATGTTGAATTTTCATTGAAATCTATTCTGTTTTTCCAAATATCTGATTATAACATGAAATATTGGCACTACAATTACAAGTTTTCTCACATAGATTTCACTGTTCCTCTAGTATTTATGACAAATTATGGCTTGATTTTGTGAAGGGCCTCATCACTACCTTGTATATTATGCCATATGTATTTTGCTTTTTCGTGAGTTCAGTTGATAGGCGGAGGTATTGTTTTTCCAACTGTTAACAGCACCTCCTTTCATTTTCCATTTTTTTTTTTCTTAGTGGTGATTCTCAGATTTACTAACATAATTTATGATTTTCTGGTTTTCCCAAAATGAGTAACTTTTTTTGTTATGGAGAGTTATACATAAAATGAGGCTAATTTTATCCCTGATCTGCAGTTTTCCGCTCTGCTTCTGATATTGTGCAGAGTGCAGAGTTGACAGAGTCTGCACTCCTACAAGAAGTAAACGGTTTTGCAATCACGTCTTGAGAGCAGGAAAATGAACTACCAGTCAAAGCAATTTCAAAATAAAGGACAAATAATGTAATTTCAAATCTCAACAAAGGACAAGGATAAATAGAGCTGAATAAAGGGCTGTCCTTTGAAATAAAGGACAGTTGTTGTTGTTGTTGTCGTTCCCTAGACTGTCTGTCCGAGCAGTCCCATCTCCCCAAGGAATGCTACAGCCGAAACTGGGTTTTCCCACAAATCCTTTATAGAGTGTATGTTGTGTTGTTTGCGTGCATGATTGTGTATAATGCAGTCTTCCATTATGTGTTGTATGGTATGGGGTGAAGTGTTACATCCTGGGCAGCTGTTCACAATGCGGTCATCCAGCCTCTTCTGGTAGCTTAGAAGTGCTGGGTGGTGGCCGCACCGCAGTCTGGCCAAGTGGACTCTGTCCTTTTGTGGGAGAGAGGATTCAGAAGGGTGGATATCAGGGGGTCTGGCATGCAGCAGTGTGTTGTCTTTCAGTGTGTTAATGGAGCGGTGAGTGATATGATTATGAATATGTTTCCGGAGGCTGGTATTTGGTGGTTGTGGAGGAAGAGAAGAGAGTATTTGTGCGTAATAAAGGTCTTTGGGTGTTGTTTTAGTGTTTCTTGGTGTGTGTGGGTGTTCTGCTATGTAGTGTAGCAGGTGTGATGTGTTTGTGGTGGCTGCGGCAAGTGTTTGTGTGCCTCTCATGTTGAGGTGGTCCTTGACTTTGAGGACTTTTGTTTCATGGTGTAAATGGTCTGTTGGTGTTGTATTTGTGCAGCCTGTAATTGTTTTTAGGGCTTTGTTTTGTATAATTTGAAGGGTGTTGTGGTGTGTCTCACTGAGATTAGGAGCCCATGCAGGACTCGCATAATTCAACACTGAGCGTATGCATTGTTTGTATATTGTTATATTAGTTTCTTTGTTTTGTCCAAATGTCGTTCCAGTGATTGACTTAAGTGCGTTAAGACTAAGTGTGCATTTGTTTTTTATGTTTGTGATGTGTTGTTTGAAAGACATGGATGTATTGTATGTTACACCAAGAATTTTCGGTGTGTTTGTATGTGGTATTAGAGTGTTGTTGATGTAAAGATGAGGTATGTATTTGTGTTCTATTGTCCAGTTGGTGAGAAGTGTTGCTGTAGATTTGGTTGGAGCTATTTTGAGTCTGTTTGTGATGAACCATGTGTTGAGTGTATCAAGGTCCTGGAGCTGCAGCGTCTACGTCGTGGGACCCCCCCCCCCAACCCCAAGAGTTGGGGGCCAAACAGCAGCAACCACCCCTGGCCATCAGCTCTACGCAGGTGGCACCGATCCCCAAGAGGAGCTACGCCTGCCTTGGGGAGTACCACAATAAAGGACAGTTGGCAACCCTAGTTACCACTGCTATATATTTTTGATATTTATCTATTTTCATATATTAAATATTGTAAAGGATACACATATTGTTTTCTTTAGCTATATACCATGTACATGTAAATGGTTCCGGGGGGTGGTTTTAAAGTTTATTTAAAATGGTTCTTTAATATTCATTGGTGTCTGTTCCCCAACCCCTGCAAATATCAAGGATTGACTACTAATATTATATATATATATGGATTGTGTATGCATTAGTGCTGAGTGCTTGAGAGTGAACTATAGATTAGGCTTTAAGAAATTAAGCATAGTATTAACACACCAAGTATTCATAGACTTAACAGGAGAAAGAAAACTCTCCCTTACCCAACATTTTACCAAATCCATGGAATATCTCTTGGCTATTTTTATCTGCAGTAGCTAGAATAGTGTGTACTAAGAATAAAATAAAATTTTGTGGTTGACAGTTTTTTCTCATTTAAATCTATCTAAAAATACTCCCTTTCCTTTTCACTCTTCTCACTACCACATCTCAAATCCTAGTTTAACCTTCACCCACATTAACCTTGAAGATACTTTCCTCCAGTCCACCAAGCACTTTCCTATTTCATCACTTATCAGCAGAGCTATTTCTTTCCTCCCTTGCCCCTTCATCACTCCTGACACTCTACCTACCACTCCCAAACTCAAAATCACCCCTCCCATTCAACTTAGTTTCACTTAACACTAACACATCCATCTTCCTTCTCATAAACATACTGCCTATTTCTTCCCTTTTACTCTCATCTGTGCCACAACTATACACATTAAATGACACAAAATTTTATGGTTGTCATTGGAATTTTCCTCCCAGACCCTCTTATGCCTTGACTTTTCATAGAATGAACATGCAGAAAGTAGGATCCCTAATCCCATCACCCCATTGCACTTTGTCACCTTTTACAATTTGCAAACAAATATTTTCCTCCCCCAACTACAGGGGACACAGGGAAAAGGTATTCTCAAAGAAGGGATTAGGACAGTTTCAAGGGCAGAGGATAAAGAAGGGATAGTCATAGTACAAAAAGTAGCATCATTCCTCAAAAAGTAGATATTTTACTCTAGCATACACAAATGATGTGTAGCTCTCATATGTAAGATAGCCCCAAAATGGCCCCTAAAACATTGGCTGGATGCTACTATGCAATTACCACTGCATGATAACATGCAGGCAGTACCCCAATACAGATACTTCATCATTGCAACACCAATGAAGTGAAACACATATATACATACATATACCAAGGCTTTTTTTCCCTTACATGGGAGGTAACCAAAAAACAGACATAGAAACCACTCCCACCCATTCCATATCCTACATACTCCACTCCCCTCTTATCTTGGCACCTCCTGGATGACAGGTCATCCCTGCATCTTGTCCACTGCCCTGGGTCAGAAGCAGTGCTGCAAGACACAGCACATCCACAGCAAAGCTAATTAATTAATTTGGCGACCCCCCATGCAGAAAAGTAGAAGGGGAGAAATCACTTCTGGTTGCATCAATTTACTTCTCATACATACTCCCTCACCCCCCTCATCCACCCACTCCCCCTCATGCATCACAGCATCATCCATACACAACCATTCTCCATTCAACCCTATCTTCTATCCTTCCTCAACAGACATTCCCCTCTTTCCCAATGCCCCTTTTACCCCATCCATCCATCTCATCCTAGGTCGTCCCCTCATGTTCACTCCTTCTACCTCTGCCTACCACACCTCTTTTACTTTCTTTACTCATTCTCTCCCTGTGTCCAAACCATCCCAATACTCTTTCATCAACCCTATCTCCCAACTCCCTTACCACCTGCGTAGAGCTGGTGGCCAGGGCTGGTTGCCGCCGTTTGGCCCCCAACTCTTGGGGTTGGGGGGTGGTCACATGACGTAGACACACATACCAAGAAACATTAAAACAACACCCAAAGACCTGTATCACACACAGATACTCTCTTCTCTTCCTCCACAACCACCAAATACCAGCCTCCGGAAACATATTCATAATCATATCACTCACCGCTCCATTAACACACTGAAGGACAACACACTGCTGCATGCCAGACCCCCTGATATCCACCCTTCTGAATCCTCTCTCCCACGAAAGGACAGAGTCCACCTGGCCAGACTGCGGTGCGGCCACCACCCAGCACTTCTAAGCTACCAGAAGAGGCTGGATGACCGCATTGTGAACAGCTGCCCAGGATGTAACACTTCACCCCATACCATACAACACATAATGGAAGACTGCATTATACACAATCATGCACGCAAACAACACAACATACACTCTATAAAGGATTTGTGGGAAAACCCAGTTTCGGCTGTGGCATTCCTTGGGGAGACGGGACTGCTTGGACAGTCTAGGGAATGGCAACAACAACTCCCTTACCACCCCTGTTCTCCTCACCTCCTCATTTCCCACTCTATCTAGCCTAGTAACCCCTATTATACTTCTCAAGCATTTCATCTCGAACACATTCAAATTCCTTCTCTCTTCCTCTCTTATGTTCCATGTTTCTGCCCTGTACAGTGCTGTTGGCACAATCACTCCTTCATACAATCTCCTCTTAGCATCCATTCCCAAATGTCTATTTCTCATTACACTTTTTAATCCACCAAGGCATTTACTCACTTCTCTCAATCTACACCCCGACTCCTCCCTTTCCTGCCACATTCGCACCTTAGTATCTAAAACTATCCACTTCCTCCAGTCTCTCTCTCTTAATTCTCACTTCCAGTCTGTTGCCTTCCCAAACTCTGTCACTAACTTCCTCAATCCCTCCTCTGATCCTGCTACAAGTGCAGTTTCATCAGCAAACAATTGGCTTATCTCCATTTTCTTTAACCATCTCCAATCCCTGATTCACTACCTTTGTATTTACCTCTTGCACCACCCCACCCATGTATAAATTGAACAGCCAGGGTGACATAACACATTCCTGATGAAGTCCTATCTTTACCTCAAATCAGTCCCTCAATTTCTAATCCTGACACAAGCTCTATTACTTTCGTAAAAACTCGACTGCTCTTAACAGCTTTTCTCCTATCCCATATATCTGTAATACCTCCCACAGTGCCTTCCTGTCTACCATGTCATAACCCTTTTCCAGATCCATAAAAGTCCAAAATATATCCTTACCTCTTCCTATAGCTTTCTCACATATCTATTTTACCACAAAAATCTGATCTACATAACCTCTACCTGTCCTAAACCCACACTGTTCCTCACCAATTACTCCCTCTGTTCCTCTCCTAATCCGCTCAATCAAGACCTTCCTATAAGCCTTCCCAACTACACTTAACAAGCTGATCCCTCTAAAACTACTACACTCACACTTGTCCCCCTTTCCCTTGTAAAGTGGAACTATACAGGCATTCCTCCAGTCCTCTGACACTCTACCTTCTCTTAAACAAACATTAAATAATCTCACCAGCCAGTCCACCATAACTGTACCTCCTTTTTTCAGACATTCTTCCATTATCATTTCTCCATCTGCACATTTTACCTTTTCTCCTCTACTTGATTGACCTCCTCTTCCTTTCTTAATTTCTTTCCAAAACATTTACTTTCAAAATTTTGTCGCATTCTTACCCCATTTCACATCTGCTCTCCTCTTTGCCTCCTTTATCTTATGCTTTACTTCTCTTTACTTCGTACCTCTCGCACAATTCCCTCATCCTAATTTGTAACCAATCTATGAAAGCCTGTTTCTTCTCTTCTACACCCTTCTTTGCTCCCTCATCCCACCACTCACTACCCTTCCTTCTATTTCCTCCTGTCCTCTTTGTTCTACACAACACCTTGTGACTCCCTCCTTGAACCATCCCCATTCCTAGTTCTACTCTATCCTTCACTCCTTTGTTTCTTCTTATACTCCTTTTCTTTCTCATTTAAGCATTTCACTCTAAGTACCTCCCTACCTTTTGTCCTTTTCCCCTTCTCCACTCTCAATTTACCTTCCACCAAAAAATTATCTGATATTGCCCCACTCTCTCCCCTTAGAACATGTACATCCTTAACTCTTCCTACTATACTTCTGGTTACCACTATATTGTCCATTAATGCTCTACCACCCTTCCATCCTCCTCCTCCAATGTGTACTTATGCTTGATTTTCTTCTTAAACACTGGATTTGCCATCATGAACTCTCAAGATACATCTCCTCCATCAACTCTCCACTATGATTTTTTCCTGGAACTCCATACTTCCCAATCACTCCATCTGTTGATTCATTTCCTACCCTAGCATTAAGGTCTCCCAATACCACTACATTAACATTTCTCCCTAATCCCTCTATGCACTTATTATCCATCCAAAAAGACTCCCTTTCCTCTACACTCTTCTCACTACCAGGCCCATATGCAATTACAAAAACATCTCCCTTCCCAGCTTCACCTTCATCCACATTTACCTTGAAGAAACCTTCCACTTCACTACCCATTTACCTATCTCTTCACTTACTAGTATAGCCAACCCTTCTCTCCCTCATCCTCTCTTCACTCCTAAGAATCTCCCAAACTCACACTTGCCCCTCCCTTTCAACTTAGTTTTACTCAATGCCAACACATCCATCTTTCTCACAAACATACTACCTATCTCTTCCTTTTTACTCTCATCTGTACCACATCCACACACACTAAAGACCCAAACCTTAGGGTACTGGTTGGAAAACTCCTAAACCCTCTTATGCCTTTACTTTATTTTTAGGAATGTCCTCTGTGGGGCTACAGGTAGCAGGATTCCTAGTCCTATCCCCATCCTGTTTTTTGTCGCCTTGTACAATTCAAGTGGGAAGATTTGGTGGTAGCATTGTTTTCCCCCACCACACGGTAGGTGAAAAATATAAATGAATATTCAGAGAAATGGTACAGGACAGTAACAAGGGGTGAGGGGACAGCATAACGGAGGGACAGTTGCAGTATAATAAAAGTGTCGTCATTTCTCTATGAACAGAGATTTCCTCTTTCACAGACAAAAATGATGAGTGGCTCTGGTCCATAGGTGTACCCCATATAGCCCCTAAAGTATCAACTGCATGCTACTTTACCATAATAACATACAGCCAATAACCCAGACGGGTAAGTGAAACACAAAGTATTCATATTAATTTATTAAGTTATGTACATATAATGAAATCATACTGAGAACCAACCATTCCTATTCAAGTGGATCTATTGAATCTTGCATGAATGAATTGTCTGATTATTCATTTCGTTGATCTGCGTGTACGCTTGTCCCAAGAAAAATTGGCAGCATAACTCTTTGTCCTAGGGGGTTTCACAGGCTTGCTCTGAGCATACCACTCCCAGCCATTCTTCTCACAAAAGGCAACTGCATCCTCCAAATCTGTGAAGCTCAACTGAAATAGAAATATGAGTAACTAGCAGAAACACTCTTGTACTCACCTAAAGAATCATTCAACCACTTGTACATTACTTTTGTTAGATTTATTTTTCAATTAATCTGTTGTTCCAGTACTCTTTTTGCAAAATACCCAAGCTCAACTCCCCTACCCCCATCGGACACCGGCCACCAGATCAGCCCAAAAGTCATTCTATGAAGAGATTTTGGGCAACTATTTGGAGGAAAGGTTAATTTCCATTTACATGAGTTCTGTTTACATGTTTCCATTTAATGTGGTCTGTTATTGAAGGGAAAATATTCTATTTATCCAAGTTCTTTCATTAATGTCAGGTAAGAATCATGGGCTTTGTATTCAAACATCCATGCTGTTGCACAGCAGGGATCCTGAGCAATGTTTACATTGAGACACTTAAAATGTGGCCAAATCCTTTATTAATTCACATACATACATATACCAAGGCTTTTCCCCCCTTATAAGGGAGGTAGCCAAAAAATAAAGGCATAAAAACCACTCCCACCCATTCCATCCCCAATATCCTCCACTCACCTCCACTCTCTACCCTCCCTCTTATCTTGGCACCTCCTGGATGATGGGTCATCCCTGCAACTTTTCCACTGCCCTGGGTCAGAAGCAGTGTTGCAAGACACAGCAAGGCGACCCCCCTCTCCGTCCCCCATGCAGGAAAGGAGAAGACAGGGAAAAATCCCTTTGGGCTGCATCAAATTTTTCTCACACATACTCCCTCACCCCCTATCCCCTACCCATTCCACTTCATGCATCACATCATCATCCATACACAACCATTCTCCATTCACCCGTCTTCTGTCCTCTCCTGTCCTTCCTCAACAGACATTCCCCTCTTCCCCAAAGCCCCTTTTACCCCATCCATCCATTTCATCCTAGGACGCCCCCTCATGTTCACTCCCTCCACATCTGCCTTCCATACCTCTATACTATTCTTTCTTCACTTATTCTTTCCATGTGTCCAAACCATACCAATACTCTTTCATCCACCCTATCTCCCAACTCCCTTACCACCCCCGTTCTCTTCCTCACCTCCTCATTGCTTACTCTATTCAGCCTAGTAACTCCTATCATACTTCTCAGATGTTTTATCTCAAACACATTCAAACTCCTCTCTTCCTCTCTTATGTTCCATGCTTCTGCCCCATACAGTGCTGTCGGCACAATCACTCCACACAACCTCCTCTTAGCATCCATTCCCAAATGTATATTTCTCATTACACTTTTTATTCCACCAAGGCATTTACTCGCTTTTCTCAATCTACATTCTACCTCCAACCCCACTCCTCCCTTTCCTGCCACATTCACACCCAAGTATCTAAAACTATCCACTTCCTCCAGTCTCTCTCCATTAATTCTCACTTCCAGTCTGCTGCCACTTTCCCCCCTTGTACATCTCATCACCTTACTTTTACCCACATCTATCTTCAACTTCCTTCTTTCACACGCTCTCCCAAACTCTGTCACTAACTTCCTCAATCCCTCCTCCGATCCTGCCACAAGCAAAGTGTCGTCCGCAAACAACAGCTGGCTCACCTCCCACTTTTTTCCATTTTCTTTAACCATCTCCAATCTCTGACTCACCACCCTTGCATTTACCTCTCGCACCACCCTATCCATGTATAAATTGAACAGCCAGGGCAACATAACACATCCATGACAAAGTCCTACCTTTACCTCAAACCACCCACTCTCCATTTCTAATCCTGACACACGCTCTAATACCCTTGTAAAAACTCTTGACAGCTCCAAGCTTTCCTCCTATCCCATATATCTGCAAAACCTCCCACAGTACCTTCCTGTCTACCGTCATAACTTTTTTCCAGATCCATAAAAGCCCCAAAAACATCCTTACCTTTTCCTATAGATTTCTCACATATCTTGTCTTAATAGACCTTCATATATCTCCAGAGCACATGCACATGCATGAACACAGTTAATATCACTCCACTCATACTAGACACATGGGATTGAAATACATTTATGCTGCCAACTGTAACTCTAATTGTTATGCAACTTAAAATGTTGCCAAAACCCTCATTAACCTCTTCAATAAGGGTCCAATTCTTGTGGGCAGCATCAGCTACCTGATGTACAATGATGCATCACAATACTCACATTTTAAATATAAAATTACAGCTGTATTACTCATTCTCTTTCACTCTGATTATTAATAACCACGGAAAATATAATCAAGCCAGTTCACAGAATATGGGGGTCACTCAGCTACAACTACAAAATAAATATAATCAAAACCCAGATACTGGCATCCTCATATACCCACTTGTGCCTCATGACACATAGAACAATCAGCCCCATTGTTCCATACAATCTGGGCTGTGGGACCACATCATTGCTGGGTATATCAAGCTTTCAATTATTTTCTTCATCAAGTCTTCATTCATGTAGTTAAATGCCACTCTTACATTTTCCAACAGATTATAGATCTCTCCTATTATTTTCCTTATGTGTACTTCACATGATAGGCCATCTTTGATTATGATACTTGGATCTTCCTCCTCTTTTGATTCAATAAAAAAGCATCACCAGAAAGAACAGTTATGGCTGCCACAGACATAAACAAGGCTTTCAACAAGTATATCATAACCCCTCTTCACCCTATACATTCTAACTTATTCTTAATTTCCCCTTGAAGCTCACTCCATTCACTTCTACTTTCTCCATCCTCTCTGCTAGTCTTTCCTCACTAGACAATCATGAATCTACCATCTAAAATCTCTCTTTTCTCCCTTATCTCTGCCTTACCTCCACAGTTCTTACTTAAGGGGGTACGCGACACCTGGGGGGGTGAATTTGGTCAAGATATGGCATTTTTCAAAACTGTGTTCAAAATGTTCGTATACCACTTAGAAATAAATCCCGACAAATAATTTTCCAGCCGCGCGCAATTTAAAGGTCCTGGGTGAGGATTAAAGGGACAGATTTAAAGGCGCAACCCACACTAGAAGGAGGCGTGCCACTTAGGACCTTCAGGCGCAGCGAATAACGTTGAAATTTGATTGAATTTACACTCGCCCAGTGTATCAACGGCCAATACGATTGTGGAGGGGAAGGGAGGAAGGTGGAGGGAGAATATTTCGCCAACTTTGTGCGAAACTAAGCGTTAGTTACCGGCTAACTCTGAAAAGGGAAGTACGCATGTCTCATGAGCTCTCATTGCAATCTATTACTTTAGCTAGTACATATTACTCTTTAGTACAGTCATCATGGGTAGCAAAAAGAACAAAAGAACATCACAATGACAAAAAACAGCAGTTAAAGATGGCAAGCAGTCAAAGACGACTAAAGATCTCACCACCTCTCACTCCACCACCGCCCTCACCTGCACCTCTGTGACGGTGACAGAGGTAAAGGACAACATTAGACTAAACAATTCAAAGAGGAAGATTAAATCCAAAGAAGAAAGCAAGAGGAAAAAGATCAAGGCTATACAGGAAGAAGAAAGAAGAAGGGACATCATATGATGCTGGAGGGGGTGCCCTACCAACATAGATTGGCGAGGGGAATCTGATGAGGAAAGAGAAGGTGCCCACTACTGGAAAATAAACCTCTTTCCAATGATTTAGATACCCTGAAGACCCCCAGCAGAGAGGTTTCATATGAAGAAACCACCAAAGGTGCAAAAAAGCAAATTATATGATGTTGTCGTCTGTGCGTCGTCACTACTGTGACATACTTATACTTTAGTTTTTCAGTATTTAAAGTACTTATAATTAAAATATGTTGATAATTTTTACTGTACTTACTTATTATATAATAAGAATTAAGCCATGAAAAAATCAGTCAAATTGGTGAAACTATAAGCAAGTTACAGATATATTCATATTTCAAGTTGCCATATCTCCGTTCGATATTTTTCTACTTTTTTTTAATCATAAAAAATCTAATATACATTAGATTTAAATGAAACTTACAGGGAATATTACTTTTAGTAACTGCTAGGGCCGATCGTTCGAATATTTTGAATAGAATGAAAGAGTTCGGAGTAATAATGGAAACAAGAGCAAAAAAATTATATTTTTCACGATTTTTGCCAGCCCTTAAAATTGAAATGCCTGTATGCAAAAGTATAAAGGAAATTGTTCAATTACTCAATGACCGGCCCTAGGTGTGCCTACTGACTAATCATAGCCAAAATATAAAACAAATTGGTCCACGTATTATGGTGCTGTGCACTTTTAAATGTCGCTACTGGTATACGTACATGTGTACATATGTACATGTGTACATACATCATTCTGCTTCACCTAAAATGTAAGCAATATGGATACCTATTTACCTGAGAAGTTTCAGCTCTTTACTCTAAATATTTTAGAAAATGACCTCCAGGTGTCGCGTACCCCCTTAATCCATTCTTGTAACACCTATTGTATTTCTCAAACATTTCATAAAAAAAAAAAAAAAAAATCTGTCACCATACATTTTGTACCCACCCCCATATATATATTTCCCATACACTTTTCACTTCGACCTGACATTAACTCACTTCTTTTACTCTACAACTCGGCTCCACATCCACTTTTCTATTCAGTGCTGTATATTCTATTCTATCCAGCCTCTCACCCTTCATGTTTGCAATATGACCAATGACTGTGGTGGTCCTGCAAGATGGACAGTGGAACCACCCCATTTTCAAAACCTGTCAACCCTCTTGCCTCCATCAAGAGATGCAGCCATTAGGAGCAGAGACTCAGTCTCCAGACTGCATTTCTTACAACTTTTCATAATGGATCAGCTTTTGAGAGATATTTAGTGGTGTGTAAATGCACTACCACTTGTTGACTAATAAATGAAAGCAATTGTTCAAACTTACCTGAACATTTGAGAGTGGATCAGCTGTTGAGGACCAGCCCATCAGAGGATTCTCCCAACGTTCCCTATTCTCAAAGGTCAACTGCCATCTGAAGTAGAATATTATATTAACTTTATTTCTCTAAATACTCTTTTTTTTTAATAACAATGCATTTGTAAGTAAAAAAAATACTCAATTTTTCAAATGGTCCATGCACACACAGATCCTTTCCCATGTGTACTTATGCTTGACTTTCTTCTTAAACACTGTGTTAGCTATCATTAACTCTAAACACATCACCATCAACTCTGCACTATGATTTTTACCTGGCACTCTAAAATTCCCAACCACTCCTTCTATTGGTTCATCCCCTACTCTTGCATCAAGATCTCCCAACACTACTACATTGACATTCCTTCCACAACTCTCTAATCACTCATCTAAATCTATCCAGTTTCCCTTTCCTCTACCTCTTCTCACTACCATGCCCATGTGTGCATACAAAGACCCACATCACCCATCCCAGTTTCACATTCATCCACAGTACCCTCGAAGATACTTCATTTCACTCCACCACACGCTTCCCTACCAGCATAGCCACCCTTTCCCTCCCTCATCTCCTCACTCCAGACACCCTCCCTGACACACTCCCAAACTCAAAATCACTCCCTTTCAACTTGGTTTCACTTAATGCCAACACATTCACCTTCCTTCTCACAAACATACTGCCTATCTCTTCTATTTTACTCTTGTCTGTACCACACCCATGCACATTTCATGATCCAAATCTTAGGGTTCTGGTTGGAAATCTCATTCCAGACCCTCTTATGCTTCTTATATCCTCTTATATATAATAATCTATCTATACTCCATGGGCTTCTTCCCCCTTATAAGGGAGGTAACCAAGTCAAAGGCATGCACCAACTCCCATGCATTTCACTCCCCTCCACCACACTTTCCTCCCTCTTATCTTAGTTCCTCATGGATGAAGGGTCATCCCTGTCTCCTGACCACTGCTATGGTCTGAAGCAATGCAACTGGACAGAGTACATCCACAGCAAGGCCACTTCACTTAATTGATGACCCCTCCACTCGCCATCCCCTCATGCAGATAATAGGGAATATAGGGAGAAACCCCTTCAGGCTGCATGAAACTATCAACCAAATACATTCATTCCCCATTCCCCCACCATCCTCTTCCCCCACCCTTCCTTGCTTGACATGGAAAAGCGAGATGACAGAGAGAAATTCCTTTGTGTTGCATCAAAAATCCATACACAGCCATTCTCCACTCAACTCTGTCTTCTTCCTTTGCTGCTCAACAGATATTCCCCTTTTACTCAAAGCCCCTATTAACCCATTTTCTATATAATAATACATACATACACCAATGGCTTTTCCCCCTTACAAGGGAGGTAGCCAAAAAACAAAGGCATAAAATCCACTCCCAACCATTCCATCCCCACATACTCCACTCCCATTCACCCCCCTCCCTCCCTCTTATATTGGCTCCTCCTTGATGAAATGAATACATAAAATAAAACTTACTTGTGCTGGTTGTTGGATCCTGACTGCATGGCATTTTTGGTGGCACATTTGATGAGCACTCGACGAGTATGAGTGTGCTCCTCTGGCACTCCAGTGATGTGGGTCACATCTACCTGAGGAATATAGTCTAGGATCAATGGATATCATTTACAGGGGTCAACATAAACCAGAGCTCTTACAGCAAAGATGAAACAACATTTCCTGAATATCCTTACCACTGCCAATTTTCCTTGAATGTAACCTTGGTTAAGTACATTATTGTGAATGTGGATACGTATACATTCACTGAACTAGGAGTATTTTTCTTTCTGACTTTCAGGAAAATTAAATTATTATGTGAAAAACTAATAATAAAAATTGTTGCCTCGAATTTTGTTAAGTGGAAACCCTGCAGTCCCACACTGGCTGGCAAGTCCTTGGGGACACCCACAGATTTCTCTGGGAAGAAATTTGTTGTACTGGTGTGAGATGGTTTTTACATCCATGTATTTTTCGTAAAAACATGGTGTTTTATTAATAAGCTGATATAAAAGCTGACAGTTTTTTAATTTTCCTTTTTATTTATTCGTAGTGGAGAGTTGATGGTGCAGATGCGTCTAGAAATAGAGTTGATGATAGCAAATACAGTGTTTAGGAAGAAAGTCAAGCATGAGTACACAATCACTCCTTCATACAGTCTCCTTTTAGCATCCATTCCCAAATGTCTATTCCTCATCACACTATTTAATCCACCAAGGCATTTACTCGCTTCTCTTAGTATACATTATACCTCTACCTCCACTCCACCTTTTCCTGCCACATTTGCACCCAAGTATCTAAAACTATCCACTTCCTCCAGTCACTCTCACTTAATGCTCACTTCCAGTCTGCTGCCACTTTCACCCCTTGTACATCTCATCACCTTACTTTTACCCACATTTATCTTCAGCTTTCTTCTTTCACACACTCTCCCAAACTCTTTCACCAACTTCCTCAATCCCTCCTCCGATCCTGCCATAAGCACAGTGTAGTCCGCAAACAACAGCTGGCTCACCTCCCACTTTTTTTCATTTCTTTTGACCACCTCCAATCCCTGACCCACCACCCTTGCATTTACCTCTCACACCACCCCATCCATGTACAAGTTGAACAGCCAGGGCGACATAACGCATCCCTGATGAAGTCCCATCTTTACCTCGAACCACTCACTCTCTCCATTTCTTATCCTGACACATGCTCTACTACTCTCGTAAAATCTCTTGACAGCTCCTAAAAGCTTTCCTCCTATCCTGTATATCTGCAAAATCTCCCATAGTGCCTTCCTGTCTACCCTGTCATAACCCTTTTCCAGATCTATAAAAGCCCCAAAAACATCCTTCACCTTTCCTATAGCTTTCTCACATATCTGTCTTGCCACAAAAATCTGATCTACACAACCTCTACCCATCCTAAATCCACACTGTTCCTCACCAATTACTCCCTCTGTTCCTCTTCTAATCCTCTCAATCAAGATCCTCCCATAAGCCTTCCCAACTACACTTAACAAGCTAATCCATCTGAAACTACTACACTCACACTTGTCCCCTTTTCCCTTGTAAATTGGAACTATACAGGCACTCCTCCAGTCCTCTGGCATTCTACCCTCTCTCCAGCAAACATTAAATAACCTCACCAACCAGTCCACCATCACTGTACCTCCTTTTTTTTTTTTAGACATTCTGCATGGCATCCATCCAGACTAGGTGCCTTACCTGCTTTCATCATCTTAACAACTGCCTTCACTTCATCCTTCCTTATTTCTCCATTTTCCTCACTCACCACGGTCATTTTCTTATCATTTCCCACTGCAACTATCTTTCCCTCCCTATCCTCCTTCACATTTAGCAACTCCCTAAAATATTCTGCCCATCTTCCCCTTACTGCCTTCTCTTCCATTATCAACTCTCCATCTGCACCTTTTACCTTTTCTTCTCTACTTGATTCGCCTCCTCTTCCTCTTAATTTTTCCAAAACATCTTTTTATTACTTTCAAAATTTTGTCATACTCTTACCCCATTTCAAATATGCTCTCCTCTTTGCCTCCTTTACCTTTTGCTTTACTTCTCTTTTCTTTTCTTTGTACCTCTCATGTGACTCCCTCGTCCTATTTTGTAACCAATCTGTGAAAGCTCGTTTCTTCTCTTCTACAACTTTCTTTGTTTCCTCATCCCACCATTCACTACCCTTCCTTCTGTTTCCTCCTGTCCTTCTTGTTCCACACACCATCTTTCCACACTTTGTGACTTCTTGAACCATCCCCATTCCTCCTCCACTCCTAGCTCTACTCTATCCTTCTCTCCCTCCCACTCCTCTCTCAGCTTCTTCTTGTACTCCTTCTCCTTTTCCTTTTCATTTAAAGAGTTCACTATAAGCACCTCCCTACCTTTTGTCCTTTTCCTCTTTCTCCATCTATCCTCCACTCTCAACTTACCTTCCATCAGAAAATGATCTGATATTCCCCCACCCTCTCCCCTTAGCACATGTACATCCATAACTCTTCCTATTATACTCCTATCTACCACTACATAGTCCATTAATGCTCTATCTACTGCCCTTCCATCCACCACCCTCTCCCATGTGTACTTATGCTTTACTTTCTTCCGAAACACTGTATTTGGTATCATCAACTCTCTTTCTAGACACATCTCCACCATCAACTCTCCACTACAATTCTTTCCTTAGAATATATAAAAATAATAAAAATAATAAAAATATACGGTTTCTATTTTGTGGACTTTCACCTATTGTGGGGAGTTCTGAAACATAACCACTGCAATAATCAAGGGATAACTGTAATCCATCTTACACTGAATCTAAGGAAAAGATGGTTTCAATTTACAAACATTTCGGGTTACAGACTATTTACTGGAAAGAACTAAATTCATGAATTGAGGGTCTTCTGTGCATTCCCTGAGTGACTTGTGGGCTCATCTCGAGACTGTTATGGGACTTCTGCAAGAGAGACCAGGAGCACTGGATTGATTGCATGTATCGTGCATATGAGGGGGGGGGTGTACTGTCCCATCATCCAATCCATAATATAACACTGTGAGAGAAGTTGAAGAAGAAGAAGAAAGGAAGGCAGGAAAATGAAAGAATTTTGCTTACTGGTGCATCAATGGTAATGTATCCAGAAATGGCCTTGTGATGTCTGGCTTCCTCCTGGGTGTGGACAACTTTACTGGAGTCCTGAGGTACTAATTCTTTCCGCTGTCCTCCCTCATTAAGTGTGGCTGACACACTTAGTGCTCTGAAACTGAAAGACTTGGTGAGATGGTACATAAACATATAAATCATGGGAAATGCACATGTTAATTCACATTTTGTGTGCTTAATACATTCCACACTTGCTTAGTAATGCTGTCACACTTACAATAGTTTCATTGTAAGTTTATTTGGCATTGCATCAGTATACATGAAGTGCAGATAATGAAAAGAACACATAGTTCGAAATAACAATTACAATTGCCGAGGATAACACAAAAAAGCATGTAAGCTTATTTCCATTTTATTTAGCTTGTAGAAACCTTCATTTTTTGCAATGTGTGTGTGTGTGTGTGTGTGCAAACACACACAAATAAATGAATGTTTCCAATTGGCAAAAGAGAACATTTTTTCTGTGGGAATGTGAGGTGGAGAAAAAAAAAAGTTTAGAAGATGTAGATGTAGAAGTGAGGTAAGTGCTCAATCTCTTAGGATCATTGGATATGACAAAAGCTTCAGGATCTGATGGGATCTTAAATTGGATACTTAAACAATGTAGGGAACACCTAGTGGACAAGATTCAAGGAATTGTATTGCTCTATTGGAAAAGGGCAATTCATAAAGGTGGAAATAAGGAGACACCACTAAATCATAGGCCAGTATTAATGACCAGCACAATAGTGAAGTTGTGTGAAAGGATTGTGAAAGATCAATGGACTAAATATCTTAGCTGAGGAAATGGACAAGTTATTCCTGAATGCTGCAAGTAGAGAGAACTGGGTATTAACCACTCTTATGACTATGTATGAGCAAGTTTTTGTCTTGCCAGGAGACCCACTTACTATCACACCACATCTTTTCCATGAGATTAGAATGATAGGACCCCCTCCCCTTCTGCCGTGTAAAGAAAGTCATACCTGGTTCCAGTCAGAACAGTGGATGAGTGGTCTACTTGTTGACTTCTTTTGCCTCAGGGGGCACTCAATCTGTCCATTTAGGCAGTGTTCACTGTTGATCGTCTTAACAAAGACTATATACCCATGGCTTTTTCCCCAATAGTTTTACAGCCAGTCCAATTGGGAAACTTGCATGTTGAGGAAAGCCCTTAGAAGCCTAAGAGGACATATGTAATCCTTACAGACAGTGTAGCAATGGGATACCCTCTCTAAGTACTCATTGCCAACTTCTTAATGGGAACTATAGAAGAAAAGATCCTGGCAGAAAAGAAGCCTAACACCTATTATAGATACACAGACAACATTGTTATGGTAAATAACATTGAAAAACTGGAGGATCTTTACCAGCATCTCATGGAAGAATTAGGCCTCATTTTCACCAATGAGAATGGTATCATTGGCTCCCTTAAAAGGGGGAAGAACCCTATTGGTATATAGATAAATACCTCTTGCCAAAAACTTCTTGCAAATCTTCCTTATCACAAAAACTTGATCCACATACCCTGTCTCCTATATCCATGTTATTTCTCACCAATTATTCCCTCTGTTCATATCCTAATCCTCTCAATGACCACCCTCCTACATGCCTTTACAACTACATTCAACACTGTTCCTTCTAAAACTACTACTTTCACATTTGTCCCCTTTTTCTTTGTAAAGTGGAATTACACAAGCACTCCTACAGTAATCTGGCACACTTCTCTCCTTTAGGCACACACTAAACCTTACCCATCAATCCACTTTAATCATTTCTCCCTTTGTCACACTCCACATGATACCCATCCAACCCAGGTACCTTATCATCTATCATAATTTTCAATGCTCTTGGTACCTCATCTTCTCTTACATTTCTGTTATTTTCCTCTCCCATCATAGTCATCTTCCTAGCTCCTCCCACTGCCACAATCAATCAATCAATCCCCAACTTCCTCCACATTCAACAATTCTCTGATATACTCTACCCATCTTTCCTTTACCACTTTCACTTTCATTAACATCTGTCCATCTGCACCTATCACCTTTTCCTCTCTACCTGACTCACCCCTTTCCTTTCTTCACTGCTTTCCTTTTAAGAGAATAAACATTAAACATTGACAAAACATGCATGAGTAAAGAAGTGGAGGCATTCACATTATACATCAACTCTATCCTAAAGGGGGACTAGAATCAATCCAGCAATCCACCTGGATAAGTTGAAAGAAATTTATTGCTTAGCTACTTTCTCCAAGAATCAGTTAAATCCCTATAACAAAAACCCATTAAAAATCCTGCAATTGCTTAAGTTTATATGCCTCTTGTACTATGATGGCCCTTCTGACCTTGGTATCATTGACTCTGAAAAGACCTTCTTATGACTTCTATAGACATCAAATAGTACAAATTTCTTGTTATACAATAACAGTACATTTGTAAGAATTTCATTTAATACATTATTTATGACTTCCCACTATGACTGGTATTTATAAAGATGTTTGCTAGCCTTAAAGCTGCTATTCTTACCTATATCATTAGCTTGCTCTTATCATTCTGAGTAATTTGAATCCCATATAAGTATCACAAATTAATAGTAATATTGGTACCAATTTCTAAATATTGAATGTGGGGGGGGGCCACTGGGACAGGTAAAGTGTTTCTTCCCAACAAAATTGGTAAGGTCATCTCTGAAACTACCAAGTTAGGTGAGGGTGTGCTGCTCTGTGCCAGCCTTAGAATCACTACTACTTCATGGTATTTATACATGGTGTTCAAAATATTCGACCCGTCATCCAGGAGGTGCTCAGATGAGAGGAAGGGTGGGAGGGGTGTGGAGTGTATTTAGGGATGAAATGGGTGGGAGTGTTTTTATGCCTTTCCTTTTGTGGCTACCTCCCTTGGAAGGGGGAAAAAGCCTTGGTATATGTATGTATGTATGTATGTTCAAAATATTCAAGACGATATGAGCTAACCAATGATATAGGTAAGAATTACAGCTGTGAGACTGGCAAATATTTTCATAATGTTTGCCAACCTCACAGCTGCAATTCTTACCTACATCATTGACTAGCTCTTACAATTCTGAGTATTTTGATCCCCATGTGTATCGCAAATAAATAGTACATAACATCAGTAGCAATTCTTAAGTGTTTTTTTTTTTTTTTGGGGGGGGGGGGCAGGAAAGGGTTTTTTCCGACTAGGTTGATAAAAATCTTTAAAATTACCCGGTTAGGGTGTAGGCGTGCTACTCTGCAGTGCAGCCCCTGTCAATAAGACACTAAGTTTTTAAAAATAGTCACTAACAATTTGGGATATTTATATATATATATGGTTAAAAATACTCAGAATAAGAGCTAGCAGATCATATAAGTAAAAATTAGGTATTATTTTAGTTGTGCACACCTACACTATATAGCATTAAAAAATTAAATATCAAGTTTGTGAATTATAATACATGAACATAGACTTATGCGATTTTCTTGGTGGAAATAAATAACAAAAAACCTTGCTACAAGCAAATCCACTAACGAATGAAGCTACTGGGATACGGTATGGACACCATGCTGTCATCTGTCTGGTCTAGTCACTGTCCGTTAGATGATGGCTTTCACGTGGACTGGGTGTTCTCCAACTCTAGGTGACATTAATAAATGCTGTTACAAAGACAATTCTTAAGTTTTTTGTTTTTTTTTGTAACAGGACAGGGTTTTTTTTCCAACTAGGTTGATAAAAATCTTTAAAATTACCCGGTTAGGTTAAGTGTAGGTGTGCTACTCTGCAGTGCAGCCCCTGTCAATAAGACACTAAGTTTTTAAAAATAGTCACTAACAATTTGGGGTATTTATATATATATATGGTTAAAAATACTCAGAATAAGAACTAGCAGATGATATAGGTAAAAATTAGATATTATTCTAGTTGTGCACACCTACAAGATATAGCATTAAAAATTAAATATTAAGTTTGTGAATTATAATACATGAACATAGTATGCTATTTTCTTGGCAGAAATAAATAACAAAAAACCTTGCTACGAGCAAATCTACTAATGAATGAAGCTACTGGGATACGATAGGGACACCATGCTGTCATCGTTCCAGTCTAGTCACTGTCCATTAGACGATGGCTTTCACATTGTGGACCGGATGTTCTCCAACTCTAGGTGACGTTGATAAGCGCTGTTACAAAGACAACAGGGCTTCCTTGGACTTTATGAGTGAACACAGGGTTCTGCTGTCGTCTGTTAAATGCCCAAAGTACAATAATAATCAGGCCGTCAGCATCCGTGATGATGACGATGACCTGGATGATCTTTAAAATTTCCAGAACGGAATTGTTAAATATAGGTTAGGTTAGGTTAGAATAGACAAATTTATCATCCTTTCATTTCTTCGATCTTGGCATCTATCAAAAACAAACATGGCATACCATTCAACTACAACTTTGTTTATTAATAGATCGCTTTTAGCAACTTTTGTTATTGATTTCCGCCAAGAAAATTGGATATGTATTATAATTCATAAAATTAATAATTAATTTTCTATTGCTATATTGCACTTCTAAAAATTTACTAAATGCCCTCATAAATAAAGCCTAAAGGTGTTCAAATATAGATCTAAAAGGAATATAATTTTTTTTAACAATAGTCAATGATTGGAACAACCTCCCTGAACCAGTCCAGTGTTGTGGTAAATTTGATGAGTGTGGTGAAAATGATGAAGCAGAAATTTGACAAAGGAATTTTCAGAAAATATAAAATTAACCGATGAAATGCCTGCATTTTGATTTTGTCACAAGCCTTCACAAGCAGCAAGCTGTAGTTAGAAAGTATTAACTAATTAAGACCTAAGTCTGCACCCTAATCACGAACACGTCATAAATAATATACATGAATATTGAGCCAGGTTTCACAGGCTACAAATGCTTGTAGCCTTTCATCTGTGTGAATGATAAAATAAAACACACTAAAATAAACACCCGGAATAAACTCAACAGCTCAACACCTCCGACAACCCACTTGCTTCCTAATTACATTACCATATAGTGACTGGTCCAAGTGATTAAATTACCCTTTTGATAAATTTATTAAACACACTTGAATCTCTCTTATTCTATGCAATTTACCTTGTTGGCCTAAAAGCCTTGGAAACTTGAGGCAATGCATATCTACAAATACGGTGAGCCATCTTCTTGTTTTGTTCAACAATCAGCTGTTTCTGGGTCTTTTCTTACTGCCCAAATATAAAGAATGCACAAATAGAATATGAAATAAGCATTATTTAATTGTAAATATAATCCATATTATTAGAGTCTAAATAACAGTCATTGGAATAAAATATTTTCCACTGATAAATGTCAACCTTTTAGATGAGATATGAACGATGAAGGCGCGAAACGAGTTAATAAATTTTGTAGTGCAGGCAGCAGGGGTTTTTTGAGCAACAAATTTAACTCCATAACGCCAAGAAGGTAAGGGTAGTTTGTAATATTTATATTATTTAACTCATGCTTTGTTGTAATATTCTGCAGGTGGCCTGCCAAATTAGTTGAGAAGAAACCTTCCCAATTGCACACACAACCAAGTGCCAAGTGGCCACCTAGTTTATATGTCAATATTTTATTAGGTACGTTAATAAAAAAACCCCACAATACGTACTCCTGTGTCGGTAGAGTAATGAAAATAGTGAACAATTAGTTATTAATATCATTTCTTTTATGGAAAGTGAGAGAACTGTCCAAAGCCCTCTTGAGTCTTGGCAGTTTCTCTAAGCAATCTATTGAATGGTTATGGTGCTTCCCTACGTGTAACGTTAAGTTAGGAATGTATCAATCGTAAGTCAGTACATTATGTCCAGGTCATTTAGGACGTGGCTACATAAAGTTGCAATACATGTATAACTACGACAGAACCGGATCAAGTGTGAGGCTCTCCTCGAAGTTATATTTAATTCTCAGGATTGCCCAGTAATTGTTTTTTTTTTCTTCAAAGATACAGATGAAGTTCTGGAAGAGGCTCATGCCAGTGACTCCAGCTCAATAACCTGATTGCCACTATTCCCGGCATGTACGGTGATGGTGGATGTTATTTGTGCTCTATAATTAAATTTTTGTTCTTGGCTTTTCTATATTTTATATAATCTTGATTCAAATTGTAACACTGCATTGACCACCCACTGGCAAATCATTCCAAGTATTTACTACCCAATTTGAAAAGACATATTTGATATTTTCCTATATTTAGTCTTGCTCTCTCTTTGAAAATCTTTGAATTTCCTCTTATTGTATTGTCCTCCCTCATCTTAGAAATACCTCTTATACATTGTTGGTCATACTTCTGGGTAATAATCTTGTAAGTTTCAATTTGATCTCCTCTTGTCTTGATCTTCTGTATGCCAGTGTCGGTAGATCTAATTTCTTCAGCCTTTCTTCATAATCATGTCCTCTCAGCTGTGGTATCATTCTTGTGGATCTTCGTTGAACATTTTCAATAGCATCGATATCTTTAACTAGATGAGGACATCAGATCTGATTAGCATATTCTAAATGAGGCCTTACTAGTGCAATGTACAATCAAGTGCAATGTGCAATCAAGGTGGACAGAATTTCTCCTAATAATGCCAAGAATGTTGTTAGCCTTATTGATTTTCTCGGTTAAATGCTCAGTGAATATCAGATGGTCATCGATGACAATTCTTTAACATCAGATCTACTTATTCTCATATGTTTATTTTCATCTGGATGGAAGTTGAGCATCCATCTCTGACCATTTTCTCAGTTCATCTATGTCTTCCTGAAGCTTGTTACAATCCTCTTCATTTGTAATTGTTCAAAAAATCTTGGTATCATCTGCATAAATATATTGTACTCTTGTTCTTTAACATCAGATCTACCTATTCTCATATGTTTATTTTCATCTGGATGGAAGTTGAGCATCCATCTCAGACCATTTTCTCAGTTCATCTATCTTCCTGAAGCTTGTTACAATCCTCTTCATTTGTAATTGTTCAAAACATCATCTGCATAGATACAGTATATACTTGGCTCCGGAAGATCATTGATGAACTTAGATAACAGAGGCCCCTGAGGCACTCCATTGGCAACCTCCCTTCAATCAGAGGCCTCACCATTAGCCATTACTTGTTGCTTTCTTCCAGACAAAAAATTTTTAATCCACTGGAATGGATTACCGTGTATTCCATAAATTTTTATCCTAGCCAGTAGTCTTTTGTGTGGAACTTGGTCAAATGCCTTCATGAAATCACAATAGACTACATCTATGGCTTCACCCTCGTCAATGATCTCCATCCATTTTTCCAAGACCTGAATCAGTTAAAGCACTTGATCTGCCAGAGATGAACCCAAATTGTTTATCACTAAATAAGTTTTGCATTTTCATATGGTGGATTATTGCTTCTCTCAGGACTGATTCCATTAATTTACTGAAAACACTAGTTAGGCTTACAGGTCTTTAGTTACCAGGGTCACTCTTGCTTCCCTTCTTAAATATTGGTGTTATTTGCTCTTTTTGGATGGAATTAAATGAGTGCATAGAGGGACTAGGGGGTAAATCCATATGAAACCTACCAATTTTTTTGCAAATTTGAACCTCACCGTCACCGATTTTTATGAAATTCGGTATGCATGTAGAACTCGGTAAGGCAAATTGATTGAGATTAGTCTCACGTTTTCTATCTTTTATAGAACCAGAATTATGGCTTCCGGAAATTTTGAGAAAAATCTAAATTTTGAAGGTACGGCCTAATTTCAAACATGCATAACTTTGTTAGTTTTTGTCGTAGAACATTCGTTCATATGTCATTGTAAAGCTAATGAGTAGCTCTGCAACTTTTATTCTATTCATATTTTACCTATGAGGTCAAATAAAAAAGTTCCATTTGACCTTGACCTTTGACCTTGAATAACAAAAAACACGCCATCTTCGATTTTTTTCATTTTTTGTACAAATATTCACCATCATCTTAATAACCTTCATGCCAAATTTCATAGTGGGACATTCATGGGATCAGAAGTTACAGGCACTTAAATAACTATAGGTATAAGAAAATTTTGGTATTTTTTGATCTGTATTATTTCAAAAAATTCATATCTCGGTTATTTTTCATCACAAAACGTTCACTAATATACCATTTTAAAGCTGATGATTAGCTCTACATCTTTCATTCTATGCATTTTCTACCTAAAAGGTCAAATAAAAAAGTTGTCTAACCTTACAAAAACTTTTTTTTGTGGGGTACAAAACTTCACTACTTACCTTATTGTATTCAATATCCAGGTATACAAACTGCTTGTGTATAGGATTTGTATATCTAAATTTTTTATCTAATATTAAATAAATAAAATATAATATTTATAAATAAAATATCTAATATTTTGTATATCTAAATTTTTTTTATATCCTTTTTACAGATAAAATATTTACCCACCAACAGAAATAAGTTTAAAAATGCTTGGAAGAAGTTTTAAATTCAAGAAAGTGTGTTGTAATCCTATCAACCTTCATGATGATGATCCTAATAAGAAAGGAAATCGGCAAATGTCAGAAGACTTTGTGGCAAAGAACATTGCATTTAACCTTACAGAAGGTTATTATATTTGTGACAAATGCAGGAAAGAAATTACGAAAAGAAGTCGAGAATTACAAACTACTGAAATAGAAAATGAACCAGCAACAGTCCCTGAAACAACAGATAATGAATCATCATCTTCTTCAGATAAAAGGTCGGAAGATGATGTTTTTGTTGACAAAGATACTGACCTGAAAGCACTTAATGAGTCTCTATCAATCATTGGAGAGTCACCAGTAAAAAAACAAAGACTTGAAAAAGGAATTTACTATAAGGAAGAAAAAGCCAAGAAAATCCAAGATAATATTTGCAGTAAATTACAAATTGGTTCAGCACCATCAACATCAAAAGACCATACAACAGCATCTGCCTCTCACTTTACAAATGCAGATGAAGAAATTGTTATTCAGCTAAAAGAAAAATTTAATACAACAGAAAAACGTTCAGAAAAACTCCAGATTTTGACTGTTCTTCCAAAAAGCTGGAGCAGATCAAAAATCCAGGAAGAGTTCAAGGTGACCCAATATATGGCTAGACAAGCAAAAAACTTAGTAAAAGAAAAAGGTTTCATGGCTCTCCCAAACAAAAGATTACCAACTTTCTCAAAAGAAACTGAAAACATTATCTTACATTTCTACAAATCTGAGGAAATAAGTAGGATTATGCCAGGAAAGAAAGATTATAAATCTGTCAGGAAAGGAGGATTTAAGGTACAAGAACAGAAACATCTAATTCTTTGTAACCTCAGGGAAGCATACAAATTATTGAAAACAAAACATCCTTCCTTAAAGGTAGGGTTTTCAAAATTTGCAGAACTTAGGCCAAAGGAATGCATATTGGCAGGCGGAGCTGGAACACATGTATAGTGTATGTGTATGCACCATCCACCAGAATATTAAGCTGATGATAGTAGGATCCGGGCTTTCTTGTTGTACAGAAGGTGAAGAGATTCATTTGAGTGATTACACTAGTTGCTTAGCTGCTACTACTTGCAATGAAAAGTCAGTTGACTGTTTTTTTCATCAGTGTTCTGATTGCAACTCTCTCTCGAATAATTTTGCTGAATATTTAGAGACAATTTTTGAAAAACACATGATTGATGACATTTCATATAAAAGGTGGATTTCTACAGATCGAACAACATTAGAAACCATCAGTAAATCTGTAAATGAGTTTATTGAAGAATTTTGTTCTAATCTTAAATTATTGAAACGGCATGATTATATTGCAAAGCATCAATCGCAATTTTGCGCTGAGAAAAAGAGAACATTAGGTGATGGAGAAATGTTGATTTTGGCAGATTTTGCTGAAAATTACTCATTCATTTTACAAGATGCAGCTCAGGGGTTTCATTGGAATAATGCACAAGCTACATTACACCCCTTTGTATGCTATTATAAAGATGAGGAAGAGCTTAAACATCTAAATGCTGTAATTATTTCTGATTGTTTACACCACGACACCATTGCAGTACATTTATTTAAAAAAAAAGTTATAGAAATTTTGAAAACAAAAATTCCTGGAGAAATAAATAAATTGATTTATTTTTCAGATGGTGCTGCCTCCCAGTATAAAAATTTTAAAAATTTCATAAACTTGTGTCATCATGAAAAGGACTTTGATATGAAAGCAGAATGGCATTTTTTTGCCACTTCACATGGCAAAGGACCATGTGATGGGTTGGGTGGAACTATTAAAAGATTAGCAGCAAAAGCTAGTCTGCAGAGAGCCTACAACAACCAAATCATGACACCAAGACAACTCTATGAATTTGGAAAAGAAAACATTCCAGGCATACATTTTTTATATGCCTCTCAAGAAGAATGGTCTAAAGAAAAAACATTACTGGAAGAAAGATTTAACATCGCTTGCACAATACCAGGCACTCAGAAACTGCATAGCTTTGTTCCAACATCTCTGTCAGAACTCAAAGTAAAATTTGTATCAAATAGCACTGATGATAAAACCGTAAGAATACGTAAACAGACCAATTTCATATTTGAAGAAATCAAAGGATTTGTGACAGCAATGTATGACCAAAAATGGTATTTGGCATGTGTCCTAGAAACATATTCAGATTTAATGGAAGTAAAACTAACATTTTTGGAACCTAATGGACCTTCTCCTTCTTTCAAATATCCACGAATACCAGATATTTTAATTGTACCAGAGAAGGACATTTTAAGCATTGTAGATCCACAAACTGCAACAGGAAGAACATACAATCTCTCTGATAAAGAAATTAAAAAAGCATCTGAATTATTAAATGAAAAATTATCTTAATAATCATTAAAATCCAGGGTGGATGGAGGGACCTGTGGCTTTTTCTGCTGAGCTATCAGGGGTGGCCCCTTAGGCGATGGGGATACCAAATTGTGTACAATTTGGTAGTGGCTTTGCCACCATGGACCATAGCAGACATGCTCAGTCATGAGTATGATACTTTAATAGTATGATAAGTTTTAAATAGTCAGGTATTTAGTGTAAAATTAATTAGGTAGAATTACAATTTACAAACAAAACACAAAATGACGGCATTTTAAATTTTTCAAGGTCAGTGGTCGTTCACAACTTTTTTATTTGACCTTGAAGGTAAAAGGTGCATAGAATAAACGTTGTAGAGCTAATCATCAGCATTAAAATGGTATGTTAGTGAACATTTTATGATTAAAAATAACCGAGATTTGAATTTCTAAAAATAATACATATAAAAAAATACCAAAATTTTCTTATACCTATAGTTATTTAAGTGCCTGTAACTTCTGATCCCCTGTATGTCCCACTATCAAATTTGGCATGAAGGTTATTAAGATGATGGTGAATATTTGTACAAAAAATGAAAAAAATCGAAGATGGCGTGTTTTTTGTTATTCAAGGTCAAAGGTCAAGGTCAAATGGTACTTTTTTATTTGACCTCATAGGTAAAAAATGAATAGAATAAAAGTTGCAGAGCTACTCATTAGCTTTACAATGACATATGAACGAATGTTCTACGACAAAAACTAACAAAGTTATGCATGTCTGAAATTAGGCCGTACCTTCAAAATTTCGATTTTTCTCAAAATTGTCGGAAACCATAATTCTGGTTCTATAAAAGATAGAAACGTGAGACTAGTCTCAATCAATTTGTCTCACCGAGTTCTACTTGCACACCAAATTTCATCAAAATCTGTGACAATGAGTTATAAGTCATTGGTAGGTTTCATATGGAATATATATAGGGAGAAATGTAAATGTAGTGGTGTTGGGAGACCCTAATGTTAGGGTAGGAAATGAACCAATAGACAAAGTGATTGGGAAGTATGGAGTTCTAGGAAAAAATCGAAGTGGAGAGTTGATGGTGGAGATGTGTCTTGAAAGAGAGTTGATGATAGCAAATACAGTGTTTAACCACTTCACTCCAGGCCAAAATCTTGCAGGCAGCATTAGCTGCCAGACGTACGATGTTGCGTCATAATACTCGCATCATAAAAAATAGTCACCGCTTATATCGATCGTTCTCTCATTCACTCGTGAATTTTGATAACCATAGAAAATGTGATGAAGCCAGTTTAGAGAGTATGTCAGTTACGCAGGGACAACTACAATAAATATAATCAAGATGTCGATATGGCAGCTTCACATATCCACTTGCTCCTCATCCCGCCTACGTAGGCGGCACCGTATGGAAGAGGTTAAGAAGAAAGTCAAGATTAAGTACACATGGGAGAGGGTGGTAGATAGAGCGTTAATGGACTATATAGTGGTAACCAGGAATATGGTAGGAAGAGTTAAGGATGTACATGTTCTAAGGGGAGAGAGTGGGGGGAATATCAGATCATTTTTTGGTAGAAGGTAAGTTGAGAGTGGAGAAGGAGGAAAAGGGCAGAAGGTAGAGAGGTACTTAAAGTAAACTGCTGAAATGAGAAAGAAAAGGAGGAGTATAAGAAATAGCTGAGAGAGGAGTGGGAGGGAGTGAATGATAGAGTAGAACTGGGAGTGGAGGAGGAATAGGGGTGGTTCAAGGAGGGAGTCATAAGGTGTGCAAAGATGGTGTGTGAAACAAGCAGGACAGGAAGAAAAAGAAGGATGGGTAGTGAGTGGTGGGATGCGGAAGCAAAGAAGGGTGTAGAGGATTAAAAGCAGGCTTTCATATAATAGTTACAAATTAAGATGAGGGAATCATATGAGAGGTACAAAGTAAAGAGAAGAAAAGTAAAACTTAAGATAAAGGTGGCAAAGGGGAGAGCGGATGTGAAATGGGGTAAGAGTATGACAGAAAATTTTGAAAGTAATAAAAAGATGTTTTGGAAAGAAATTAAGAGAGGAAGAGGAGGCAAATCAAGTAGAGAAGAAAAGCTAAAAGGTGCAGATAGAGGGATGATAATGGAAGAGAAGGCAGTGAGAGGAAGGTGGGCAGAGTATTTTAGGGAGTTGTTAAATGTGAAGGAGGATAGGGAGGGAAAGGTAGTTGCAGTGGGAAGCGCTAAGAAAATGAATGTGATGAGTGAGGAAAATGGAGGAGAAATAAGGAAAGATGAAGTGAAGGCAGCTGTTAAGATGATGAGAGCATGTAAGGCAGCTGAGTTGGATGGATGTCAAACAGAATGTCTGAGAAAAGGAGGTACAGTGATGGTGGACTGGTTGGTGAGGTTATTTAATGTTTGTTTAAGAGAGGATAGAATGCCGGAGGACTGGAGGAGTGCCTGTATAGTTCCACTGTACAAGGGAAAGGGAGACCAGTGTGAGTGTAGTAGTTTCAGAGGGATCAGCTTGTTGAGTGTAGTTGGGAAAGCTTATGGGAGGGTGTTGATTGAGCAGATTAGGAGAGGAACAGAGGGAGTAATTGGTGAGGAACAGTGTGGATTTAGGTCAAGTAGGGGTTGTGTAGATCAGATTTTTGTGGTAAGACAGATATATGAGAAAGCTGTAGGAAAGGTAAGGATGTTTTTTTTTTTTTTTTTTGGCTTTTATGGATCTGGAAAAGGGTTATGACAGGGTAGACAGGAAGGCACTGTGGGAGGTATTGCAGATATATGGGATAGTAGGAAAGCTGTTTAAAGCAGTAGTTTTTACAAGAGTAGTAGAGCTTGTGTTAGGATTAGAAATGGAGTGGTTTGAGGTAAAGGTGGGACTTCAAAAGGGATGTGTTATGTCACCCAGGCTGTTCAATTTATACATGGATGGGGTGGTGTGAGAGGTGAATGCAAGGGTAATGGGTCAGGGATTGGAGATGGTTAGAGAAAATGGAGAAAAGTGGAAGATAAGCCAGTTGTTGTTTGCTGATGACACTGCACTTGTACCAGGATCAGAGGAGGGATTCAGGAAATTCGTGACAGAGTTTGGGAAGGTGTGCGAAAGAAGGCAGTTGAAGATAAATATGGTTAAAAGTAAGGTGATGAGATGTACAAAGGGAGAAAATGGTAGCAGACTGGAAGAGAGACTGGAGGAAGTGGATAGTTTAAATACTATGAATGTGGCAGGAACAAAAGGAGTGGAGGTGGAGGTAGAATGTAGATTGAGAGAAGCGAGTAAATGCCTTGGGGGATTGAAAAATGTAATGAGAAATAGATATTTGGGAATGGATGCTAAGAGGAGATTGTATGAAGGAGTGATTGTGCCGACAGCACTGTACAGGGCAGAAACATGGAAGATAAGGAGGAAAAGAGAAGGAGTTTGAATGTGTTTGAGATGAAATGCCTGAGAAGTATGATAGGGGTT
The DNA here is from genome assembly GCF_046742065.1 of Oratosquilla oratoria. Taxonomy (NCBI): domain Eukaryota; kingdom Metazoa; phylum Arthropoda; class Malacostraca; order Stomatopoda; family Squillidae; genus Oratosquilla; species Oratosquilla oratoria. The sequence continues at coordinate 6,669,123 of NC_134784.1, forward strand.
ACTAGGCTGGAGAGGGGGGTTGCTGATTTAATGAAGCGGCCTTGCTGTGGATGTGTTGTGTCTTGCAACACTGCTTCTTACCCAGGGGACAAGATCCAGGGATGACGGGTCATCCAGGAGGTGCCAAGATAAGAGGGAGGGAAAAGGGTAGAGGGGAGTGGAGTATGTAGGAAATGGAATGGGTGGGAGTCGTTTTTATGCCTTTGTTTTTTGGCCACCTTCCTTGTAAGGGGGAAGAAACCCTTTGGTACATGTATGTTATTTGTGCCATCTTCCAATCCTCCAGAACTACTCCCTCTTGCAGTGAACTACAGAATATTATTTTTAATGGTACTAATAGAAGAGAGGAAGAGGAGGCGAATCAAGTAGAGAAGAAAAGGTAAAAGGTGCAGATGGAGAGATGATAATGAAAGAGAAGGCAGTAAGGGGAAGATGGGCAGAATATTTGTGGGAGTTACTAAATGTGAAGGAGGATAGGGAGGGAAAGATAGTTGCAGTGGGAAATGCGAAGAAAATGAGAGTGATGAGTGAGGAGAATGGAGGAGAAATAAGGAAGGATGAGGTGAAGGCAGTTGTTAAGATGATGAAAGCAGATAAGGCACCTGGTCTGGATGGATGCCATGCAGAATGTCTGAAAAAGGGAGGTACAGTGATGGTGGACTGGCTGGTGAGGTTATTTAATGTTTGCTGGAGAGAGGGTAGAGTGCCGGAGGACTGGAGGTGTGCCTATATAGTTCCTCTTTACAAGGGAAAAGGGGACGTGTGAATGTAGTAGTTTCAGAATTATTAGCTTGTTAAGTGTAGTTGGGAAGGCTTATGGGAGGATCTTGATTGAGAGGATTGGGAGAGGAACAGAAGGAGTAATTGGTGAGGAACAGTGTGGATTTAGGACAGGTAGAGGTTGTGTAGATCAGATCTTTGTGGTAAGACAGATATGTGAGAAAGCTATAGGAAAGGGTAAGGATGTTTTTTGGGCTTTTATGGATCTGGAAAAGGCTTATGATAGGGTAGAAAAAAAGGCACTGTGGGAGGTTATGCAGATATACGGGATAGGAGGAAAGCTTCTGGGAGCTGTCAAGAGTTTTTATGTGAATAGTAGAGCTTGTGTCAGGATTGGAAATGGAGAGAGTGAGTGGTTTGAGGTAAAGGTGGGACTTCGTCAAGGATGCGTTATGTCGCCCTGGCTGTTCAACTTGTACATGGATGGGGTGGTGCGAGAGGTAAATGCAAGGGTGGTGGGTCTGGGATTGGAGATGGTTAAAGAAAATGGAGAAAAGTGGGAGGTGAGCCAGCTGTTGTTTGTGGACGACACTGTGCTTGTGGCAGGATCGGAGGAGGGATTGAGGAAGTTGGTGACAGAGTTTGGGAGAGTATGTGATAGAAGAAAGCTAAAGATAAATGTGGGTAAAAGTAAGGTGATGAGATGTACAAGGGGTGAAAGTGGTAGTAGACTGGAAGTGAGCATTAAGTGAGAGCGACTGGAGGAAGTGGGTAGTTTTAGATACTTGGGTGCAAATGTGGCAGGAAAAGGTGGAGGTAGAATGTAGATTGAGAGAAGTGAGTAAATGCCTTGGTGGATTAAAGAGTGTAATGAGGAATAGACATTTGGGAATGGATGCTAAGAGGAGACTGTATGCAGGAGTAATTGTGCTGATAGCACTGTATGGGGCAGAAACATGGAACATAAGAGAAGAAGAAAGAAGGAGTTTGAATGTGTTTGAGATGAGGTGTCTGAGAAGTATGATGGGGGTTACTAGGCTAGATAGAGTGAGAAATGAGGAGGTGAGGAGGAGAACAAGGGTAGAAAAGGAGCTGGGAGATAGGGTTGATGAAAGAGTATTAGGATGGTTTGGACACATGGAAAGAATGAGTGAAGAAAGACCAGTAAAAGAGGTATGGAAGGCAGATGTGGAGGGAGTGAACATGAGGGGACATCCTAGGATGAGGTGGATGGATGGGGTGAAGGGGGCTTTGGGGAAGAGGGGAATGTCTGTTGAGGAAGGACGGGAGAGGACAGAAGACAGGGGTGAATGGAGAATGGTTGTATATGAATGATGTTGTGATTGCATGAGGTGGAATGGGCCGGGGGATGGGGGTGAGGTAGTATGTGTGAGCAAAAGTTGACGCAGCCCAAAGGGATTTCTCCCCGTCCTCTCCTTTTATGCAATGGGGGGACGGAGAGGGGGGGGTTGCCGATTTACTGAAGCGGCCTTGCTGTGGATGTGCTGTGTCTTGCGACACTGCTTCTGACCCAGGGCAGTGGACAAGGTGCAGGGATGACCTGTCATCCAGGAGGTGCTCAGATAAGAGGGAGGGTGGAGGGGTGTGGAGTGTATTCAGGGATGGAGTGGGTGGAAATGATTTTATGCCTTTCCCTTTTTGGCTACCTTCCTTGTAAGGGAGAAAAAGCCTTGGTATATGTATGTAGTAATAGTTCTTCCATCAGATCTTTAACAATTTTGCAGATCTTTTCTGATAATTTCATAGTTTATCTCTATGTGGTCTAACCTGGATATAGTTGGAGGATAAATCCTTGGCAATTTATCATTTGCTTCTTTAACAAAAACTGATGAAAAGTTATCTGCAAGAACCATTGCCTTTTCTCTGTCACTTGATATTTTTACTTGATGTCATCCATGTAAAGATATGCTATTTTGTTTTCAGTCAAACAATTATGTACTATTTGATTACAAAATAAGATGAGAGAATCATCTGAGAGGTACAAAGAGAAGAGAAGTAAAACATAAGATAAAGGAAGCAAATAGGAGAGCAGATGTGAAATGGGCTAAGAGTATGACTGAAAATTTTGAAAGTAATGAAAAGATGTTTTGGAAAGAAATTAAAACAGGAAGGGGAGGCAAATCAAGTAGAGAAGAGAAGGTAAAAGATGCAGATGGAGAGATGATAATGGAAGAGTTGGCAGGAAGAGGAAGATGGGCAGAGTATTTTAGGGAGTTGCTAAACGAGGAGGGTAGGGAAGGAAAGGTAGTTGCAGTGGGGAGTGCTAAGAAAATAAGTGATGGATGAGAAATAAGGAAATATGAGGTGAAAGCAGTTGTTAAAATTATGAGAGCAGAGAAGGCACCTTGGTTAGATGTGGAGTGTCTAAAAAAGGGAGGTATAGTGATGGTGGACTGGCTGGTGAGGTTTGATATTTGTCTAAAAGAGGATAGAGTGATGGAGCACTGGAGGAGTGCCTGTATAGTTCCACTTTACAAGGGAAAAGGAGACAAGTGTGAGTGTAGTAGTTTCAGAGGGATCAGTTTGTTGAGTGTAGTTGGAAAGGCTTATGGGAGTGTTTTGATTGAGAGGATTAGGAGAGGAACAGAGGGAGTGATTGGTGAGGAAGAGTGAGTTTAGGACAGGGTTTTGCATGGATCAGATTTTTGTGGTAAGGCAAATATGTGAGAAAGCTTTAGGAAAAGGTTAAGATGTTTTTTGGGTCTTTATGGATTTGGAAAAGGCTTATGACAGAATAGACAGGAATGCACTGTGGGAGGTATTGCAGATATATGGGATAGGAGGGAAGCTGTTAAAAGCAGTCAAGAGTTTTTATGAGAGTGGTAGAGCCTGTTTTGGAAATGGAGGTACGCAGCTGTCTGCCTGCTATTGATGACTCAAAATTTGACAGAAAAGTAATGATGGATCAGTGATGGCCTGCACCATTGCAGACATCGGCAACAAAGTCACTCCGGCCGACAATAACTCTCTTGCTCATGAGTTGGCAAAAGATCTGTGATTGCCATGGTACTTTGATTTACTCATGAAGGATGACCACCCAAGAACAGCAACAAAAGAAGTGAAATTTAGCACTATCGTCAACTCACAAGTTCTATAACAATTTCATCTTGGACATTTCAGCATGCAACTGATGAAGCAACTTGCCAGAACTGCAGTTTACTGGCCCAACATCACTGGAGACACCGAAGTAATCTGCTGCACCTGCATGGTGCACAGTGAACACCAAAACAAGCTGCCAAGACCCAGCAATTCATCTCTGGATGAGAAACCATGGAGTAAACTTTCATGGAACTAACTGGCTAGTTCTGACAGGTGTGTGCTTGAAGTATCCATGCATTCATGCAACCCAGCTGGCCTCAGCTATGAAAGGTGAAGATTGATCTACTGGAGTAGGACTTTGCTCACTTCGAGTATCCTCATGCACTGATTATGGACAGTGCTTCAGTTTTTCTGTCAAAGGAATTTCAGGAGTGGTGCAAAGAAAGAGGAATCGCACACCTCACTGGTGATCCATATCATTCATCAACAAATGTATCAGTAGAATGACTCATCCTAACATCAAGCAGACTTTACAAAAGTCTAGCCTTCCACTGGGAATTGCACTGCAGGAATTTCTGTTGAAGTACTGTTGTACTTTGAACTCCAGTGGATACTCACCAGGTGCATTGTTGAACTCAAGACAAATTTGCCCAAAGATTGACTATGCTGCCATTGCTTGTGCATGTTGCTCAAGGCAAACAGACAAAAGAACCAGCCAAGTCACAAGCAAGCCAATGCCAGAGTGGATCCAATCTACAGTATTGGTGATTTGGTCTTTCTTTTGGGCCACACCATCACTGGGAACCATGCTGGCTGTCTGTTATTGCCACTTAACACAAAGGCTCACTCGCAGTCAACATACACATAAACCCTTGAGGACCAACTTGGCATCTTGTTCACACTAGTGGTTTGAACTGTGTGGAAACCATGGTGATACCACAAACCCAAGAAGAAAAAACTGTGAGGTTGTGTGTGAACGTCTCCATTGAGTTACATTGTAATTGAAGTGCCGCGGTTGAAATCACTATTGTGAACAGGACCTTACAACTATGATACATATTGCCAGAAAATTCAGAACCAGGTGGATACAAGTGTGGGGTGAATCTGCGTTTCTACAGCAGACAAGATATATATATATATAATACCAGCAGAAAGTATACTTGGTCTACATGTAGAAGAAATGCAGTACATTACAGTAAAATTTCCACACAGAATATGACACAGAATGTCCAAGAAGCATATGGTGAAGGGACAAACCACCATCACTGTTTGCCCTTGGGCAAGGGTGGCAAATGTTATAGACATTTTATAGTGGGTGAGTCATGCAGGCACACTGTCGATTATAAATGCTAATTGTGATTTTACTGAGTCTAGAATGTTCTGTTATGTCAGTGGTTCCCAAACTGGGGGTAATTTAAGTAATTTAACATATTTTTGGGGATAATGTAATGGTGACAAAAAAAATTCTGAAAATCAAGGAAACATTGCTGTACTTGGTATTAGGATAAATATTAACTTAGCCTCAGCATGTAAAGTTATAAAGTAAACCTGTTCTAATTAATAGTTAAGCTGAATAACAGTAAACATCAAAAACTAATATACAGTATCAGAAAAGAAAAAATATGTAAGTGTGCAGTAGCCCAAAAGTATTTTGACAGGTATGCTTCAGGACAAGTCACTCAGTAACCCTGATGACAATGTGTCAAGTATGCGTCACTCACTGCCTGAGGCTGCCTCTATTTCACACTGTCAGTTTCTCTGTGAGCATCAGCTGAGGTAGAAATAAACTGGGATGTATGTATGCCCTGTGCAGTATAGTTAGTATTTACCCAAGTGGGTAAAAAAAAAAAAAACACTGAGAACTTACTGTTTATTTTTTCATGGCATTCTAGATTGAATTAGAAGAGCTTACTCAGCATAGGGATGATGTAACAGTGCTGTTACATCATCCCTATGCTGAGTAAGCTCTTCTAATTTAATCTAGAATGCCATGAAAAAATAAACAGTAAGTTCTCAGTGTTCACTTTTTTTTTCCCCTGCAGATTATAAAATAAAATGTCCAAAAAGCACACCTATTCTGACTTTTCTTCACCATGGCTTTGTGAATTTACCTTCTGGTGGAGAGGATCAGCCACAGTGTACCATTGAAGCATCCTACTTTGTTGCATATGAAGTTGCTGAACAACAGAAATGCCACACCATTACAGAAAATCTGATTATGCCTTGTGCATACAATATGGTAAGCAAGGTATGTGGGGAGGATCAAGTGAAGAAACTGAGTGCCATATCTCTATCAAATAACACAATCCAGTGACGAGTTGACGACACTGGATCAGATATCCTGTCTCAAGTTACAACAGATATCAAGAAAAATTCGTATAGCAAATTCTCCTTGCAATTTGATAAGTTGTGTGATGTAGCTAGTTGTGCTGTTCTCCTTGGGTTCATCCTTTACATCCGCCAGGACAAGATCAAAGAAGAGTTCCTATTATGTGAGTATCTGCTGACAACCATGAAGGGAGAGGATGTCGTCAATATCATCAACAGTTTCTTTACCAAGAACGGGTTGGATTGGAACAGCGTTCAATAGGTAGGGAGAGGTGTTTATATAAAGTCTAAATTAGTATAAATACAATGAATTACATGACATATAGTCATATACAGTTTTGTTTATTGCACAAGTAGTTCTAGTGTCCCTTGTAGCCTCACAGGGGACATTCCTAAAGGCATAAGAGGGTCTAGGAGTTTTCCAACCAGTACCCTAAGGTTTGGGTCTTTTAATGTGCATGGATGTGGTACAGATAAGAGTAAAAGGGAAGAGATAGGTAGTATGTTTGTGCGAAGAAAGATGGATGTGTTGGCTTTGAGTGAAACTAAGTTGAGAGGGAGGGGTGAGTGTGAGTTTGGGAGTGTAGTTGGGAGGTTCTCAAGAGTGAAGAGAGGATGAGTGGAGTGGAAGGAGGTTTCTTCAAGGTTAATGTGGATGAAGGTGAAACTGGGAAGGGAGATGTGAGTTTCTGTAATTGCATATGGGCCTGGTAGTGAGAAGAGTGTAGAGGAAAGGGAGGCTTTTTGGTTAGATTTAAATGAGTGCATAGAGGGATTAGGGAGAAACGTCAATGTAGTTGTATTGGGAGACTTTAATGCTAGGGTAGGAAATGAACCAATAGACAGAGTGTTTGGGAAGTGTGGAGTTCCAGGAAAGAATCGTAGTGGAAAGTTGATGGTGATGTGTCTAGAGATCTAGAGAGTTGATGATAGCAAATACAATGTTTAGGAAGAAAGTCAAGCATAAGTACACATGGGAGAGGGTGGTGGATGGAAGGGTGGTAGATAGTGTTAATGGACTATGTAGTGGTAAATAGGAAGAGTTAAGGATGTACATGTTCTAAGGGGAAAGAGTGGGGGAATATCAGATCCTTTTCTGGTGGAAGGTAAGTTGAGAGTGGAGGATAGATGGAGAAAGAGGTAGGGAGGTGCTTAGAGTGAACTGTTTAAACGAGAAAGAAAAGGAGAAGGAGTACAAGAAGAAGCTGAGAGAGGAGTGGGAGGGAGTGAAGGATAGAGTAGAACTAGGAGTGGAGGAGGAATGGGGATGGTTCAAGGAGGGAGTCACAAGGTGTGCAAAGATGGTGTGTGGAACAAAGAGGATGGGAGGAAATAGAAGGAAGGGTAGTGAGTGGTGGGATGAGGAAACAAAGAAGGTTATAGAAAAGAAGCAAGCTTTCACAGATTGGTTACAGAATAGGACAAGGGAATAATTTGAGAGGTACAAAGAGAAGTAAAGCATGAGATAAAGGAGGCAAAGAGGAGAGCAGATGTGAAATGGGGTAAGAGTATGATAGAAAATTTTGAAAGTAATAAAAGAATGTTTTGGAAAGAAATTAAGAGGAAGAGGAGGAGAATCAAGTAGAGAAGAAAAGGTAAAAGGTGCAGATGGAGAGATGATAATGGAAGAGAAGGCAGTAAGAGGAAGATGGGCAGAGTATTTTAGGGACTTGCTAAATGTGAAGGAGGATAGGGAGGGAAAGGTAGTTGCAGTGGGAAGAGCTAAGAAAATTACCATGATGAGTGAGAAAAAATAAGGAAAGATGAAGTGAAGGAAGTTGTTAAGATAATGAGAGAAGGAAAGGCACCTGAGTTGGATGAATGTCATGCAGAATGTCTGAAAAAATGAGGTACAGCTTTGGTGGACTGGTTGGTGAGGTTATTTAATGTTTGTTTAAGGGAGGGTAGAGTGCTGGAGGTGCCTTTATAGTTCCGCTTTACATGGGAAAAGGGGACAAGTGCGAGTGTAGTATTTTCAGAGGGATCAGCTTGTTAAGTGTAGTTGGTAAGGCTTATAGGAGGGTCTTGATTGAGAGGATTAGGAGAGGAACAGAGGGAGTAATTGGTGAGGAGGAGTGTTGGTTGAGGCCAGGTAGGGGTTGTGTAGATCAGATCTTTGTGGTAAGACAGATATGTGAGAAAGCTATAGGAAAAGGTAAGGAAGTTTTTTGGGCTTTTATGGATCTGGATAAGGCTTACGACAGGGTAGACAGGAAGGCACTGTGGGAGGTATTGCAGATATATGGGACAGGAGGAAAGCTTTTAGGAGCTGTCAAGAGATTTTATGAGAGTAGTAGTGTGTGTGTCAGGATTAGAAAGATAGAGAGTGAGTGGTTTGAGGTAAAGGTGGGACTTTGTCAGGGATGTGTTATGTCACCCTGGCTGTTCAATTTATACATGGATGGGGTGATGCGAGAGGTAAATGCAAGGATAGTGGGTCAGGGATTGGAGATGGTTAAAGAAAATGGAGAAAAGTGAGAGATAAGCCAGCTGTTGTTTGCGGACAACACTGCACTTGTAGCAGGATCAGAGGAGGAATTGAGGAAGTTAGTGACAGAGTTTGGGAAGGTGTGCGAAAGAAGGAAGTTGAAGATAAATGTGGGTAAAAGTAAGGTGATGAGATGTACAAAGGGAGAAAGTGGCAGCAGACTGGAAGTGAGTATTAAGGGAGAGAGACTGGAGGAAGTGGATAGTTTTAGATACTTGGGTGCGAATGTGGTAGGAAAGGGAGGAGTGGAGGTGGAGGTAGAATATAGATTGAGAGAAGCTAGTAAATGCCTTGGTGGATTAAAAAGTGTAATGAGAAATAGACATTTGGGAATGGATGCTAAGAGGAGATTGTATGAAGGAGTGATTGTGCTGTTAGCACTGTATGGGGCAGAAACATTGAACATAAGAGAGGAAGAGAGAAGGAGTTTAAATGTGTTTGAGATGAGGTGTCTGAGAAGTATGATAGGAGCTACTAGGCTGGATAGAGTAAGGAATGAGGTGAGGAAGAGAACAGGGGTGGAAAGGAAGTTGGGAGATAGGGTTGATGAAAGAGTATTAGGATGGTTTGGACACATGGAAAGAATGAGTGAAGAAAGACTAGTAAAAGAGGTGTGGAAGGAGTGAACATGAGGGGTTGACCTAGGATGAAATGGATAGATGGTGTAAAGGGCTCTGGGTAAGAGGGGAATGTCTGTTAAGCAAGGACAGAAGACAGGGTTAAATGGAAAATGGTTGTATATGGATGATTCTGTGATGCGTGTGGTGGAATGGATGGGGGGTGAGGGAGTACCATATTTTCCGGCTTAAAATGCGCATCGGGTTATAATGCGCACCCATGCACTTCGTTATCTCAATACACAGATAGCGCGCACCGACGTATAACGCGCATGCCCGATCGCATTTGTCTATAACGCAGTTTTACCTCGGTATTTATATCATGTGAACGAGGTTACATGGAGAAGTATTTTTCATTGGCTAGAGCCACCGCTGGGAAATCTGTTGATTTGTCACTAAATTAAGTGTCAGTTTAGGCATCAATCAGGACACAACTAAGAAAAAGTCGGAACTACATGTACCAGTATATGACTCATGTTGTGCGTTGGTCCCTTATTACTTTGTAGCTTAAATAGTTTGTAGGAAATATGATCTAAAAAAAATTATTGATAGTAAAATATACAGAAAAATTTCTTGATTTTTACAGAAAATGTTCATTTTATATCTTGGGGAAATAATTCGTCTTCACCATTTTTTTATTTGATACTGAAACAAACCACAGACTGTTTCGTTTTAGCTTTGAACCTGCAATGACAGTGGTGAAATAGGACAGTCTCTCATCGAGGTGACGTTTAATTGATATAACTCCCGAAAGAGGGTGTTGTAGTCAGGTGTTTGACACGAGTTTATGAACGGCCACAATGGAATTTGTACCATACCTAAAGTGAAGCAACAAAGCCAACATAAAAATTCAAACTAAGATGCTGTGAACATGGGCAAATATCATGAATATTGATCATGTTTCATGGTGTTTAGGCCTATTTAATCATGAAAAATAAGATTCAATAGATACCTACCTATACCAAATATTTATATACGGTAGCCCATGCTGGCGTATTCTTTCATGTCACCATGGCTGTTCTTCTTGTTCTCACGGAACGTCACGGAGAAGTGTGCCTCCCGACTTTGTGACAGCCAACATCGTCACGTTGTTGTGAAAAAAATTACACAGCCGCAGAATTTTTATTGTAGGCCGTAGATAACCCGCACTCCCCATTTTTAGGCCCTTCCAACGGAAAAAAGTCGCACACTATACGCCGGAAAATACGGTATGTATGAGAAATAAATTGATGCAGCCCAAAAGCATTTCTCCCTCTCTTCTCCCTTTCTGTATGAGGAGATGGAGAGAGAGGGGGTTGCCAATTTAATTAAGCGGCCTTGCTGTGGATGTGCTTTGTCTCGCGACATTGCTTCTGAACCAGGGCAGTGGGCAAGATGCTAGGATGACCCATTATCCAGGAGGTGCCAAGATAAGAGGGAGGGAAGTGGGTGGAGGGGAGTGGAGTGTGATAGGACTGGAATGGGTGGGAGTGTTTTTTTCATTCTACCTCCCTTATAAGGGGGAAAAAGGCTTTGATATATGTATGTAGATGTAATGTAGCTAATATTTTATACATGATTCACAAAAAGATATCATGCCTATCATGCTGAAGTACTAAAGTACCAAAGTAAACTGAATTAAATTAAAACTATATAATTATAACATGAAAAATAAGTAAGAATGACTAACTGACACAGTCTATAATAATTTTTCTTTTTAATCTAGGTCTCCATCAATGGAACACTGCCAATGATGGGTAGTCATCATGGATTACAGGGCTGTGAATCCAGAAAGTTCTGTAAATAATTGCATCATTCACCGGTACTCTCTTCAATCAAAAAGCCTGTCTGGTAATCTGAAGTTAGTGTTTGAAGATGTATTGAAAATTGTCAACTTCATCAAGTCCAGGGATGTGAATTTGTGCATATCCAAGGAGCTGTGCAAAGAAATGGGAGAGCAGTATTAAGTTCTGCTCTACCACATCGATATTCGCTGGTTGTCACAAGGCAAGGTCCTATGTTGAGTCATTGAACTCTGAAAGGCTATTCAGGAATTCCTGAAACAAAAAGGATCTTTTGCTACCAAGTTCACTGATAAGGAATGGCTTGCTTGACTTTGTTACTTGGCTGACAAATTAGCAGAGCTGAACAGTGGTAATCTACAACTAGGGATGAAACACGACTGTCATTGATGCTTATCAAACTGTGACTGCATTTCTGGGAAACTGATACTCTTGATTTGGCACTTGGATAAAGGAGTGATTGCCCAGTTCCCCACCCTAGACTAGTTTGTTGAGGAGAATAGTCATACTGGATCACTTCTACAGACCATCAACTAAGATGTATGACCATTTGAAGGGGCTTGAAACAAGCATGCATCACTACTTTCCAGAGAGTGACCAAGAAACAGCCACTCTTCAGTGGATCATCCCTTCTCTGTACCTGATGAGGCCATTCATGATGATGATTTCCCTGCAGAGGAGGAGTGGATTGCAATGTGAGTCAATGAAGCCTTGAAAATCAAATTCCAAAACCAAAATGCAGATTCCTCTTGGATTTCACAACTAGCTGACTCACCAACTCTATCCAAGGGAGCCTTGAAGTTGTTAGCATCATTCTTAACAATGTATCTCTGTGAGAAGGGGTTCTCAACTGTGCTCGGAATGAAAGCAAAAAAAAGGAGGACTTGCTTGAATGTTGCAGACAATGCCAGGCTGGCACTTTTAACCACAAAACCAAGAATTCCTCAACTAGCTTCAAGCATGCAACTTTATTCATCCCACTAATGTTCTTGACATCTTTGACAATAGTCATTAAAAATGCGCTATGTTCAAATACGATAAATGAATGAAAATATCTAGTGTTTTAATTTAGCCATATATATATCAATGTTGACAACATTTTGTGAAAGGGTAACATGTTTAATGTGGCATGATAAATTGGGTAACAAGCTGAAAATTTTTGGAAACCACTATGTTATGTGTACTAAGGTTCTAGTAATTACAAAACACTATAGAGAACATTCCAGAGTAATGTCATTGGTGGGTATAAATGATTTTGTTTCATGTTGCCAAACTCCCCTCTGTCAGGAGGCTAGGATGGTGCCCCTTCCAGAGGACTTTTTAGCATGGGATTTAATGAACCATGCCCTTAGTTCAAATCAGCGATGGTAGAATTTGAATCACAATGACCTTGACCTTCGTCATAAATAGTGACCTGCTTGGCCAGCGCGTTATGATGGTCATGCAATTTTGGTCAGTCTTGCTACTCGAAAATTTCATAATTCCCAAGACTATCCCCTGAAAAATGTCAAGGTCTACAGAAAAGTACAATTAATGATAAAAATAATAAAATGTACAACTCGCATTATTTATTGATTAGTGGAGGAATACATAGGATCTTGAGCCTTGTCATCATCACAATACTCAGCTGCCACTTCTTTTTCCTGTTTAGCTGCTTTCCTTTCACCATAACGCCTGAAGCATTGCCCACTTTTCACATCTTTTGTCAAGGATGTCAACAGTGCCCACTGCTCCTTCGCCTTGTGCAATTGCTTCTTGAGCTAGTAGGCAGTTCACAACAGTTGACACATGCAGTTTGTTCATTTAGTTTTTATCATGTTTGAGAATATTCTCTTGACACATGCAGAAGAGTGAGGTTAGAGACAGGAGGCCACACATGAAATTTGAAAGGAGGTTGAATTTAGGATGGTTGTTGCCGTCACTGATTGCATTTCTAACCAGAATTGAGTTGTTATCCTGTAGATTATCTAAGTCTTCTTCTTTAATGAGGGTGGGAAAATTAACTAACTACTTTATAATCGAGCAAAAACTCTGAAGAAAGAGAGCCTCTTTACGATCAAGGACTCGTAACATGGCAAGATCCATTTTCCTCAAAAAATAATCTTTTACAGATCTGAGCACAGTTCCATGGGAAACTTCCGATAGTTATGACAAAAAAAATTCTTTTTGTCTCCCAGTGGTATTCGAATAAGCATAAACTTCTACTTCGCACCAAGGTCAATTTAATTAACTTTCTTGTATACTGGACTATTATGGGGATCAGTGTTCCTCAGCTTCAGTTCTTGAAGTATTCTTCTCACACACACAGTGCTAAGAGGCTTCGATATTTATCAAATATTGTAGAATATAGATTTGAAAACTGAAATTACTGTGACTGGAACTCTATATTAATTTTGTCTAGTTTGTTCAGAACATAGTTGGGAAAGGTCAGCATGTGATTTGTGCCTACAGTGATCATTGTTTGAGCAGCTCCATCAAAATAACCTGTTTTGCATTTCTCCTTTGACTTTTTTTTTTTTTTTTTTTTCAAAAGTGATTTTTTTTTTTTTAGTGCCTAGTGTACAGAAATATATATATTACAGTTGTAGACAGTGGAAACAACAGATATGTACAGTGTAGGTAATTAAGCTTTCCTATGGATTGATATGTTTTGAGTATTTTATTTTGTATTGACCTTAATAACACTAAAGACAATTATTAAAACCATTAAAAGCAATCATGCTATGGATAGCAAGTTGGTCTCCCCCTCTGAGGCAACCCTCAGCTTCTTGGGGGCACACCCTCCCCCTGGCACTGCCTGTGGTTGAGGGGTTGCCCCCCCCCTCTCTCTCTCTCTCCTTAATTTCCTCAGGGCACCGTCACTACTAACAGTGGCATTATGCAGATGCCACCTCCTGTTTCATGTGTGAACTGTTCCAGACCACCACTAGGTTGAGGTCTGGACAGGGTTAGTACCCCCCCCCAAAAAAAAAAAAAATAATAATAATAACAACAACAACAAATAAAAAATCCTCTCCCTGATGGGAGGGGTAAGGACCCAAGGAGCAGGGAGTGGTGGGTGGTGGGAAGGGAAAGGATGGGCAATAGGAGGGGGTGGGGGTGTGGAAGCAGATGCATAGGAAGGGGATTTGGGGTGGTAGAGATTGGGTAGGTGACTCTAGGGCGAGGGAATGGAGAGGTAAGGGATTGAGCATGGGAGTTGGAAGAAGAGAGAGGGAACTTAAAATTCCCAAGATTCAGTTGTTTCTATAAAAAAAAAAAAAAAAAAAAACGTCCAAAATCCCAAGATCTTGGGGGAAAATCCAATGGTCTGGCAACACTAGTTCTGGTTATCCTGGCATTGTATAAAATCTGGAATTATGCCATTGGTACTTGTTACTGTAAATATATCTACAATGATGTATTCAACAGTTAATACCTGAAAAGATACCAAATTTCAAGTTAAAGTTGGGCAGCTCAACTGGTTTGCTTCTCTGAGCCAAGAGAAGGGCTATTTATATGGTCAGACGGTTTGTTCAACTCTGTTGTCCAATCTATTTATCAAGAGCAGGAGTTCTTAACCTTTTTTCTCCAATTCCCCACTTTTTAGTGAGTCAACTCTCCATTTCCCACCACAGCACCACATGACTTACAATACCTCATATATTGGTTGTTTTTGTTATTAAAACAGTCTGTAAATGGTTGTGATTTGTAAAGAAAGTCAACATTTGGATGTAATGTATTAAATTTTGAAGCACTATCGATTATTTGTGGTTGGAAACAAATTCACGAAATGTGACAACAAGAAGACACCAGAAACAAACAAAAAGAAACAAAAACACATCAATTAAAGAAAAAAAGACAGTGGTTCTTCTGTCCAACCAGTCATTCCCCACTTGGCAACTCCGCCATTACCAGTGGGGAATTCCCCACAGGTTAAGAACCACTGATCAAGAGGTTTGAAGAGGTGTCACATGGTCAAACCAAATGTACATCCAACCTCAGTGTGACTTGTGCAGTTGTTAAACAAAAATGCCTCTAGATCAGTGGTTCAATGGTGGAAAAAGAAAAGATTGAATTGGACAAAGGATTGATTGTTGAAAAATATACCAAAATTCACATATCAACTTGCTTGTTGATTTGAAATTAGATGAGGCAGTGTATGTAGATCTGTTGGGGCGCCATTCCTTTCACGAAATATAAGGAGTTAAGGACACAAACATGTCCAGATTAGAAGAGCTTGCTTGTGGCAAATCTTGGTCCAAAATAAACATCTCGTCAAAATATCAGAAAATAGTATAAATGACCGAACTCCCAGACTTCTTCAGACTGGCTTCAGTTTGCTCAACGTGATTGACAACCAAATACCCCATTCACATGATCAAACGTCACTTCAAACACGTGTTGGACAAACTGTTCAACCGTGTAAACCTCTTTGATACGATGACGTCATGAGGCGCAAGTTGGTATATAAAGATGCCGATGTCGGCGTCTTGATTATATTTATTTTGTAGTTGTACACGAGTTACCCCCGGATTCTGTGAACTGGTTTGATCACGTTTTTTGTGTTTATTATTACTCAGAGTAAAAGGGAACAAGTAATACACCAGTGCCTTTATAATTTTAACGCGAGTAGTGTGGTGCATCGTACATATGGCAGCCGATGCTGCGCACGAGAATTTGACTCGTATTGAAGAGGTACATGCCCTTAGAGGCTACCCCCTCCTGTCCTGAATCGGGGACGGGGAGGCGTGTTGCTAGCTCCAGTGGGATGAGCCTCGGCGCAACCACAGCATTGGGGGCTTTGCTCAACCTCCAGGTTACCTGTCTCTACAGGGGCGCCACGCACGGCAAACACGTGGTTTACGGACACGTCATAGGGTCGAAGGGCCATCGACTCGTGGGGAGTTCAACCCCCCCTTTTGAAATGTATTGGTCGTCCGTCTGTTTGCCCAACATACCTCCGCACTGACGAGAAAACAGTTGGTGTGCAGGATGAATTACCGACAACCCTTCCCTGCGACAAGTAGCACTGGATTGCACTGTACCAATACAAGGGATGAAATGAGCTGTGGAGTACTTAAATAATAATTGTTATCCATTATCCAAAGGTGGGGGAGGTGTGGAAGGCGGATGTGGAGGGGGTGAGCGTGGGGGGGCGTCCTGGGGTGGGGTGGATGGGTGGGGTGAGGGGGGCTTTGGGGAAGGGGGGAGTGTCTGTTGAGGAAGGAAGGGAGAGGACGGAAGACGGGGGTGAGTGGAGGGTGGTTGTATGTGGATGATGTTGTGGCGACATGAGGAGGAATGGGCGGGGGGGGGGGGTAGTATGTGTGAGTAAATTTTGACGCAGCCCGAAGGGATTTCTCCCCGTCCTCGCCTTATATGCAAAGGGGGACGCCGATTAAATGAAGCGGCCTTGCTGTGGATGTACTGTGTCTTGCGACACTGCTTCTGACCCAGGGCGGTGGGCGGGGTGCAGGGATGACCCGTCATCCGGGAGGTGCTCAGATGAGAGGAAGGGTGGGAGGGGTGTGGAGTGTATTTAGGGATGAAATGGGTGGGAGTGTTTTTATGCCTTTCCCTTTTTGGCTACCTCCCTTGGAAGGGGGAAAAAGCCTTGGTATATGTATGTATGTATGTATTATCCAAAGGTTCATTATCATTGGACTCGTTGAAGGATGAAAGAAAAGGCGAAGGGAAAACAAGAAAAGGAGTAATGGTCCCAACTGCTGCAGCTCACCTCTGCTTCCTCCGAGTATCTTCACTGATGTGGCATAGCGTGGACACCGTCTCCTGCGTTCATGTACGAGTTGTTCCGAATCACCGGCTAGGTGTACGAGCGGGTACCAGTCCCCCAAACCACGAAAAAAAAAAGAAAAAAAAAATAGCGTTTACGAACTTTCTTTGAACATCAAAAAGAGTTTGGTGATTAAACATATACAATTTATTTTTGTTTTCCAGTTGTACCCAAAGATTGTCGAACTTTTATCACCAGCCTAAAACGTCCTTAGAGCAATCGGGTCGAAGTTAGGATAAACGAGGATGCAGAGTCAAAATGTCGAGAGTTCCAAAGTGTAATGTATCTATCTGTCCTTTCGTATGGCAACCAAAAGTACTGTATTACTTTTGTATGTGTAGTTATTTCCTTACGATGCAGAACCTAAAATATTATACTGCACATAACAGAATTTTTTTAACACCCCTGGATTTATTTTCAGTAAGCCTGATTAAGAAATGCTAGTTTACGTGGGCAGAACCTCCCTACTATTCAAAGAACTGAAGCGTCATGACGTCACTCATTAGCTTTCATTCAAATAGACATTGGCCACTTTGTAAATAAAAGTTCGGCTTTGGTGTATACCGGATCGTGTTCTTTGTCTTTGTTCAGAAGAACAAAAGAAAATGGGCCAGCGTTCTCAGGCAAACATTGCATACAAGCAATCATGTTCAAACATTTTCAGAAATAAAGTCCGGGAAAACTAAGTTTATGTAAGGATAATACATTAACACGTCTAATATTATCTCCTTGCGACTAGTCATACCTTTCCTGTTTCACCACCACCCCATTTTGTCATACCACCGACGGTTGTGAACAAGCATGATACAAGACCCCACACCGGTTTGCGCAAACAAGTGAAAATGCTTGCAAACCGAGCCAGGACAACAGTACCGAGACAATATTGATTGGTATACGCGGCACTACCTTGTAGCCTGGCAACGTAATCACGTACACAAACACACACACACATACACACTGCGAGATACAAAGACGGGATACCACGAGCACTCCCTTCCGTTAAGATACAACTAGGTAAATAGACACAGACACACGCAATAAAACCAAGTTGGAAACATACATGAATTTGAGACTGGGTATGATCAATTGAAGGGTAGGAATCGGGACCCAACGAACGTTATTCCTTTCTTGTATACTTGTACTGCAATTAGGCCAGTGCGTTACCGATTTTAATTTCCTTAAAGCGGTCCGCGTTACTGCGAATATGCATATAGGTAGACACACGCATAAAGTCCGAGTCTGGCACATGCAATGTTCTTTTTGCATATACAGTAAACTATAAGTGGAACAGGTGACTTTGCTAGCTTGTTTGCAGATGATGCTAAGAATATGGAGGAAGATTAAAAACGAAATTTATTTTAAACTGCTACAGGAAAACCTAGATTAGAAAAGCGAAGTGTAGAATCGAGGCCAAAGTAAAGACGAGAAAGTATGAAGTAAGAGCAGAAAATCGTATCAAGAAAATGGCAGAAGAAACTTATAATTTGCTGAAAAAACTACAAAAGTAATTCATTACATGGAACAGGACACGAAGGGCGGCGACTAAGATAATCAAGTTTAAACGACAAGACAAGGAAACAAACTGGCTACACGATAAAGATATTTAGATAAGAGGATCTGCGCATTTCAGATCACAATACACAGTTGCAGTGTGATCCTCGATAAAAAAAAATTGTGTGCGTGGGTGGGGTGTTATCAAGGGAGATGAGGAAAATCATCTTTAACTTAGTCGACAGAGTGCACGAGGAAAGATAATTTAATTAAAAGCGGCCACACTAGAAAAGATACATAACTGCTGTCTTTGGAATTATGAGGATTGTGGACAAGATTAACAAAGAAAATATAATGGCGTGGGACAAAAAATGTCTAGAAGATGTAGCAGGAGACTCGAGGAAACGAAATATTTGAAGAATATTGTGATATGAAATTTTCTGCATGGGTACGTTAACCTGTGGAACAGATTAAGTATAAATGATGGAGGCTGACAGCATAAATAAATTTAATGTAAAATTTGATAATTGGCTATACAGATGCTAGAACTGCGAGCATGCTTTTTATATTACAATTGGGTAGATACGTTAATAAAACATCCTAGAGGAATCTTCTAGATTTTCTATGCCAGATGATTTTATTCAGCGTGAGCAGGTTCTCTGTTTATCTCGACTCCATTCAAAGAAGCCCTTAGGCCCTGTTCACACTAGCGGTTTCAACCGCCGCGGTTCAATTATGAAACCAGTGGAGGCGTTCGCACAACCACGCTTCTTCTTCTTTTTTTCTTTTTTTTTTTAACTACGCAGTACTGCCGCGGTTTTTGCGCAGTTCAAACCGCTAGTGTGAACAAGGCTTTACCCGAATAAAATCTCCTGCCGTTACTCATATTGAGAATATACGATGACGCTAGACACGAGAGAACTTGTAGGTATGCTTATGATCGACGCTCGGCGTTCTTATTCCGTGAGCGTTCCTGTTGTGGTCGAAGTCCGCCACACCAGTTGGTGAATAAAATCTCCAGTGGCTTTACTTGGTTTGAAAAGAGTGAAAAGCAGGCCATGGATGTTAATCAAGATTGTTTCGACGCGTTTGAGTGAGAGATCAACCTTTCCCTGAGTAGAATAACTGAAAATTCTACCGTAAAATATGTTACAGCGTCATGCGCAAGGCATTGTTCGTTACCTCTCTTTCTTCAAGTAATACCCTCTTTCCTCCTCCCTTCCCCTAACCCTCACCGTGAGCTCCCGTTTCTTTCCAGGCACTCCAGCAGTGTGCCAGTTAGCCCGCGGCACCGTCGACAGTGCCAGCGCCCAGCTCAGCTCGACTGCCTCGCCTCACTTCGACGAGGAATCGCGACATTTGCCTCACGCCAACCCCGGACGTAACTGAGGTCTCGAACTGGGAGACCGAAGTGATCACAAGTCCAGACGAAAGGGACGACAGGGAGACGCAGGGTTGCCAGGACCTCACTAGATCTCGAACTAGGTCGCCGAAATGAAATCCCATCAGAATGGCACGAGCAGAAACAGGAAGAGAGGATCCTCCGAGAAAGATCGTCCTCCACCACACATTGACGACGCCTCCCTGGCCACTGCAGCCACCAGCGGCGGCGTGAACAGCAGTCTGATGGGACTGTTGAAACGCCTCTGGTGGCTGGTCGTCAAGAGCGTGGCGGCTCTCCTCCTGCTGGTGGTCATGTCGAATTTGGCCATGGTACTCCTGCAGAAGGCGGGTGCCAGCGAGGACATCAAGACATTCCTGGGGAAGATCTTGCCCTCGACCGTGTGGCAGGAGAAGCTGTAGCATGAGGAGTCGTTGCCCTGTGAAGGTGAACAGTTACCTTGCCAAGGCGGACCTTTACTTTGTCAGGGTGGGCTTTCACCCTTTCAAGGTGGACCTTAACCCTCTCAGGGCGGACCTTATGGTCAAAGCGACCTTGAGGCTCCTAAAAGCAGATTTAAAGTATCTCAAAATTAAGTTTAACATTCTCAAAATGGATCTTACCGCTTTCAAAGCAGACCATAGCCCTTTGAAGTGCAACGGTCAATTTTCAGATTGTATGTCATGGGGCTTTCGCCAGGCGATTTCGTCGAGTTAAACGAGAACGTCACGTTCCAGTGGGGTCATCTGTCTCGACCGACCCTTTCATTGCAGTAGCTAGCTGCTTCTTATATATGCTTTGGCTACGCCAGGCTACTTTATTTAGGATGATGAAACTTAATGTGTCCAATGGGAGTTTTGTGAAGAAAACTGTCTGACTTGATGGGTAAACGAAGAGAGACCATGGACTTGCATTGCGTGCTGACTTCGTGTCCAATAGCCATTACTTTCCGGGAAGCTCAGTTTTCATAGTGCAATGTATGGGTAGTACTGTGACCTTTCGTATACCACACACACCTATGGAAGTTGTGCGAGTCGTGTGTATGTGTGTAAATCACCATTGTCTTGGGTCACGTGTTGGACTCGTGATCGACAGCTATTTCCCTCCCGAAAGAGAGCTCAGAGCTCATATATGACCGATCTATGAGTAATGCTGTGACCTTACACGCACACCCAATTCTCCGCCCAAGAGTAACGACCCGCAGCTTAGCGATACTGAAATTATTTCAGCCCTGGGCGGGGTTCGAACCCGAACCACCGTAGTGGCAGCCGGGAACTCTACCACTGCGCCAGTGTGTGTGTGTGTGTAGCTCATGCTTTGGATTGTACCTTTTGCTATTCACCATGAAAATGGTATTGCTCCTGCAGGATGCAATGTTCCTGTGGCATCACACTATTCCCATTAACATACCGGACAGTGTAGTTCTGGCACACCATGCAGCACTTTATCACCCAGCATATTTTGTCGCAATGCATCCGTGACGGTACTATGTTGTGTACCTGGGATCACGCACTTCACCAGTAACACGTCACGCAGTGTACATGTGGATATAACTATAATGTTCCGGCGGCATGTCACACTGTGTGTTTGAAACAAGATGTTATGGACAAAAGGGACTGTGTGACACGTTTGAAAAATTAATTTTCTCATGTGAAAACTCGTGAATTTGATTCTTTGGTCGCCTGGCTTCAGCTGGAATGAAAATTAGTGTAACGTGGCGACAAATGAGTTTTTAATATGAAATTGGCGTTAGGGTGAAATCCTATGTCTGTGCCGTTACACGTGGGTTGGTCGAAGTATTTGCGTTGGGAGTTTCATGGCAGTGAATAATGCTCGAATCGTCTTGCTGTTCGGGACTTCAGGAATCCGCAAAGTCGTGTCTGGTTCGTGCAGAATCAACAATCGATCGTCATCACCCGGGACACGCACGCACGCACGCACGCACGTACTCGCTCAGATTCATGGAATGAGTGCGTGTCCACAACTTTGATATGTACGGCTGTTGTATGTTAGTTTTGTTCTCTCCGCGTATCACACGAAGCCAGTTTCGATTTCATCGGGTACTACTGGTGACTGATGATTGACCCAGCCCAAAAATAAAGGGAAATAGAGCAGCTTCAGTTGTAGCTAAATCTCTCTTGGCTATTGTCAGAGTGAAATGTCAAAGAAAACGGCTTTAATATGGTCAAAGCTCCATAGCTAGACGTGGGGTGGAGTACATGTACAAAATGCATGTACATATGTAACGCAGAAAAAAAGCCAACTACACCCAATCATATATAGATATAAAGCAACAAAGTAAATACAAAATAAGAGAAAGGACACCTAAGCTTACATGAATAAATCAGAACATTGACTCAAAAGTACCAGAAACCAACTGCAGCGTTGCTCGCACAGGACAACCTTGAGTAATTAAAATTATAATAAGATTAAATGGCTAAACCCTTCCGTTGCAAAACAACCCTAAAATTCTGGGCTTCGCAATTGATATAATTTTCCGCCCACGTATCAAGGACCTGACAGAAAAAAAAAAAAAAAAAAAAAAATATATATATTATATATATATATATATTGTACGTATATAATATATAGATATAAAATATGTAATATATATAATTGTATATATATATATATATACATTTATAGTATATATAATATATGATATATATTATATGATGTATATATATATGTATACATATGTATGTATATGTGTATATATGTGTGTGTGTGTGTATCCTCAGCAATTGTAATTGTTATTTCGAACTTTGTGCTTTTCATTATCTGCACTTCATGTATATTGATTCATTGTCAAATAAACTTCTTTATATATATATATATATATATATATATATATATATATATATATATATATATATATTTGTGCAACACTGAATGGGTCCCAGTGATTAGAGATACATTTTAACAACCACAAGGCACATTAATTCTAAGGCATTAACATCTGGAGACCCAATGGGGCCACATGCAGAAATTGAAATATACTGCCGAGGACTCGAACTCAGCGGTCACATGACAAGTGCCATAGTACTTAACTAACCAACTACGCTATCAAGATAGAGTAGTTGGTTAGTTACTGCGGCACTTGTCATGTGATCGCTGAGTTCGAGTACTCGGCAGTACCGCATTTCAATTTCCGCATTCGGCCTCCATTGGGTCTCCCGATGTTAATGACTTAAAATTAAAGTGCATCATGGTTGTTAAAATATATATATGTGTGTTTGTGTATATGTATATATATATATGTATATTTATGTGCATATATGTATAAATATGTATGTATATATATATATATATATATATATATATAATGTATATAAATATGTGTGTATATATAAATATAATATGTATGTATATATATATATATAATATGTATATAAATGTATATATATATTATATATATAATGTGTGTGAGTGTATATATGTGTGTGTGTATATATATGTATATATATATGATGTATATATATGTATATATATATATATATATTGTGTCATTTTGACATTTGGAAATAAACTCTCCTACTGGGATTCGAACCCTCGCCTGAGCGGCTTGCTTCGTAGAAGGCGAAGATCGTACCGTCACGTCACCACGACCCTTCAAAATAGAACGAATTAGTTCACGGACAAAATGATTAGTCCGTGAACTAATTCGTTCTATTTTGAAGGGTCGTGGTGACGTGACGGTACGATCTTCGCCTTCTACGAAGCAAGCCGCTCAGGCGAGGGTTCGAATCCCAGTAGGATAGTTTATTTCCTTATATATGTATATATATGTTGAAGTACGTAGGACAGAATGAGTGGAAGGGTGGTGAGGTAAACACCAGGAACCGTTGGAGTTTTTATTTCTAACGTTTCGTCCTGAAAGGACTTCCTCAGAGTGTACACAAACAAATAATTGACAGCTTATATACCCACAGCTTAACCCGTTCCTCCCCGTTCGCCTTCGCTCCTCATGCACCCCCGTTCGGCATCACGAATAACCAAGCTGGCCGTTACTCTCGCCAACTTTACAAATCCATCACGGTGGTTGCTACATGGATGTAATTCAATGGTTGCTACATGGATGTAATTCAATTTACATCCATGTAGCAACCACCGTGATAGATTTGTAAAGTTGGCGAGAGTAACGGCCAGCTTGGTTATTCGTGATGCCGAACGGGGGTGCATGAGGAGCGAAGACGAACGGGGAGGAACGGGTTAAGCTGTGGGTATATAAGCTGTCAATTATTTGTTTGTGTACACTCTGAGGAAGTCCTTTCAGGACGAAACGTTAGAAATAAAAACTCCAACGGTTCCTGGTGCTTACCTCACCACCCTTCCACTCATGTATATATATATATATATATATATATATATATATATATATAGGTATATATATGTGTGTGTGTGTGTGTACATATACCAAAGGTCTTTTCCCCCTTACACGAGGGGTAGCCAAAAAGAAAAAGGCATAGAAATCACTCCCACCAATTTCATTTCCCATATATTCCACTCCCCTCCACCCTCCTCCCTCCCTCCTATCTTGGCACCTCCTGGATGATGGGTCATCCATGCATCCTGATAATTTTTTATGACAGTCACATGCAGGAATTGAACTCACTGCTTTTGGCCACCCGTAAGATCACCTTCATAGAGCCTTAACCCACAACACCAGCAGAGACTGTAAAAGCCTTGAAACATGAAATTGAACTGATTCCCGAGGATAGGAAAGATCACTAATCTGCGACCCCAATTCCTGTTTTACACAAGGCCCAATCCCACCAGTTGGCAAGGGGTAAGGATCAGAAGAAATCCCTTTCATGCTTTTCACCACTGTAACTATGAGAGAAATTCGCTAGTAACAGCAACATCAATCTGATAATTTTTATGACAGTCACATGCAGGATTAGAACCCACTGCTTTCGGCCACCCGTAAGATCACCTTCACGGAGCCTTAACCCACTACACCAACAGAGACTGTGGTACTCCCCCAGGTAGGCGTAGCTCCTCCTTGGGGATCGGTGCCATCTGCGTAGAGCTGAGCTTGGCCAGGGGTAAATGCTGCTGTTTGGCCCCCAACTCTTGGCCACCACAAACACATCACACCCGTTACACTACATAGCAGAACACCCACACACACCAAGAAACATTAAAACTACACCCAAAGACCTTTATTACACAAAGATACTCTCTTCTCTTCCTCCACAACCACCAAATACCAGCCTCCGGAAACATATTCATAATCATATCACTCACCGCTCCATTAACACACTGAAAGACAACACACTGCTGCATGCCAGACCCCCTGATATCCACCCTTCTGAATCCTCTCTCCCACGTAAGGACAGAGTCCACTTGGCCAGACTGCGATGCGGTCACCACCCAGCACTTCTAAGCTACCAGAGGAGGCTGGACGACCGTGTTGTGAACAGCTGCCCAGGATGTAACACTTCACCCCATACCATACAACACATAATGGAAGACTGCATTATACACAATCATGCACGCAAACAACACAACATACACTCTATAAAGGATTTGTGGGAAAACCCAGTCTCGGCTGTGGCCTTCCTTGGGGAGACGGGACTGCTCGGACAGACAGTCTAGGGAACGACAACAACAACAACAACAACAGAGACTGTAAAAGCCTTGAAACCTGGAATCAAACTGATTCCCGAGGATAGAAAAGATCACTAATCTGCGACCCCAATTCCTGTTTTACACAAGACCCAAGCCCACCAGTTGGCAAGGGGTAAGGATCAGAACAAATCCCTTTCATGCTTTTCACCATTGTAACTATGAGAAAAATAAGCTAGTAACAGCAACATCAATCTGATTATTTTTATGACAGGCACATGCAGGATTCGAACCCAATGCTTTTGGCCACCCGTAAGATCACCTTCACAGAGCATTAACCCACTACACCAACAGAGACTGTAAAATCCTTGAAACCTGGAATAGAACTGATTCCCGAGGATAGGAAGATCACTAATCTGTGACCTCAATTCCTGTTTTACACAAGGCCCAAGCCCACCAGTTGGCAAGGGGTAAGGATTCGAACAAATCCCTTTCACGCTTTTCGCCATTGTAACTATGAAAGAAATTCGCTAGTAAAAGTGACATCAATCTGATAATTTTTATGACAGTCACATGCAGGATTCAAACCCACTGCTTTTGGTCACCTGTGAGATCAAACCAAGTCATTCTTTGTCAACAATTTGCCCAGTCACCACCTCCTGAAGATGGCCAGTTAAGGCCAAAAGATGTCTAGAGGAAAATACCATGGACTTCAGTACTCTACTCAGAAATCTGCATCGATACGACCGCACATTGGTGTGTAACATAGATAAGAAATTCTATAAACAGAATAATGCTATCACAGCTGTTGACTTTAACAATGCATGTATTATTAATGGCCTACTTCCAAAATATACTTTTTGTCACACGGCCAACAGCAACAGAGTAACTCCTGATGAAAGATTGGCATTCCTCAAGGAAGAGCTCAAGGAAAAGCAATACCTCCTTGCCACGCTGAGGAGCGTGTTAGCTCTACTGCATCAACAATGGGACGATAAGAATGTTCCTGACGACCTATGGACATTTATCAACACTGTCCTCCAAGATCTCTGCAATGCATCTTGCTAAAGTCAAGCGGCACACTGGCCGCAAACTTTCTGCCCTATATGGTGGGCCACTCGAACTCCCGACAAGACTCGACCACTTCCTCAACCTGAGCAGCATCACTCTTACTGAAAAACAGAAGGAGTTTCTAAACCTCGGTCTCAGTTGCCACTACATGAGCAGAGAGAAACCACTAAACAAGCGCATCAAACTGGAAATTTTGCTAGACGACATTCAACACCTGGAAAATGAGAAAGAAAGTCACTACATCACCAGACTTGCAAGCAGAAATCGTCTGCGAGGCAAACATTACAAGAGGACATAATTGCAGTTCCCTCCTTACACCCGAATTGAGGGCTGCTGCCCAAGAACTTAAGAATAATGACCAGATCGTGATCCGCAGAGCAGACAAATCTTCAACTTTCATTATTCTCAACAAAGAGGACTATTTTTCCAAAATGGCTTCCATCCTGAACGACACCACCAAATTCAATAGAATTTCTAGAAACCCCACCAATGACATCAAGACAAAACTCAGCCACTTAATTCGTGAAAACAACAACTAGCACAACAAAGCTCCCCTTGATAGAAGGTAATCATAAGCTTGGTTATGCTTACGGAAATGTGAAGACCCACAAGAATGGCCATCCCCTTCGCCCAATCATCAGCCAGACACCATCAGTCACCTACAAGATTGCTAAGCACCTCAATGCATTAATATCTCTGTTTGTCCCTGCCTCCTTCAGCTTGAAGTCTTTAGAAGAGTTTCTCGATATCCTGAAGACAGCCTGACCTTCCAACATAATGGCATCAATGGACGTCATAAGTCTTTTTATGAACATTTCAATTGATGAAACTATAGACTTCATATGCCAATGCTTATACCATCCGGAACAGAAAATCGCAATCCCAGAGAACACACTTCGCCTGCTATTACAGGCTGCACCAAAGAAGTTCCCTTCTACGGACCCGACGGCAACATGTACGTGCAATGGGATGGCGTCGCCATGGGGTCACCTCTGGGAGTGCTCTTCACTAACTTTTATATGGGACATATTGAAGAAGAGATAGTCTGGCAGCAGCACCATCCAAAGCCAGAAATCTACGTAAGATACATGGACAATATTTTCATCAGTGCCAACACAGAAGAAGAAGTCGTGAAGTTAATTTCCAAGTTCAAAACAAATTCCTGCCTCAACTTCACCAACGAGATAGAACAACACAGCAAGCTCCCTTTCCTCGACATTTTGGTCCGTCGTGAAGCCACTTAATTTTCAACAGAAGTTTATACCAAATCCACCAATCTTGGATTATGCCTTAACGGTGCAAGTGAGTGTCCTGAGCAGTATCAATGCAGTGTCATTAATGCCTTCGTCAAAAGAGCCCTCACCCACTGCTCAACATGGACTGCCACGAATGTAGAGCTTAAGAGAATCACCCAGCTTCTCAGCAACAACAATTATCCCATGCAAGAAATAAATAGTGTTATACGGCATCGACTGGACACCTTTATGCACCAACAAGAACAACAAGTTACACAAAACATAAAACTCTTCTATAGTGGTACTATGTCTTCAGCCTACAAGGATGATGAGAAAGACCTCAAAAATAATAATTTATAAGAACATCACACCCACCGACCCGGCTTCAAAAATTGACCTCGTCATTGACTATAAGACAAAAAGACATCCAACTTTGTCGTAAAGAACAGCTGCCTCTCTAAGACAAGTGAAATGCAAGAGGTGAACGTCGTGTACCAACACACATTCCAGTGGTTACTGCAGTCGCCTAAATTCTCGGTACATTGGCGTCACCACTACAACACTGTCAAAGAGGATTTCAGCACATCTGCAGGACAGGGCAATAAGAAGACACTACCTGTACGAGCATGGACTCGCACTTAAGAGGCACCACTACCATCATTGAAAGAAATAACGACACCAGAAGACAAGATGACAGAAGCGGTGCTAATTTACAATAAAAAAACCTGCTATCAATATCCAGCAGCAGCCTGAAACGTTGTTACCAACCAGAAGACAGAGAATGCATCCCGTGTGCTGATTGGCGGGCGGACATTTCAGCTCTCCGCCAATATATACCATCATATGACCAAACAGAGTCATTCTTTGTCAACAATTTACCCAGTCAACACCTCCTGAAGATGGCCAGTTAAGGCCAAAAGATGTCTAGAGGAAAATACCATGGACTTCAGTACTCTACTCAGAAATCTGCATCCAGACGACCACACATTGGTGCGTAACATAGAAAAGAAATTCTATAAACAGAATAATGCTATCACAACTGTTGACTTTAACAACGCATGCAATATATATATATGTATATGTGTGTATATATATATTTATATATATACAGTCACTATCCGAGTTACAACGTACGCGAGTTACGACCACCCGTACTTACGACCACATCTAGCAGATGCCTAATATGAGTTTACTGTACGTGTCTGGCAGCACAGCGCGTAAGATAGTTGTGGCAACCGGCATCGCGTACGGCAGTTATGGCAGAGATTGAAAAATTGCTATACACATGGTTGGAAGATAATAGGCAAAGAAATGTGAGAGTGACGTTGCAAGCAGTGCAAACTAAGGCTACAAGTTAATTTCACATGTTGAAAGAACGTGCAGGTGAAAAATACGTTTCACATGAGTTCATAGTGAGTGCTGGGTGGTTTCATGCTTTCGAGAGCGTTACCAGGTTCACCACGTGTTGTCGAAAGGTGAGGCTGCTAGCAGTGATGCACCTGCAGCTAAGGCATTTGTGGAAGAGTTTGATAAATTATGGATGAAGGATATTTACGTACTTACGACCACATCTAGCTGATGCCTATTATGAGTTTACTAATACGAATACACTATAATAAGTATTTTTTTCTTTAACTTACCATATCATATTAACAACTAAGCAACTGAAAACAATACTGTATACAACTGTAGGAGAGAAACCAAACGCAGAGTATGGGATCCAATGTATTTAACGTTTCGCCCACCAGGGCTTCTTCAGAAATAACATAGTGGACAAACATCTGACTCCTTATATAACCCGAGCTTGCGGGGAGAAACGAACATGAAACTGGTGTTAAAAAAAAAAGAAGGAAAAAGTAGAGACTGAACAACTTCGCACCAGGCTTAATGACCCCCTTATGGGTCGATAGCCTTAAAAAAGTCCACTATGTTATTTTGGGAGAAGCCCTGCTGGGCGCAACGTTAAATACATTGGATCCCATACTCTGCGTTTGGCTTCTCTCCTACAGTGCTGTTGCAGTCGTTGCTGCTTTTACTCAATCCTGTATACAAAGATAAATGTACTGTATCTATATCTCACACTTAGAATGGATTGAAATGGATGAGAAAAATAGATCTTAAAATTCACATATATTTAGAGTACATACAACAATTGAAGAATTAAGAAAAAATTATTAAAAGGAAACTACAATTTAAAACACTTAAAAATGGTAAGCAAGGTTATATTTAATACGTGTGTGTGTGTGTGTATACAGGTATAGTATATACATACAGTACCTGCATATGTATATATACTGAAATACAGTACAGTATTAAAACGTTAAAAAAAATATAGAAAAATTTATAAAAATGAAACTAAAAAGCATTGATAAATAAACAGTAAACAGCTTGTATTTAATAGTATTCAATAGAAAAAGTTACTTAAAAACGCAACAGATGATATGTATCCTAGAGTAGAACCCTCATGTCGGCCATTTTGAATAGGATCCGACTTACGACTGGTTGGTTGGAACCTATCTAGGTCGTAACTCGGATAGTGGCTGTATATATATGTATATGTATGTATATATATGCATATGTATATATATATATATCACAATGCACTTTAATTCTAAGCCATCTAGGCGCATGCATAAATTGGAATGTGGTACACCCTAGATGGCTTAGAATTAAAGTGCATTGTGGTTGATAGAAATGTATCTAATCACTGGGACCCATTCGGTGTTGTACATATATATATATATATATTATATATATATAAGTGGAAAGGGTGATGAGATAAACACCAAAAAAACGGAGTTTATTACTAACGTTTCGTCCTTAAAGGACTTCCTCAGAGTATACACTAAGAAAATATTTACAGCTTACAGTATATACTTCATTCCTTACCCCATTCCTCCCCTATCTCTGTCCTTCCTTTGTTCCGCTTCACCTCGAACAAAGTCGCTGGTCAACGTTTCGTCCTTAAAGG
Organism: Oratosquilla oratoria; assembly: GCF_046742065.1. Lineage (NCBI taxonomy): Eukaryota > Metazoa > Arthropoda > Malacostraca > Stomatopoda > Squillidae > Oratosquilla > Oratosquilla oratoria. The sequence continues at coordinate 6,699,613 of NC_134784.1, forward strand.
ACTTCCTCAGAGTATACACTAAGAAAATATTTACAGCTTATATACTTCATTCCTTACCCTGTTCCTCCCCTATCTCCGTCCTTCGTTCCGCTTCACCTCGAACAAAGTCGTTGGTCAACTTAGATAATTTAATAAATCCCTCCCTATGGTTATTAAATGGTTTTGAAGCAATGTACGCTGCTTCTATTATTTTCCTTTCTTGTTTTCTTAGCCCTTTGTGAAGTACCTCTGTATTTTCCCAGTCAGGAAGGTGGCCAAATTTGTCTATATGAGCCACAAGAGAATTAGATGTCCGGTGGGCTTTTACGTCATTCTTGTGTTCATGTAGTCGTTTTCTTATATATATAAATATATATATATATACATATATATGTATGTATATATGGGTGTATATGTATATATATATATGTATATATATAAATATATATATATATATTATATATATATACTAGCCAAATTACCCATACGTTGCTGCGTGCAAATGATAATCATTTTAATTTTGATAGAATTTGTGGAGAAAAGTTACATGTATCAATATAATTCAATGGAAAAGGTAACAAAAATAAAATGTTAAGAAAGTAAAGTAAAATAGATTTGAGGAGGGAGACGCCCTTTGGAAATAAAATATACTTATCCAGGTAGCCTGGGTTGTGGTGAATATATATGGTTTGTGGGGAGTTCATGAACAAATAGACAGACAGAGGTTACTACTTTATCATAGTAGATACAAATAAAAGATAGTCATCCAAGTAACTTGGGTTATAAGGTTTCAGAATATATATGGTTATAAGGGTCTATCTGCAAAAACCTAAGAGGAGTTCGTGAATAATCCCTAACCTAACCATACCCCACCTAACTTTAACCCTTAACCCTAACTAGAATAATTTTTTTTAGAAATGAAATATAGTTATCCAAGTACCTGGAGTGATAGGGTATCAGAATATATATGGTTATGGGGGTCTATCTCCAAAACCCCAGGAGTTCGTGAACAGACAGACAAATGATAGTTATCCAAATACCTTGGGTTATAAGGTTTCAGAATATATATGATTATAGGGGTCTATCTGCAAAAACCTAGGAGGAATTCGTGAATAATCTTTAACCTAACCATTGTAGTGGATTGTTAACACTACATGGTGAACGGTACTCGGCCGTAAGAGAAGAATTGAAACAAACTTTCAACATCTTTGGACTGGCCCGCCCGCAATAATATCAAATAAAAATAATCAATATTTCAACATTTGGTAAAATTATACAATCATTTTACATTTACATGCTTTCTCCTTACAAAGGCTATCATAGTTTGTGGCAACATTAATTTAAAAAATATAAACAATATTTATGGACACATACAATGGTTTGTTTAATCAGTAATTTTTGTCACAAAAATTATATGCACATTAAGGAGACACTACAGTAGTGGCGTGTTACCACACCATACCCCCACCTAACTTTAACCCTTAACCTTAACCAAGGTGCAGGGATGACCCGTCATCCAGGAGGTGCTGAGATAAGAAGGAGGGTGAAGGGGAGTGGAGTGTATTTAGGGATGGAATGGGTGGGAATGATTTTATGCCTTTTTTAATGAAATATAGTTATTCAAGTACCTGGAATGACAGGGTATCAGAATATATATGGTTATGAGGGTCTCTCCAAAATCCCAGGAGGAGTTTGTGAACAAATAGACAGAGGTTACTACTTTATTATAGTATATATATATATATATATATATATATATATATATATATATATATATATACACATATATATACATATATGCATATATATATATATAGTATATATATATATATATATATATATCCATTGCAACCACTGACTTTGGACAACAGAAAATATAATAACCATCATCAGGCTATTCATAAGAATTACCCTCAACTTCACCTCCACAGTATGGTTCTCAGCAATCATTAAGACAAACACAAACAACTTGCAAACACTATAGAATAGATTGCTGGAAGTAATAAAAGGATGCACCCAAACAACCCCAATAGGACATTGCATACAGAAACCAAAATTATCCCCACAGAACACTACATGAAAATTATATACAAACACATTTCTATGCCAGAACCCATAACACCACCCACCCACCATAATATATCTCAAACATCACAAACATAATGCAGCAAAAATACACCAGCAGCATAATACTCATATCTGAAACAACCTCCCACATTTACTACACAAAAACACATACACTACACCTTCTGTTCACTAAACAAGACATTCAAAACAGAACACCAAACTTAATATGACAGCCCCCAACATGAAAAAAATAGCTAAAAATAAAATCCAACATTTGGTAAGAACTACACTGACAATATTGCATTCAGGACACTGTCAGCATTGAAACAATACCAACACAGAATAGGCCTCTCCAGATTCAAACTGCTCTGCTGCCGGTTACTTGAAGGCCATGGGTCCTCTGCAGGAGAGACCAGGGCACTGGTTGCTTGATTGAGATTGCAAATTTATATACTCTTTCAGGTGTGTGACTATACACAACTCTTTTGTATGGTGGTACCTTTATTGACCACCAATTCAACGATCCAGGTGAGAGTCCTGACCAAGGAAAAATTCAGTATGGTCATACTGTGAGCTGGCACTCCAACTCTGGTGGGCAAGGAAGTGTGTGTATTTACCTAGTTGTATTTACCTAGTTGTATTTTACGGGAAGGGGAGCTATGCTCGTGGGGTCCCGTCTTCATATCTCATTTTATCTAAACTATTTTTAAATTCATGTATTGATTTTGCACACACCACTTTCTCATCTAACTTGTTCCAACTGTCTATTGCTCTGTGAGGAAAGCTGTTCTTTTTAAAATCTCTTCTATAGCTGTCTTTTTTTATTTTCTTTCCGTGTCCTCTTGTATTTCTGTCATCCCATTTTATCAGATTCTCTCTATCAGTAATTTCTATGCCTTTCATGATTCTGTAAATAGCTATCAAATCTCCTCTCTCTCTTCTTTGCTCTAGTGTCTGTAGTTTAAGTTTTTGTAGTCTCTCTTCATATGATAGTTTTGAGAGTGTTGGTGCCAGTTTTGTAATTGCTCTTTGTATTCTTTCCAGTTTTTTTATACATTTTTTTGTACTTGGTGACCATATCGTTGCTGCATATTCCAATCTTGGTCTTATCAGGGTGATTAGGATTTTCCTCACCATTTCTTCATCCAGGTATGTAAATGCCACTTTGATTGTTCTTATTAAATTATAAGTTTCTCCAAAAATCTTATTTATATGTTTCTCAGGTGACATATTATTCATAACAATGACTCCCAGGTCCTTCTCATTTTCTACTTTTTTATTCCTTCTTCTCCCAAATTATATGATCCTGTTATTCTGTTTTTGCTTTTTCCAAATTCCATTATACTACACTTTTTTGTATTGAACTCCATCTCCCACTTCCTACTCCATTCTTGTACTTTATTTAGATCTCTCTGTAGTGATTCACAATCTTCTTCAGTTTTCACTCTTTTCAGTAATTTTGCATCATCTGCAAAGAAGCTCATATAGCTTTCAATTCCTTCATCCATATCATTAATATATATAGCAAACATTATTGGGGCCAGAACTGTTCCCTGCGGGACACCGCTTATTACTTCATTCCATTTTGAGTGCTGATCTCTTATCACTACTCTCATTTTTCTTTCTTGCAAAAAGTCTTCCATCCAATTTAGCAATTTACCTTGTATTCCTCCTTCATATTCTAATTTCTTAAGCAACTTCTTATGTGGTACTTTGTCAAAAGCTTTTTTTAGGTCTAGAAATGCACAATCAGCCCATCCATCTCTTTCTTGTATTATATCTATTAGCCTTGAATAGAAACATATTAAATTGGTGACGCATGATCGTCCTTGTCTGAATCCAAATTGCCTTGGGTTTAGTACGTTGTTTTTTTCCAAGTATTTTACCCATCTACTTTTGATAATTCTTTCACATATTTTTGCTATTGTACTTGTTAGAGAGACTGGTCTATAGTTGGTAGGTTCTTCTTTATTTCCTCCTTTATATATAGGTACTATATTTGCTTTTTTCCAATCTTCTGGAACTTTTCCTTCTTTTAAGGAACTGCTTATTATGCTATGTATTTTGTCTGCCAGTTCATTCCTGCATTCTTTCAGAATCCAGTTTGCTATTTCATCTGGCCCATGCGATTTTCTGACATCAAAATTACCCAAGTGTGTCAATATTTCATTCTTTGTTACTTCTATTTCTTCCATAGGGGGGACTTTTTCCTTCCACTCAATCTCTTCAGGTTGTATATTTTCCCTTGTAAACACTGATTTAAAATGTTTGTTCATAATTTCTGCCATTTCCATTTCCTCAGTGTATTCAACTCCTCCTTGTCTTAATTTCTCTAAGTCTTGTTTGTTTTTCAGTTTATTGTTTACAAATCTGTAGAATAGTTTTGGTTGATCTTTACACTTTTCTATAACATCTTTTTCATATTTTCTTTTTTCCTCTCTGCACTTTTGTACATATTCATTTCTATAACCAGTATATATTTTCCATTTTTCAGGTCTTCTGTCTTTTTTCCATCTGTTCCAGGCTTTGTCTCTTTTGTCCTTTAACTCCCTACAACTTTTGTTGTACCAGCATTTTACATATTCTTTTTCTTGTTTTTGTCTTGGGACATACTTTTCCACTCCTTTTTTGTAAATTTTTGTCAAAATATTCCATTTCTCTTCCACTGTTGTTTCTTCTTTGTATATTTCTTCCCAGTTTTCTTGTTGGAAGAATTCTCTTATTTTATCAAAGTTTGTTTTTTCATACATCATTCTTCCTTTTCTATATTGTTCATTTCTTTTCATATATTTTTCTTCATTAAGTTCCAGTTCAATCAATATGTGGTCACTTTTACCTATTGGTGTTTTATATTCAATCTTATCTACTATTCTAGGTTCAGATGTAATTATTAAGTCTAGCCTCGATGGTTCTTCTTCATTTCTATACCTAGTGTTCTCTTGTATCCATTGTGTCATTGAATGGTCAGTAATCATCTCAAGTAGAGCATTTCCCCATGAGTCATCACCACTCTTTACTGTCATTTCTTCCCAGCAGATTTCTTTGCAATTAAAGTCGCCCATCATAACTATTCTTCCTCCGTCTTCCATTATTTTAGTTAATGCTATCTTTGTGTCCTCTAACATACTTTTATGTTCACTCTCCTCCCATGAGGCTGTTTTCGGAGGCACATAATTGATCACAAATTTTCTGCTCTTCTTATCTCGGTCTTCCACTTCTATCATAATCATCTCTACTGTATTCTTTCCATATATGACACTTTTCACGTTTATATCCCTCTTAGTCAGGAACATAACTCCACCCCCTTGTTTTTTCTCTCTGTTTCTAATCCAATAATTGTATGTATCATGTCCTACACTGTTGGGTGGTAGTGGGCCTTTTAATTTTGTTTCTACAATTCCCATTATGTCCGGTTCTTTTTCTTTCAAATAATCATTCAGTTCATTCAATCCTGTTATCAATCCATCTATATTTGTGTAAGACACTCTTAGTTTTCTGCCACTTCCATTGTATTCTCTGTTTCCCTTATGTTTTTCTTTAGTATGTCGAACTGCTTTATTTTCATGTTCACTACTCTCCAATAGAATCTCTCTTTCTCTGACTCCGTTCTTTCCTCGTTTTTTGCCTTAGCTTCAATTCTTTTCTGCTTTTCTGCCTCTCTTTCCTCCTTATTCATTTCTCTTTTTATCCATACCTTTTTATATTGATCATTTGTTGCTAGTTTCCCTGTCTTGGATAGAATTTTCTCTGCTGTTGTTTGTGACCTGAATTTAATCTTAATTGGTCTGGTCTTATCTGTACTATATTTTCCGAGTCTGAATTTTTCCTCAATTTCCTTTATAATTTCTGGTTCATCTTCCTGGACTAATTTTAATAAACTGCTTACTCTTTCATTTTCCTCCTTGATTCTTGCGGTTCTATCTGGGTTATGTTTCTCTTCCATTCCTAATATAATTATACATTTCTTTTTGTCAGCTAATTCTCTTACTATATTCTCCTTCTGTCTCATCACTTTAATAACTGAGTCTTCATTATGTTCTTTCAATTGCTGTTTGACTATGTCAGTGAATGAAACCTTATTCCCTTCTTGAGTTATTCTCCAATTTTTAGCTTCTGTAGCTATTTTCTCTTTGTTTTCATTACTATTCTTCTTCAATTTCTCATTCTCCTCCTTTACATTTCCTAACTGTCTTTTTAGGTCCTCTATTTCTTCAGTTAAGTTTCTGTTAGCCTTCTCTAGTTGTTCCAACCTTTCAATTCTTTGGAAGATGGAGTCTACGTTACCTAACTTACGCTCCAAGTCCTCGATCACCTTATCAACTCTCTCCTCTAGTCTTATCAGTCGGGGGGGGGGGGGGTTGTGTCCCCCCCACCCTCTTTAAATCCCTGGAACATATTCTCGTCACTTTCTTCTGTATTGCTCCTCTCTATACTTCTAATCTTTACATTTTTATTTGCCATTTCGTCATCACTGAGCTGGTCCGGTGGTCTTTTCATGTTGACCTTACGCCCGTCTGCCTGGGCCAAGTCCACCACATCCTCATTTCCTTCCATTTCCCCAGCAATCCCTCCCCCTCTCCTCTTTCCTTACTTTCCCACTACCTCACGAGCAATTTCCCCCCCCCTGCAAATACAAAAAGGCACTTCTCTTTGCGTTGGTATCCACAATCTGCACTTTTCTTCAGAGCGCTCTGCAAGCCGTCCGTTCGCTGAAAGTGTGTGTGTGTGTGTGTGTATAAGGTTAAAGTATTACCCTTAGAGAGGGCCATATCCGAGCTCTGAACTCTCATTTGGGTGGGCAGTACCTGTCGATCATGAATATGATGTAAGTTCAAAGACCATGATGTCACACAGGTAACCACTAATGAGTTGAGCTTTCTTCCTAGCTGATTAGTATTCCTGTAAGATTTCAAACATCTAACCAGTTACCTTTTGCCAAATTTAGCTCTGATGTCTTGAAATCTAACTTTTTATTATGGTAATGTACATGCAGTTCAATGGCCTAGAAATTGCAAACACTGAAATTGTACATGTTTGAACCTGTTGTGAGTGTTCCCCGTGTAGGTTCCAGGGGATGATAACAAGAATAGACCAACTGTGTAATGGCAAAATCTACAACAGCGGGAAATGTGTAGTTCTTGTGATTTAATTTGGATTTGATTAGCTTTTTATTTTTATCAAAAGTAGTTTTTTTGTATGATGTGTGAGTAAAAATGGCACGGGTAATCATCTAGGCGAGAAAAATGTATGTTACAAAAGGTGGTGTTGGAAGTTTCTATTTATTTATTAATATTATTATTATTAGATATAATTTGTTATTATTATTATTTATCAGATAGAAGTTATTTTCTCTATTGTTATAGATACTGCCCTAGATTGGCCCTTTTCAATCCAAATAAAGCAAACCTAAACTGGATTAAGATAAAATTTGGCAATTTTAATTAATTTCCTGTAACTGTAATGGTTTATTGGTTATTGCCATCAAAGGTAACTTTACATTTAGTGCATAAGTGGTTATCAAATCATCAGTTAACTGTGCCCATCAGTGTCTTGCAAACAGACTGACCAGGAATTACTTATACATTCTCCCAAACCCAGTAGGCTTAATATGTATTTGCACGTGTTTAAATCAATCTTCAGTATCTTGGTGCATTTAGAATTTTCTTTTCTGGTTAATGCCAGACAAACTTGTTAACCTTTTCTTTGCTACCACTGCCCACCTTGAATGCCACCTTTACCACCTTTATGGCACCTACATCTTCCTTGTGATGTTGGTGGAAGGAAGCAGTCATTATGACCAACAAAATACTGCTTTTTGTTACTATTTATGACTTTATGCTTGTTCAGTCAGCTCTCTATGAAATTCTAATTCTGTCTTGATGAGGGGAACCCCACAGTGCAGCAAAAAGGTTAAGCCTATGCAACAGATGTGTTATTTTTTTCTCTATTAACTTTTTCATTGATACTGATGGAATGTGGATTTCTTTTGGCTGCTGCAAGGCAATTGTAATTATCTAAAGGATACCTCAAATGCAATGAAAGGAGGGAGAGAGAAGATTAGGATAAAAAAGAAATTAGGTCTAGATTGGATGAAATCCAGTTTTGTTCAGAGCACAACCCTCAATTGATAAAATTATCTCTGATTACCCAGAACATGAATTTGTGAGGTAAGCCTTTCAAGAACAAATTAAATCAGACATAATCAAGTAACCTGACCCAAGTGCCTTGTATATATGAATATAATTTATGTAATTTATGATTTCATTCTAGTTGTGGTTCTTAACAAATTGTATTACTGTAATTGCAGAATCCTTATTTTGTAATAAAATGCTAAATTATCAAATGTTTTATTTATCACTCCAGTTCCTTTACTGTTAACATTATTATTGTTAGTATTGCTCTAGTTATAATTTTACTAAATCAAGCAAAGAAACAATGGTTTGAAGTTGCTGGTACTGTACATATAGGAAAAATATTATACTTTATAAAAATCTAGGAAATATATTACTCTGTTAATATATGGTACCAGTTACTGAATATTCGACTCTTTTAGTCTCCTCTCCATCCCTTTCCTCCTCTTTTCCTCTCCTCCTCCCCCTCCCACCCTCCTTCGTAGTCATCCTTGCCCTCATCTTTCTCTTCCCCCTTCCCTCCTCTTCTCCCTCCTCTTCTCCCTCCTCTTCTCCCTCCCTCCTCCTTCCCCCTTCCCTCCTCTTCCTCCCTCCTCCCTTACCCTATCTCTTACCCTTCCCTCTTCTTCATCTTCCCCTTTTTGCCCTTCCCCTCCCTCTTCCTCTCTCCCCTTCCCCCTCCTCATCTCTCTTTCCTCCTTACCCTTGTTTCCTTCCTCCCATCTTCCCTCCCTCTCCTCCTCTTTCCCTTCCCTCCTCTCCCTTCTCCCTCTGCTTTTCCTCTCTCTGCTCTTCCTCACTCCCTTTTTCCTCTCTCCTATCTTCCTCCTCCCTCTCCTCCTCCCACCTTCATATCCTAATTACTAACCCATAGAACATTCCAAATATACATGGGATTAACCCTGTTCTCACCACATATCCAGCAAGGAGTCATTTAAGGATGTCAATATTCAATATTCTTCTTTTTTATTATAGCTTTTGATGATATGAAAAGAAAATCCACCCTCCTAAAAGAAATGAATAGATGTACTGAAAATAAATAGAAAATAACTGCCAACCTATATGTCAACAGCCAGCCCTGTTCTGCATCTAAACCCATCTTGCTCATACCAACCATGTTCTCCAAAAAGTTATAACATAGTAGAAGATGGAAGACCATGGATTCTGTTTCTCCACACTATCAGTGGCCATGCATTTCTGTAAATGGCTATCTGTATACCAAGAGCTTTTTCTCCCTTATAAGGGAGGTAGTTAAATCAGGCATGTGCCTATTCCCACCAATTTCACTCCCCTTCACCACCCTTTCCATCCCTCCCATCTCAGCTCCTCATGGATGATGGTCATCCCTGCACCTGCCAACTGCCCTGGGTCAAACACAATGCAGCAAGACTCAGTACATCCACTTCAAGGCCACTTCACTTAATTGGCAACCCCCCTTTCTGTCCCCTCATGCAGAAAAAGAGAAGATAGGTAGAAATACCTTTGGGCTGTGTCAAAATATCATTCACACATAAGCACCCCCTACCCACCATCCCCCCATCCCTCCCTTACATAACAGTATCATCAATACAAAGTCAATTTGCACTCATTCCTATATCCTGCCTGCTCCCTTCCTTGCTCAACAGACATTCCCCTCTTGCTCAATGCCCCCTTCATCCCATCCATCCATCTCATCCTCAGTCGTCCCCTCAAGTTCACTTGCTCCACCTCTGTCCTCCATGCCTATTTTACTACTATTTCATCAGTCATTCTTTTCATGTGTCCAAACCATTCCAATAATCTCTCATCAACCCTATCTGTCATCTACTTTTTCACTTCCACTCTCCTCCTCATCTTGTTTCTCACTCAATCCAACCTAATTACCCCTACCATACTTAGACATTTCATCTTAAACACATTCAAACTTTTTCTGCTTATCTTAAATTCCAACCCTCTGCCCCAACTTTCCACCACCTTTTCTGCCCTGTACCCACAACTTCCCCCATGCATCCTATTTAATCATATGGGGTTCACAAAAACCCAGACAGAACAACTTGACAAACCACCCAAAAACAGTTGAACAATACACTAACAGTTATCTTCATATCAACATAACCAGCACTTTGTAATTGCTCTAGTATTCCTAAGAATAGGACATTCCTTTCTCACACAGGGCCATCTCATAACAGGAAATGACCCTCCCACCTGCCAGTCCACAAAGTTTTTACAATACCACACATACTACTAGAATGTCTGATTTACGTAGCACTTCACAACAACAACCCTATTTTGTCATCTAACTCCTCAAACAATGATAACAATGCATCAAAACCTGGGAGACAGAATGTCAGAACTGGTATCATTTCAACACAACTTCCTACAAAAAAAACTGACCTCTTGACCAAAATATAAACACCTTTAACTAATTAGATCAAAATATGAAATACAAGATGATATATGATGCCAGTGTGGGATTGTCCACAAGGATAGAAGCACCAGTAAATCATAGTCTCAGCAACCAAAAAACTAATGTCTGTGTTGTGTATGTAGTTGTTTATACCACCAGCTACTAGGAGGAGGAAAGGAGTTATTAATTGTCAGCTCTGTGTATGTTAAAAAAAATGGAGAGTGCTTAAGACATTCGGGCCTAGTTCAGAGATTTCAGTGGCAGTTTCTTGGAGTTGCCTCTTCAGGTAGAGATGAGAGTTGTGGGCTTTGGAGGATTGCTATTCCTTCTCCCAAGAATCATGCAATTAGACTAAATCTTGACCACGAGTTGCTCCCAACATTTTTTAAATATCTATTTTGAGGTCCTATCAGGCCCTGAGGCTTTTCTCATCCAATGATCATAAAAGGCTGAGCACTTCCCTCACTTCTACATTTATATCTTTTAAACCCAAATTATTGTTAATATCTTCCTCTACAAAACTGCTCTCTGTTGTGCTTACATGTAGATTGGAAACTTTCATTTATTATTTCTGCCTGAGAAGAAGCATCCTGAAATAGCTCACTGCCCAAATATTATTGTGGGGATTCCTTCCCTATGTCTCAGCCTATCATTGATAAACCTGTAAAACAGTTTTGTTTCATCTTTTGATTTGTCTACAATATGCCTTTAAAATTTTCTTCTCTCCTCTGTGGATCCTTGTGTAGTCATTTCTAGCATGTTTGTATGCTTCCTTTGTTCTAATAGTTCCTCTTTTTTTCCATTTTCCCCAAGCCATATTTTTTTTCTCTTAGTTATCTTGTACCTTTTATCGAACTGGTCTTGTTTTTGCTTATTCCTTCCACTAATCCTCAGCACATATTTGTTCACTCCCAAGTTGTAAATGTGAAAAAAGATTTCCCATTTCCTCATAGTTCTAGTGGTATTCATGGATCTCCAGAGCTGGGCTTATTGCTCCCAGACAGGTAGTGTGTTACCGAAATATTAGCATATGCATACACAGTAATGCAGACTGCTTTAAAGAAATTAAAATTTGTAATGCATTGATGGAAATGCACCCCAGATTTTTTGGTAACACACTACCTGTCCAGCAGTAATGTGCTCAGCTCTGTGGATTCCTCCCAGTCTGGTTTTTCAAAGACTAGCCTGAGAAGTATTCCATCCCAAAATTGAGTCTGATTTACTGTGTAATTCATTCCCTGGGTCTATTCCCTCAACTGCCAATTGAAATTTAAGTGTTACATGATCATTTTTCCTATAGAGCAAAATTATATCAAAAAGCCAATGATGTCTGGTGCCTTAACCTCTTTAATACGAGTCAAATTCTTGCAGGCAGCCTAGTGTACAATGATTCGATGATGTGTCACAATACTCACATTATAGAATATAAAGTTACAGCTGTATTACTCGTTCTCTTTCACTCTGAATATTAATAACCCCTGAAAATATGATCAAGTCAATTCACAGAATATGGGGATCACTCAGCTTCAACTACAAAATGAATATAATCAAAACACCAACACCAGCATCCTCATATACCCACTCACACCTTATGGCACCTACTTAGGTGTCATCATATGAAAGGGGTTAATAGTAAGTCCAACCTTGTAGGAGTGACTTCTCTTCATACTCCAGTCACTCCCTATGCACATTTGATCATTGTGGTTGTATCTCAGGCAAATGGTGTTTCTTGCCCAGCCAATTCTGTGTTGGTGTTGTTTTAATGCAGGGTGGTGACCTGAGTGGAGGCATGCCAGTACAACTTTTGTCTGATGCCCCCAGAAAGGAACTGCTAGCTAACCAAATATTCTCCCTGCCTCCACGCAGAACCCTCTACGGTTTCAGAGGTTTAAGCCCAGAGGCATGTGGAAACGGATGAGACACGTGCACGCGCATGCTTCTCTTCTCCTTGTCCTCGTCCTCGTCCAAGAAGCCAGTACCTTAGATATTGTTTAGTTGAAGATTTCATATGATTCTTCAATCTTTGTCAGCATTGCTGTTGATTTATATTTTACTATGTGCAGCATTGCAGCAGTGTTTCTGTGCCATTGTTGAAAATTCACTTCAAGTTTTTAACCACACTATATTTCTTTTGTATTTTACTTAACAATTGCCAGGGATGCAACAAACTTATCTTGCAGAGATTAGTGCAGTTATGGTCACTTACATTATATTTCAGATTTGAGTGTACTTTTATGCATTGCTTGGCTAAGGATGTCACGACGCAAAGGACTAAGTCTGGAGGAGAAAAGACAAAAAATGCTTGAACTTTTCTATGAAAAGAAAGATTTTTACCAGCTTAAGGCAAGTTTTGCATTCTTGGCTGCCAATTTTGTATTTATGATGCTGGACTCTTACTGTTAGTTCATGTGTATGAATTAGAACTTTGATGTTTTTGCCTAGTTATAGTGTACAGGAAAGGAGCAACATTCATGGAGTCCAATTTCATATTCTCCAATTTATCATACTTAGCTTTAAATTCATGTATGGTTCCAACATTGTCCTTATTTTCCAGTTATCATACTTAAACTCATGTATTATTCTAGCTTAGGCTGTGTCACATTTTAAGATATTCTAAGTATTTATGCATCTGCATAGACAACTATTTCTTCACATCCTTTAGACATGTAGTCTTCCTTAATGTGTTCTCTTGACCTCTGAAAACCCTCTTAACCTTAAACTCTTCAATACATGTCAAATTCTCATGCACAGCATCGGATGCCTGATATACAATAACTTGATGATGCATCACAATACTCGCGTTATAAGATATAAAGACAGTTGATTTACTTGTTCTCTTTCACTCTAAGTAATAATAAATGCAGAAAACATGATGAAGCCAGTTCACAGACTTTGGGGGTAACTCGGCTACAACTACAAAATAAATATGATTAGGACGCCAATGTTGGCATCCTTGTATACCCACTTGTGCCTCGTGATGCCTACATAGGCATCATGAGGTCTCTTCTGTCAGTATAGTCTGTCCTCATTAGCAACCTGAATACTGTAATCAAATCATCTTCTCTTCAATATTTCTTTGTTGGCAGGTCCAGTGCTTTTAGTCTCTCCTCATATGGTTTATCTGCCAGGCTGAGAACTAGTTTGGTTACTGCCTTTTGTATTCACTTGATCATGCTTATATTATTTAGCCTGATGCATATTCTAGTCTTGGATAGATCAGGGTTTTTATAATTTTTTTTCAGTATCTCTCCATCCATGTAATGAAAAGACTTTTAATGTTCTGAAGCAGTATGTCTCTCTAACAATCCTGCTGATATGTCTGTTGTGCTCTGGGTTTGGTGTGGGGAAGTCATGTGTGAATAGGGATAGTGATAGTATTGGTCCTTGGGGGTGATCCCAATTTGCAATCATTTGGTTCCCAATACTCTGCATTCTCTGCTGGCTAGGTTTGTCAACCATTTCTTGTCAATATAACCCAGATAATTTTTTTTTTTTTTTCTATGTTTTGGTGAGGTAGATATATGTTGTGATTCCTAAGATAAATCTTTACATCAGTTTAAGTACAAGATAGGTCTATAGGATGTTGGGTTCTTTGGTAGTTTGTATTTAGGATGGTGATTATGTATATTCTTTTCCAGATTCCTGTGATGTTATTCTACAACTTTGAATGATTGAAGATATTAGACTTTTTATTACTAGAAGGGCCAGATGTTTCAGGTGGTATTTTGATATCTTATATGGGCCCTCTGTGTGTGTTTCTCAGCTTCTTATTGATATTTGTACATTTGCTGGAGAAAGGTGGAGTAGCTTGTGTCTGGTTTTATCTTGCACATCACTTGTTATTTTTCTGTTTTCTGATATTTGAATGGAAACCCACAGCTCCACAATGGTTGGTCATGGTCCTTGGGTCCATCCTGATCAATCTTATCTACCTGCTCTCCCTTTACCTCCTCTCTCTGCTCAACCTCCACACCTGCCACACCATCCATCCATGAAAACTACCACCATACTTTGTAAACATTTCATCTCAAACATGCTTAAGCCTTAGGCTTTCTGCCTCCTTCAAACTCAAGTTCCCATTCAATACAATGTCATTGGCACAATTACCCCTTTGTACAGTCTTCCCTCTGCATTCACCCCCAGACACTCATTTCTCTTGACACTTTTCATTCCCCCAAGGCACTTCTCACCTCACCCATTTCTCCATGCCCCTCAAACTCCCCTCTAATACACTGCCACCTCCTGTACATCACCTCAATCCACAGTCATCCTTAGCCCTCTCCTCCCATACACTTTCCTAAACCCCACCGTCAACTACCACAGTTCCTCCAGCACTCCTTCAACACAGCCACAAGTATACTGCTATCCACAAACAACAACTAGCCCACCTCCCACTTATCCTCAGTCCCACTTATCAGCCCCAAACTCCCACCTAATAAACCAATGACCACCTTCTGCACCACCCCATCCATGTACACACATTGAATAACCATGTCAACATCACACAGCCTTAGTTCAGTCCCACCCCAACCAGAACCCACCCATCCAACAAATCTGCAACACACCTCAGTGCCCCTCTGATAACCTTGTCATGTACTTTCTCTAAATCCACAAGAAAAAAAAAGAAAAAAAAAAAAAAAGACATCCCCAATCACAGTCGAAACCTCTTGTTTATCTACCTTACCATGGAAACCCAATCCCCTTTCCTCCATTCCATTACCACACTCCTCCCCACAACCACTCCCTCTGCCTCGCCTAATCCTTTCAACCAACACCCCATCACATGCCCCACCAATTACACCAAATAGAATCCCTCTAAAGCCTTTCCCTCGCATAATGGCACTATGTATGCAGTTCTCTAGTCCACCAGCACACCTCTTTCCTCAAGGTACACATCAAACTTTCTCACCAACCAGTCCACTACAACTACTCCTTCACATGTAAGACACTCTACCCAACACCTGTCCAACCCAGGCAGCTTGCCAACTTTCATTTCCATCAGTACTCTTTGTATCTCCTTTCCTTTAGCCCATCACTCTCCTCTCTCATCAGTCACCATGCCACTATCTCCCAATACTACAATGAAACTTTCCTTAACCCCCTCCACACTCAAATCCTGAAAAAAATCCATTTATCTTTTCCCCACTCCTTTCATTTCCACTACCACTTGTCCATCTGCACCTTCCACCCTCTTCTCATTACCCAGCTCACCCCCTCATTCTTTTCATTTCCTTCCAAAAAAAAATTCCCTCTCCCACCCAAAAATTCTTTGTCACACTTTTTCTTATTTTCTCATTACCAGGGCCATATGCACTACTGAAAATCCATATCTCCCATCCCAGTTTCACCTTTGCCAATGTTATCCTTGAAGACACTTCATTCTACTTCACCATGCACTATTTCATCCCTTACCAGCAGTACTAATAACAGCATTATCCTTCCCTGCCTCAACCTCTCATCACTCCAGCCACCCTACCCACCATGCTCCCAGACTCCTTTCCCTTTTAGTTCATTTTCACTCAATACTAACATCTTTCTTTTCACAAACAAACTACCAATCTCATCTCTTTTACTCTCATCCATACAATATCCACACACCAGGGTTCTGGTTGGAGTACTCCTCCCAGACCCTCTTATGTTTTCAATTTTTATAGGAGAAAAAGACAGAGGGGGGAATCCATAGTCCCCTCATTTTGTTGTACCATTTAGTTGCCTTCTTCAACATGTATATGGTCACATTGGCAGCATTCTTCTACCCTCTCACCACAAAGTGATCAGGAAGAGGGAGTGTGTGTTGAAATATAAGTTACTCCCATCTTTGGATTCACTAAATTTTACCTTGTGCTGCCACCAGCTACAACTTCAATGTGTCTTTTGAGTTGCAACAAATACAAGAGAAAGGTTCAAATGGTTAAGATGATGAGGTAGTGATTGTTGGGATGACACAGGGATAATTTCGAAAATCTAGGCTAAGAATTGTCAGTGCATAGGGTATTCAAAATTTAGACAATGATATATGCTTCAAAACAATTTACTTAGAAAGTTGTGCATCAAGTCAGCATAATCCTAACTAGGACACAAAAAGATATACATGCTCACACAAAATCAACATCCTTTGGTCAAATAAACCTTCATGAAAAGCCCAAATTGCCCCCTTGTGTGTATATATGTATATATATATATATATATATATATATATATATATTGGTATATTTTGGGAGCAGGTTCTCTTTTAAACAGGTTTGATTAAATACGACAGTGTTCTGGAAGTTGTTAATTTTCTTTTGTGTGTTTTCTATTTTTCTAATTATATTCTTCCCTTGGATAGGGTGGGCATAAACCAATTCCTTATAATTCTCCATTTTATTACATGTTCTGTCTTTAATAAGACATCTTCTGGTATTTCTGTTTTAAAGATACAATATACATTTATGATACTACAAGTTTGAATTACATTAATGGTTGGACGTATAAAGATTATATCTAGAAAGCAAAACTTAGAATTACAATTAAGTTGAACATATTAAAATTACATTTTAGATTTAATGAAAAAATAACTACTACATACCTTATAGGTGAAATGTTTAAATGGCTTGCAGCTACATCTTGACCCTGGATGACCTTCACTTAGGAAGGTGTGAGGTGATTAGCAGATTACCCGTGATCTCTGGCCTTTTAAATGGTTCAGTGACTGTACAGGGGTATATTACCTAACATCTAATATACCCCTCTACAGTCATAAAATGCACTCCTTCGCCTCTTCCTCCCCCTCAGCACAACCCACCTCCATTCCCCCTTCACTTTCTCTCCCTCCTCCCTCTCCTCCTCCTCCCCCTCCACACAACCCCTCTCCTCATGAGGTCACTGAACCATTTAAAAGGCCAAAGATCATGGGTAATCTGCTAATCACCTCACACCTTCCTAAGCGAAGGTCATCTAGGGTCAAGATGTAGCCACAAGCCATTTAAACATTTCACGTATAAGGCAGGTAATACTTATTTTTTCGTTGAATTTAAAATGTAATTTTAATGTTAAACTTAATTGTAATTCTAAGCTTTGATTTCTAGATATAATCTTGTATATGTCCAACCATTAATGTAATTCAAACTTGTAGTATCATAAATATTTATTGTATCTTTAAAACAGAAATACCAGAAGATGTCTTATTAAAGACAAAAATGTTGTGTAATAAAATGGAGAATTATAAGGAATTGGTTTATGCCCATGCTATCCAAGGGAAGAATATAATTAGAAAAATAGAAAATACACGAAAGAAAATTAACAACTTCCAGAACATATACATATACATATATATATATATATATATATACATATATATATACATATATATATATATATATATATATACACATACATACATATATATGTACATCCATACATTATGTGTGTAAACACAATCAAATAAACCAATACACCAACTTAATCAGATGAAACGGATGCATAGAAAAAATGATCTACTTTCACTTTAACTCAGAAATGTAATTTCCTTCTGAGGAATGACTTTTTGTTTTTATTTTTCTTCTTTGTTCTATCTTAACACAGGACTAAAGTCAATTTATTGATCTCAAGCCAGAACAATTTGGGTTCCCTCATTTTCCACAGCTCCATATGGACTTCAAATCCTATACTTGCCACCTGGAACATGGGTACCAACATAGAACTAGGAAAACTGCTTAATCTACAGTGTCAGTGGCCCAATTTTTTAAAGTATTTCCTTTTCACTTCAGTTTACTATACACTTCCCCCAGTTTATATAAAAGTTTATACAAATTTGCTATTTCCACAATGTTATCTTGAAGTCTATAAGAGACTGTTGTCACACCAACATAATGGAACAGAGATAGAGAACATGTGCTTTTTCATACCTCCTGAGAGAGTTGGTTCCACTACAATTCCCTAGTACAGCACACACTAAGTTCATTTCTTTTCGAGGGTTTTTCCTGGTCAGTACTTTCTTTAGACTAGGTGGTGTTTTCTTTTAACTAGTTTGATAATATTTTCTTAATGGTTTGATGGGATGGTTTGGACACATGGAAAGAATGAGTGAAGAAAGATTAGCAAAAGAGATGTGGAAGCCAGAAGTGGATGGAGTGAACTTGAAGGGATGACTGAGGATGAGGTGGATATATGTGGTGAAAGGGGCTTTGAGCATGAGGGGAATGTGTTGAACAAGTAAGGGAGAAGGCAGGGGATATGGGTGATTGGAGAATGGCTGTGTATGCTGCCTGAAGGGGATTTTCTCCCTGTCTTCTCTCTTTTCTCTGTTGAGAGAGGAAGAGATGAGATGGGGGTGGGGAGTGGTTGTGTGTGGATATTTTGGTGGAACTCAAAGGGATTTCTCCCCATCTCTATTTTCTGCATGAGCGGATGGAGAAAGTGGTGTTGCAGATTAAGCAAAGGGCCTCACAGTGGATGTGGTGTTTCTTGCTGCATTGCCTCTGACCTGGGCAATGGGTAGGAGACAAAGATGAACCTTGATCCACAAGGAGCTAAGATGAGAGGGAAACAAGGGTGATGGATGAGAATGAAATAGATGGGAGTGGGTGCACCCCTTTGATCTGGCTACCTCCCTTATAAGGGGGATGATGATGATGACATCCCTAAACTGTCTGGCCAAGCAGTCTTATCTCCTTGAGGAACACCATAGCTGGTATGGGCTTTTCCCATAAGGGAAAGAAGCCCTTGGTATAGAGATAGAATCATCTTTTCTAACACAGCAGTAAATTTACACTACAGTAAACCCTCGATATAGGGAAGTAATTGGAGGAAAGGCTTGGTCGTTATAGCTGAAAGTATGTACTGTACATACATATTTAGAATTTCCATATGCTTGTCATCCATACTGAAACTTTCACTGCATATATTGACCTTGTTGTTGTTGTTGTTGTCGTTCCCTAGACTGTCTGTCCGAGCAGTCCCGTCTCCCCAAGGAAGGCCACAGCCGAAACTGGGTTTTCCCACAAATCCTTTATAGAGTGTATGTTGTGTTGTTTGCGTGCATGATTGTGTATAATGCAGTCTTCCATTATGTGTTGTATGGTATGGGGTGAAGTGTTACATCCTGGGCAGCTGTTCACAACACGGTCGTCCAGCCTCTCCTGGTAGCTTAGAAGTGCTGGGTGGTGACCGCATCGCAGTCTGGCCAAGTGGACTCTGTCCTTTCGTGGGAGAGAGGATTCAGAAGGGTGGATATCAGGGGGTCTGGCATGCAGCAGTGTGTTGTCTTTCAGTGTGTTAATGGAGCGGTGAGTGATATGATTATGAATATGTTTCCGGAGGCTGGTGTTTGGTGGTTGTGGAGGAAGAGAAGAGAGTATCTGTGCGTAATAAAGGTCTTTGGGTGTAGTTTTAATGTTTCCTGGTGTGTGTGGGTGCTCCGCTATGTAGTGCAGCGGGCGTGATGCGTTTGTGGTGGCTGCAGCAAGTGTTTGTGTACCTCTCATGTCGAGGTGGTCCTTGACTTTGAGGACTTTTGCCTCATGGTGTAAATGGTCTGTAGGTGATGTATTTGTGCAGCCTGTAATTGTTTTTAGGGCTTTGTTTTGTATGACCCGAAGGGTGCTGTGGTGCGCCTCACTGAGATTAGGAGCCCATGCAGGACTTGCATAATTCATCACTGAGCGTATGCATTGTTTGTATATTGTTATATTAGTTTCTTTGTTTTGTCCAAATGTTGTTCCAGTGATTGTGTCAGGTGAATGGTCATTAGATTTCACTATGGTCAGTATAACCAAAATTTGGTGTAATGAGGTTTGGTATAAATAATTAGAGAATAGGAAATGGGACCCAGTGAATGTTGCTCCTTTTCCTGTATATTACAATTAGGTGAATATAGTATACATAACTTATAAAACTAATTGTATTTATATGGCTAGAGATAGTTAATCTTTATTATACTATAAATCCTTCACCACCAGGAGTTGGAAAAACTTGGGCCAAAGGAGAAAGGTGTGATCTCACAGTCAGTGAAGGAGGTGGTGACCTCACTGGTGGATGATGGGCTTGTTGACACAGACAAGATTGGCACCTGTGTCTACTTCTGGGCTTTCCCAAGGTCAGTGATGGATGAGAGTGGCTCTCATTTCACCAGAATTAGTTCATGGTGGCAAGTGCGGTAGTTCTCAATTGCCCAAGATTAGTGAAATTTAGATTTTAGGATCAGCACACTCCCTTTTACATTTATAATTTAGTATACTGATGTATGAGATCTAATTTCATGCTTTTGTGTTATTTGTTGTTTGAAAAGAATGGTGGGGGTTATGAGGATGGTCAGATTTAGAAGAAAGGAGGTGTGGCAGAGAGTGGGGCTGGACAAGATGCAGGGATGACCTGTCATCCAGGAGGTGCCAAGATAAGAGGGAGGGTGAAGGGGAGTGGAGTGTACAGTATTTAGGGATGGAATGGTTGGGAATGGTATTTATGCCTTTTTCTTATTGGCTACCTCCCTTGTAAGGGGGAAAAAAAGCCTTGGTATATGTATGTATATATATATATATATATATATATATATATATATATATATATATATATTGGAAAAAAGCAAGCACTGTACTCCTATTCAGCATTTGCTTTCTTCCAACAATGGTTCCTGGACTCTAGCTTTTCACAAATATATACCCAGTGCCATTAGAATTGGTGCAAGGCATGATGTACCAGTTCTGATGGTGAGGAAGAGACCACCCTCTAAAACAGTGGTTCAGATATGTCTGGAAAATTTATACACCAGAGATGGGTACAGGGTAGTGAGACCAATGGCATTGTGCAGCCTTGAGTAGATTAGTTACCAGTGGCATTTGTGGTGGGCTGATGAGTTTTGCTCTTCATGTTTTTTTCTCCCTTACCTCTCTGCACTATTGTGTTCATCATTGAGTAATGGGCTTGGGAAAGGACTTGAAGAGAGACCAACTGGCAAGTATTGCTGCTCTGGTAAAGGGAGGGAAGTCTAACAAAAAAGTTCAAGCATCACTGTTCTATGCAGAGGTGGACCTAACATTGCTGAGACACTGGCAGCACTGACCCAGAGCTTCTAAGAAAAAGGCCAGGAGGAGTTTGTAAGACACAGGACCTTCAAGGTCCTGCAGCTTCAAGTTGAGAGGGAACCTTGCATTTCTGCTAAAGAATTAAAACACAAGAATTTTCAACTGTTGGCCAAACTGTCTCTGAGGACCATGCAGCATTGCTTCCATGAAGACCTTGGGTATATAAGTACTGCACACCTCAAAGAAAACTGATTACTACATCCAGGCAAAAGAAGAATTGTATTAATTTTTGCCTGAAATACCTTGCCTGGGATCAGGACAAGTGGAAGAAAGTGTTATGGTCTGATGAGGCCACCTTTACCATCACTAGCAATGGAGAAAAGAAGATAAGGATACGTATTGGTCAAGATTCTTCCTCTCCCAAGTACAGTGAGAGGACTGTCAAATACACTGACTCGTTTATGGTCTGGGGTGCTTTTGGGCACCATAGTGTTGGAAAGCTAATGGTCTTACCAAGGAGCATTACAATCAACAAGTAGAGGTGCCTGGAGCTCTTGGCAGATCATCTGCCAGAGTGAAGTGTACCAGCAAGATGGGGGCACCTGCTCACACAGTAAAATTAGTAACTGGTCAGCTGGATTTTGTGGGAACTGAATATATAAAGGATTGGCCAAGCAATAGTCCTGACCTTTCTCCAATAGAAAATTTATGGACTTTGATGATAATCTAGTGGAGGAAACATGACACATCATGTGTCTTGAAACTTGTTATTGCACTTCAAAACATCTGGGTTAACTTCTCTCCATCCATCCTCCAAAACCTTGCCCTGTCTGTTTCATATCGCCTCAGGTCTTGCTTGATGAATAAGGGAGGATACACCAAATACTAAAAGTTGAGAGAGTACCCAATATGAAGTCTATTCTTGTTGTTTTGTGTGCGAATATGAAGTGACGGATACAAAATTATGTGTGCAAATTCTGATGGTGTTGACTGTATATATATATATATATATATATATATATATATATATGTATGTATGTATATATATATATCATTATCATTATTATTATAGGACTAGGCATCCTACTCTCTGTAATCCCAAAGGGGACATTCCTAAAAAAAAGTAAAAGTATAAGAGGGTCTGGGAGTTTTCCTACCAAAACTCTAAGATTTGGGTCTTTTAATGTGTATGGATGTGGTACAGATGAGAGTAAAAGGGAAGAGATCGGCAGTATGTTTGTGAGAAGAAAGATGGATGTGTTGGCATTAAGTGAAACTAAGTTGAAAGGGAGGAGTGAATTTGAGTTTTGGAGTGTAGTTGGGAGGGTGTCAGGAGTGAAGAGAGAATGAGAGAGAGAAGGGGTGGCTGTATTAGTAAGTGAAGAGATAGGTAAGCATTTGGTGGAGTAGAAGGAGGTTTCTTCAAGGTTAATGTGGGTGAAGGTGAAACTGGGAAGGAGATTTGGGTCTTTGTAAGTGCATATAGGCCTGGCAGTGAGAAGAGTGTAGAAGAAAGAGAGGCTTTGTGGATAGATTTAAAAAAATGCATAAAGAGTTTAAGGAGAAATGTCAATGTAGTGGTATTGGGAGATCTCAATGCTAGGGTAGGAGACAAACCAATAGACAGAGTGGTTGGGAAGTGTGGAGTGCCAGGAAAAAATTGTAGTGGAGAGATGATGGTGGAGATGTGTCTAGAGAGTTGATGATAGCAAACACAGTGTTTAGGAAGAAAGTCAAGCATAAGTACACATGGGAGAGGGTGGTAGATAGGGCTTTAATGGACTATATAGTGGTAACCAGGAGAAGAGTAGGAAGAGTTTTGGATGTACATGTTCTTAGAGGAAGGAATGGGTGAATATCATATAATTGTTTTGGTGGAAGGTAAGTTGAGAGTGGAGGATAGATAAAGAGGAAAAGGTCATAAGGTAGGGAGGTGCTTAGAGTAAAGTACTTAAATGAGAAAGAAAGGGAGAAGGAGTACAAGAAGAAGCTGAGAGAAGAGTGGAAGGGAGTGAAGGATAGAGTAGAACTAGGAGTGGAGAAGGAATGGGAATGTTTCAAGAAGGGAGTCACAAGGTGTGGAAAGATGGTGTGTGGAACAAGGAGGACAGGAGGAAATAGAAGGAAGGGTAGTGAGTGGTAGGATGATGAAGCAAAGAAAGTTGTAGAGGAGAAAAGTAATAAAAATAATAAAAAGAGAGGAAGGGAAGACAAATTAAGTAGAGAGGAAAAGATAAAAAGTGCAGATGGAGAGATGATAATGGAAGAAATGGCAGTAGAAGGAAGATGGGTAGATTATATAAGGGAGTTGCTAAATGTGGAGGAGAATAGGGAGGAGAAAGTAGTTGCAATGGGAAGTGCTAAGAAAATGACAGTGATGAATGAGGAAAATGGAGGAGAAATAAGGAAAGATGACATGAAAGCAGTTATTAAAATTATGAGAGCAGGTAAGGCACCTGGGTTGGATGGGTGTCATGCAGTGTCTAAAAAAGGGAGGTACGGTGGTGGTGGACTGACTGGTGAGGTAGTGTAATGTTTGAAAGAGGGTAGAGTGCCAGAGGACTGGAGGAGTACCTGTATAGTTCCACTTTACAAAGGAAAGTGGGACAAGTGTGAGTAGTAGTTTCAGAGGGATCATTTTGTCAAGTATAGTTGGGAAGGTTTATGGGAGTGTTTTGATTAAGAAGATTAGGAGATGAACATAGGGAGTAATGAGTAAGGAACAGTGTGTGTTTAGGACAGGTAGGGGCTGTGTGGATCAGATTTTTGTGGTAAGGCAGATATGTGAGAAAACTTTAGGAAAAGGAAAGGATGTTATTTGGGCCTCTATGGATTTGGAAAAGGCTTATGACAGGATAGACAGGAAGGCACTGTGGGAGGTATTGCAGATATATGGGATAGGAGGAAAGCTGTTAAGAGCAGTCAAGAGTTTTTACAAGAGTAGTAGAGCCTGTGTTAGAATTAGAAATGGAGAGTGAGTGGTTTGAGGTAAAGGTGGGACTTCACCAGGGATGTGTCATGTTGCCTTGGCTGTTCAATTTATACATGGATGGGGTGGTGCAAGAGGTAAATGTAAGGGTAATGGGCTGGGGATTGGAGATGGTTAAAGAAAATGGAGAAAAGTGGGAGATAAGCCAGTTGTTGTTTGCTGACAACACTGCTTGTAGCAGGATCAGAAGAGGGATTAAGGAAGCTGGTGACAGAGTTTGGGAAGGTATGCAAAAGAAGGAATTTGAAGACAAATGTGAGTAAAAGTAAGGTGATGAGATGTATAATGGGAGAGGAGGGCAGCAAATTGGAAATCATTAACCCCTTCACTCCGGGCCAAAATCTCGTGGGCAGCATTAGCTGCCAGATGTGCAATGTTGCGTCATAATACTCGCATTATAGAAAATAAAGTCACCGCTGTATTGCTCATTCTCTCTTTCACCCATGAATTTTGATAACCATAGAAAATATGATGAAGCCAGTTTACAGTGTATGGGGGTCACGCAGGTACAACTACAATAAATATAATCAAGATGCCAACATCTGCATCCTCGCGTACCCACTTGCTCCTCATGACGCCTACGTAGGCATAATCGTATCGAAGGGGTTAAGGGAGAGAGACTGGAGGTTTTGGATAATTTTAGATACTTGGGTGCAAATGTGGCAGGAAAGGGAGGAGTGGAGGTGGAGGTAGAAGGTAGATTGAGAGAAACAAGTAAATGCCTTGGGGGATTAAAAAATGTAATGAGAAATAGACATTTGGGAATAGATACTAAGTGGAGATTGTATAAAGGAGTGATTGTGCTCTCAGCACTCTATGGAATGGAAACATGGAACATAAGAGAGGAAGAGTTTAAATGTGTTTGAGATGAAGTGCCTGAGAAGTATGGTAAGGGTTACTAGGCTGGATAGAGTGAGAAATGAGGAGATGAGTAGGAGAGCAGGGGTGAAAAAGGGTTGGGAGATAGGATTGATGAAATAGTATTGTGATGGTTTGGACACATGGAAAGAACGAGTGAAGAAAGATTAGTAAAAGAGATATAGAAGACAGAGGTGGATCGAGTGAACATGAGGGTGTGGCCGAGGATGAGATGGATGGGTGGAATAAAAGGGGCATTGGGAAAGAGGAATGTCTGTTGAGGAATGAAGGGAGAAGACAGAAGATAGGGGTGAGTGGAGAATGGTCATGTATGGATGGTGCTTTGATGCATGGAAGGGAGTAGGGGGGACTATGTGTGAAATAATTTGATGCAGCCTGAAAGGATTTCTCACCATCCTCTCTTTTTTGCATGAGGGGACGAAGATGGGGGATCGCTGATTAAATGAAGTGGCCTTTTTGTGGATGTAGTGTGTCTTGCTATATTGCCTCTGACCCAGGGCAGTGGGTGAGATGCAGGGATGACCTGTTGTTCATGAGGAGCCAAGAAAAGAGAGAGGGAGGGGTGGTGAATGGAAATGGAGTATGTGGGGATGAAATGGGTGGGAGTGGATTTATGCCATTGACTTTGGCTGCCTCCCTTGTAAGGGAGGAAAAGCCCTTGGTATATGTATGCATTATTCTTATTATTCTTATTATTATTACCCAAATCACCACTAAAATCTACTTTTGTGTTACTGTAGCCATGCTCTATCACTCCAAAATTTTTATCAAAATCCATAAATAACTTTTAGTGTAATCTAACAAAGAAACAGACAAATGAAAATTACCCAAAAATAATCTTGTTATTGAAACTAAAAAGAGCAGGGATAGTAAGTATTGTTTGTTAAAATTCAGAATATGAATTGAAGGAATTCTGAAGAGGATGTTTCCTGTTTCAGTAAGGCAGAAACCACACGCAAAAGGAAGTTAGAAGATGTTGAAGTGCGCCTGAAGACTGCCAAGAAGCGTCTCACAGCCTCACAAATTAAAATGAAAGAGACACAGGTACTTATAGGTATAATTATATTATGTATGTTGTGAATAAATAGAATTTTGTTGCTGAAAGCGTGCATCTAATACACAAGGAACCCAAAGTCCAGTTAACATGAGGTCATACTAGAGTTTTATCTATGACAGATTGGCTTTTGTGGTGCTAGGAGTAAAAATAAGGTGTAGTTCAAGGAAAAGGTGGGTGGTTGTGGTGAATAAAACTTTTAGAACTTTAGAATCAAGATGTTGAAGAAGCATAAGAACATAAGAATGAGGGAAACTGCAAGAGATCATAAGGCCTACACTAGGCACTTCCATGTCTATTATCACCCATCATCCCCATCCATAAAGCTATCTAACCTTCTCTTAAAACAACCAATAGTTTCTGTGGTTACTACATGATTACTAAGTCTATTCCATTCATTAACCACTCTATTGGTAAACCAGTTTTTTGCCTATTTCTTTCTTAAATCTAAATTTGTTAAATTTACATTGATTACTGTGAGTTCTGCTCTGTTGTTTTGATATGATGACCTTGTTTGTATCACCCTTATTAAAGCCCTTGAGCCATTTGAATACTTCTGTTTGATCATCCCACACTCTAGGTGCCTAAGCCTGTCTACATGAGGTAAATTTATAAGCCCATGTATAATTTTGGTTATTCTTCATTGAACTGATTCCAGTGAATTTATATACATTCTATAAGACAGAGACCAAAACTGTACCACATAGTCAAGGATGGGTCTAACTATTGCCAGATAGTTTGAGAACTACATCTGCACTTTTGTTTGTAACCATCCTAGCAATAAATCCTAATGCTTTGTTAGCTCGTTTCCAGGCACTAATGCATTGTTTCCTGGATATAAGGCCTAATTAGGTCAGGAGGTGATGCAGAGATTCTGCAGGATGATCTTAACAAATTGTTCACATGGTCGGTGAAATGGCAAATGAACTTCAATATCTCTAAGCGTAGTATGTTAAATGTAGGGCTACACAACCCCAAAAATAGATACAGCTTAGATAACACGCTTTTAGAGAAAACTGAGTGTGAGAGAGACTTGGGAGTTCTAGTGAGTCTGGACCTTAAAACCAGGAAATAGTGCATTAGCACCAGGAATAAAGCTAATAGAGCATTAGGTTTCATTGCTAGGATGGTAATGAATAGAAGTGCAGAGGTAGTTATCAAACTCTATCTAGCAATAGACCCATCCTTGACTATGCGGTACAGTTTTGGTCTCTGTTCTATAGAATGGACATCAATTCACTATAATCAGTACAGAGAAGAATGACCAAAATGATACATGGACTCAGAAATTTGCCTTACAAAGAGAGGCTTAGGCACCTTAACTTACACTCTCTGGAAAGACGCAGAGTGCAGGGTGATCTAATAGAGGTGTTCAAGTGGGTCAAAGGCTTAACAAGGGTGATGCAAACAAGGTCATCATATTAAAACAATAGGGCAGGACTTGCAGTAATGGATATAAACTGGATGAATTTAGATTTAAGAAGGAAATAGGCAAGAATTGGTTTACTAATAAGATGGTCAATGAATGGAATAGACTTAGTAACCATGTAGTGAGTGCTGAAACTATCAGTTGTTTTAAGAAATGGTTAGGCAACTTTAAGGATGAGGATGATAGGTGGTGATGGATATGGAGCTGCCTAGTGTAGGCCTTATGGTCTCTTGCAGTTTCCTTCATTCTTATGTACTCACTAGCACTCCCAAGTCTTTCTCACATTCTGTTTTCCCTAAAAAAGTGTTATCTAAGCAACACATGTTTTCTGAGTTGTGTAAGCCTGCACTTTTGAGATATTGAAATCCATTTACCATTTCTCTGACCATGCAAACAATTTGTTAAGATCTGAAGTATCTGGGCATTTTCCCCAGACTTTAATTTGAGCTACAACATTACAGTGAAAATTAAATACTGCAGATCTTTAAGGTCATATATTTAAAAAAAGTTCACACCTGAAGTGGGATACACTGTGCACTCAGGCCTATACAATGGAACTAGCATGATAAGTGCTTGAGTACCTGTGTGTCACTTCTGGAATGTGGTCATGGGTTACCATTTGTTTCCATAATTGGAATTAATTACGTACCCATGTCTAAGTAATATACATACATACATCATATACCAAGGCTTTTTCCCCCTTACTAGGGAGGTAGCCAAAAAGGAAAAGGCATAAAATCATTCCCACCCATTCCATCCCTGAAAACACTCCACACCCCTCCACCCTCCCTCCCATCTTAGCACCTAGATGACGGGTCATCCCTGCACCCTGTCCACTGCCCTGGGTCAGAAGCAGTGTCGCAAGACACAGCACATCCACAGCAAGGCCGCTTCATTAAATTGGCAACCCCCCCTCTCCGTCCCCCCATATAAAGGAGAGGACAGGGAGAAATCCCTTCGGGCTGCGTCAAAATTTTGCTCACACACACTACCTCACCCCCCATCCCCACATCCATTCCACCTCATGCATCACAACATCTTCCATATACAACCATTCTCCATTCACCCCTGTCTTCTGTCCTCTCCCGTCCTTCCTCAACAGACATTCCCCTCTTCCCCAAAGCCCCCTTCACCCCATCCATCCAACTCATCCTAGGATGTCCCCTCATGTTCACTCCCTCCACATCTGCCTTCCATACCTCCTTTACTAGTTTTTCTTCACTCATTCTTTCCATATGTCCAAACCATCCTAATACTCTTTCATCAACCCTATCTCCCAACTCCCTTTCCACCCCTGTTCTCCTCCTCACCTCCTCATTTCTCACTCTATCGAGCCTAGTAACCCCCATCATACTTCTCAGACACTTCATCTCAAACACATTAAACCCAAGACAATTCGGATTCAGACAAGGAAGATCATGCTCCACAAACTTAATATGCTTTTACTCAAGACTAATAGACATAGTGCAAGAAAGAAATGGATGGGCTGATTGTGCATTCCTAGACTTGCAAAAAGCCTTTGACAAAGTACCACACAGAAAACTACTAAAAAAACTGGAACACATAGGAGGAATACAGGGAAACCTACTAAAATGGATAGAGGACTTTCTGACTGGTAGAAAGATGAGAGTAGTGCTCAGAGAAAAATATTCAGACTGGAAAGAGGTGATCAGTGGAGTACCGCAAGGATCTGTGCTGGCACCAATAATGTTTGCTATCTATATGAATGACATGGATGAGGACGTGAACTGCTACATGAGCTTCTTTGCCGATGACGCCAAACTGCTAAGGAAAATAGAAACTGATGAGGACTGTGAAGCACTGCAAGAAGACCTAAATAGGGTATGGAACTGGAGTCAGAAATGGGAAGTGGACTTTAATACTAAGAAGTGTAGCATAATGGAGTTTGGAAAAAGCAAAAACAGAATATCAGGAAAATATACAATTGGAACCAAAGAAGTAAAGAAAGTAGGATCCGAAAAAGATTTGGGAGTAATTATCACGAACGACCTGTCCTATGATATACAGATTAACAAAATTGTCGGGGAGACTTACAATTTGCTAAGATCAATAAAAGTGGCGTTTACATACTTGGACGAAGACATGATGAAAAAAATATTGGTTACATTGATAAGGCCTAGATTAGAGTATGCAGCGACATTGTGGTCCCCCAGTACCAAAAAGAATATAAAGAAAATAGAAAGAATCCAAAGAGCAGCTACAAAAATGGCACCTGCACTTGCAAACCTATCATACGAAGAGAGATTGGCTAAACTGGAGTTACCGACACTGGAGCAAAGAAGAGAGAGAGGTGACCTATTGACCATCTACAGAATCATGAAAGGCACAGAGGTACTCGATAGTGAGAACTTACTTAACTGGGACAAAAGAAACACAAGAGGACATGGAAAGAAAATAAAAAAACATAGCTATAGAAGAGAACTGAAGAAAAACAGTTTTCCTCATAGAGTTTTGGACACTTGGAACAAACTGGACAATGAAATAGTATGCGCAAAAACCATTCATGAGTTTAAAAACAAACTAGACACTGCAAGATACAAAGGCGGGACAACACGAGCATAGCTCCCCTTCCCGCAAAATACAACTAGGTAAATACAACTAGGTAAATACATTCAAACTCCTTCTCTCTTCCTCTCTTATGTTCCATGTTTCTGCTCCATACAGTGCTGTTGGCACAATCACTCCTTCATACAGTCTCCTCTTAGCATCCATTCCCAAATGTCTATTCCTCATTACACTTTTTAATCCACCAAGGCATTTACTCGTTTCTCTCAATCTACATTCTACCTCCACCTTTACTCCACCTTTTCTTGCCACATTTGCACCCAAGTATCTAAAACTATCCACTTCCTCCAGTTGCTCTCCCTTAATGCTCTAATATAGAGTTGTAAATAACAAAAATTACATGCAATTTAATTATGATATATACATACATACATATACCAAAGGCTTCTTCCCCCTTACATGGGAGGTAGCCAAAAAGAAAAAGCCATAGACATCACTCCCACCCATTTCATTTCCCATATATTCCACTCCCCTCCACCCTCCTCCCTCCTATCTTGGCACCTCCTGGATGACGGGTCATCCCTGCATCCTATCCACTGCCCTGGGTCAGAAGCAGTGTCACAAGACACAGCACATCCACAGCAAGGCTGCCTCATAAATTCGGCGACCCCCCCTCTCCGTCCCCGCATGCAGGAAAGGAGAAGATGGGGAGAAATCCCTTCGGGCTGCGTCAAATTTTTTTCTCATACATACTTCTTCACCCCCCATCCCCCACCCACTCCCCCTCATGCATCACAGCCTTATCTATACACAGCCCTTCTCCATTCACCCCTATCTTTTGTCCTCTCCTGTCCTTCCTCTACAGACATTCCTCTCTTTTGTAAAGCCCCTTTCACCCCATCCATCTCATCCTAGGACACCCCCTCATATTCACTCCTTCCACCTCCGCCTTCCACACTTCTTTTACTAATCTTTCTTCACTCATTCTTTCCATGTGTCCAGACCATCCTAATACTCTTTCATCAACCCTATCTCCCAGCTCCCTTTCCACCCCTGTTCTCCTCCTCACCTCCTCATTTCTCACTCTATCTAGCCTAGTAACCCCTATCATACTTCTCAGACATTTCATCTCAAACACATTCAAACTCCTTCCCTCTTCCTCTCTCATGTTCCATGTTTCTGTCCTGTACATTGCTGTTGGCACAATCACTCCTTCATATAACCTCCTCTTAGCATCCATTCCCAGATGTCTATTTTTCATTACACTTTTTAATCCACCAAGGCATTTACTCGCTTCTCTCAATCTACATTCTACCTCCACCTCCACTCCTCCCTTTCCTATCACATTCGCACCGAAGTATCTAAAACTATCCACTTCCTCCAGTTTCTCACCCTTAATGCTCACTTCCAGCCTACTGTCACTCTCTCCCCTTGTACATCTCATCACCTTACTTTTGCCCACATTTATCTTCAGCTTCCTTCTTTCACACACCTTCTCAAACTCTGTCACTAACTTCCTCAATCCCTCCTCTGATCCTGTGAAATTATGAATGTTAATGCAATGTTATGTAAAATGTAAATGTTATGGCAATCTTTTGTTGTTTGTGTCCATACATAGTCTATAGATTCTCTGGTGGTTGTGAAGATGCTTGTGCTTATGCTGTATGTCTATGTAAGTGCATATGTTTGTAGGTATGCATGGCCTCTATGATGAGTTTACAAATGACAGGTCCATGCATCAGCAGGGAGTATAATGAAGTGAAGAAAAATTTGAACTGAACATGTGTAAAAATGTGTAAAAGAACATGTATCTTTTAAAACTAACAGGTACATTGGAAGTATATAGAAAGTACATAGGAAGTAGACAATGCTTTTGGACATTTGAGGAATGAACGAAAATTTCAGGGAATGGTGGTTCGACTTTGGAGGGCATAACAAGATTCAACATTAGATGTGGGGAGAGAGTGTGAAGTAGAGGGAGACTGGTCCTCAGAAGGGGAGGAGTGGGGGGTTGTCAACAGGGGAAATATCCAAGTTGAGGCCATGAGGAACTTTTTTTTTTATGTGATCAAGGTCCAACACAGTTTCATGGAAGTCATGCAGATTACATTCCCTGACTTTATTACCTGATTCTTTCTGAAATATTCTGTAAGGCCCAAGGAACTTGGAAAGTTTTGAAAGGGTGTGATAGATGAAGAAGTTCTCACCAATCAATCCTGTGAGGACTGTGTTCATGAGCCATGTAAAAACAGAAAGTGCAGAAACAAGTCCCATGGTTAACCTTTAGAATTGGAAATGTCCATATGGTGTACTGAAGGCTGTAAGAGGATGTGATTCAGGAGCAGAGGAGATTGGGTAATATCCAGACATAAGGTCAAGACTGGTAAAGACGACATTGTCTTCACCTATGGAGAGAAGGTCTTGCAATACTGGGATAGGATGGTGATCTGGAACAGTTAATTTATTGAGCTCTCTAAAGTCAACAACAGGATGAAATGAACCATCTGGTTTAGGATGGTTCTATGATCTCTTGATCAGTTGTGTCATCAACAAGCATGTCTACCACATTCTGTTTGGTATGAGGGGTTCTTTATGCAGGAATATAGCATGGGTGGGTATTTAGTCTAAAGGGAATGTGATGCTGAATTAGATTAGTTACACCAAGAGGTTCACCTGGGAGAGCAATAATGTGCCTGAAGTCATTGCAAAGTGAAAGTAAGCTTTCTTGTGCATCAGGAAAATCAAGTGAATTCATATGTGATGCAAGAATGGGTTCACATGTGGATGTATATCAGAAAAGGTGGTACAAACGAGAACAGTACTGAACTGGTTATCTGTGATTTGAACACAAGATATACTAGAAAGTTACATATGTTTGTACCTTTACTAAGTTGGAGGGGAGTGTTAGTGTCATTGGCAACAAGCAATTGGGTATGACCTTCCTTAGAAGTGGAACATAAGGCTGAAAACAGAGAAATGCCTTTGACACAGATGGTTTCTATGTTTCAGAGGGTGCTTTGTTTCAAGTTTGGCTGATTTAGACATGTGGGAATAATGAATACACCAGTTATGGTGAGAAGACATATCAACAGAAGAGGGAGGTGAAGAACTCTGAGATGAAGTATGGATATCTTCATGTGAAGAAGCAGGGCTACTGTCATTGGAAGTAATATTGATATCTTAAGTGGGAATTTAGTCTGTGGGAGACCACTCGGTCGAATGTTACTAACTGCACAAGTTGACAGTGGTGAAGGCAAGGAAAGGAAGAAATTATTTGAATAAACAATTCCATGTTGGGAATAAACCTATGAGTATGTTTCCAGGGAAATGAACATCAGTGACATATAAGGTAACTGGAATAGAGGAGGTAGTGGTAGAGAAACTAATATCAAGGGTGACTTTACCAATCACTGGAAATTGGATACCATCAACATTGCAAAAGGGGGTTCCAAAATGGTGACACACTTTCTTGCAGTGCAGAATTTATGGAAACTCTGAATTGACATTATGTTGACTGGGGAACCAGTATCTATAAAAACTGAAAGGGGGATGGTATCCGATATAGCAGCAATTTCCAAAACATGAATCCAAATATCAGGGCTAGAAAGGGTATACACAGGGAGGGGTCTGGGTGGGTGGTAGTAGGCAAAGAAATATTGTGGGAATGCTGGTTGGTTAATTGTCATTTGGGAGAAGAGTGACAAGAAGAGGAAGTAGCATGTGAGGTGGGGGAAGG
The DNA here is from genome assembly GCF_046742065.1 of Oratosquilla oratoria. NCBI lineage: Eukaryota > Metazoa > Arthropoda > Malacostraca > Stomatopoda > Squillidae > Oratosquilla > Oratosquilla oratoria. Next base: position 6,733,789 of record NC_134784.1, read on the forward strand.
AGGTCATGATCGGGAACACTGGTACCACAGGACATTAACACTTGTCTGTGGAATGAAAACAGTCTTCATGATATTCACAGTACTGGTCTGGAGGAGTTGATAGACATTTCCAACACCTAGAGGTAAGGTGGCCAGATTGTGGACAGAAATGGCAAACGATGCATGTTCTGGAAGGTGAACATTGACATGGATGAGACATGTAACAACAACAAGGAGTGCATGTTCTAGTTTGAGATGGTGTTACTTGTGCAACAGGGTAAGGTTGTGGTGTTGTGAGTAGAACTGACTGGCTTGCAATCTGAGAATGTACTTTCTGGGAGTCATTGAATTTCTTAAAAAATTCTGTCAATGTAGTTTGTAGAGGAAACTCAGTTGTGGATGGTTTCTCAAGGGTTTCAGGAGAGGAATGCAAAATATGAAATAAGAGATACTACATTGTCTAAAGTCATTGTGTTATTTGAAATCCAGGCAGACATTTTTAAAGAACTTCTAAGTTCACTATTAAGGTTAGAGGCTTGTTTGTCAAAAGCTTTGGCTAAGTTGTACATTGGAGACAATGAATGACTTGATCAAGTATGCCAAAAGATTTCATGAACTGGTCAATGAAAGCAAAGCATGACTAGGTCTCAATGAGGATATCTGATTGAAGTATATCTCCAGTGTGTGTGTTATTGAAGTTGACCTGGCTCTTAAAGGATGGCAATCTTCTGGGAGTCATCTATCACTTGACATTGTGAGATCTTTGCATCTACTCCTGAAATGATGTTGTAAATAGAGATGTTATATCTGTTAAACAAGGGCAATGAGGATGCATTGGTCACTAGTGTTACAGTCACATTCATATTTGGAGTAGAAGATTGAGAGGAAGAAGAACCCATAACAGTGGAATGGACTGGTTCAATAGGAGGAATAGTTGAAGGTTTTGTAGAAGGATGAGATCTGTTACGTTTGCCCTTATGTGTCATAAAGTGATTCAAATGGAAGTATTGCACTTGGAGGTGTCAAAAGTATTATCTACTTGCCTTACAAATCAATTTAAGACAGGAAGGTAGAACAAGCTTTAGAGGATGTAGTTGAGAAGTACATATAATGGTATACACATGGGAACCTAAAGATTGGCATGTGAATTACTAAAAAGCTTACTCTATATACATACAAGGGAGGTAGCCAAAGTCAAAAAGCATAAATGCACTCCTATCCATTTTATCCCCACATACTCCACTCCCATTCACCCCCCCCCTCCCTTTTGGCTCCTCCTTGGTGACGGGTCAGCTGTGCATCTTGCCCACTGCCCCAGATCAGAAGCAATGCAGCAAGACACACATCATCCACAGCAAGGCTGCTTTAGTTAATCGGCGACCTCCCCTCTCCATCTCCCCATGCAGAAAAAGAGAGGACGGAGAGAAATCCCTTTAGACTGCGTCAAAATATCATTCACCCATGGAGGCTGGTAGCACTCAGAAGGTGAAGTAGGGTGGGAGTAGGAGGTGGTTACTCTGGAGCTGGTGGTCTAGATGGTAACTGGTGGCAGTTGGGAGGCGGAGGAGGCTGTAGTGGTGGCTGGAACCAGGTGTTATGCAGTCTCGATGCTAGCTGGTAATAACTGGGAAGAAGAGGTGGCTGGAGTGGTGCTTGCTGTAGCAATGAATTATGGTGCAGCAGGGTAGATTTTGTTGTATGTCATATGGTAGCTTGTGGGTGGGAGCGGGTGGGAGGAATAGAAGTCCGGAGGTGGTTACAGCACACAATAAACAAGAAGTTACAGAGAGCATGGAGCAGGAAGCCTGGGGGAGATACTGCGTATGTGCTGATATGTAGCTCGTCTTGGAGAGGAATGAGTTGATGTGCAGGACAATGAATGGAGTTTATGCTTAGGCTTGAGCTAATGAAGCAGTCTAGTTAGGTTGCAGACTAGATGCAAATAGGCCTGGAAGTGGAACCATACATGTGTAGACCAGTGCTGGGTGGGTGCTTATAGTAGGAATGCATACAAGGGTGAGCAAATTGCATAGTAGAGATGTAAGAGGTAGTTGTAGGTCAGCTGGATATGAAGCTGCATATGAATAAGAACTGAGCAACACAGGAAGAACATCAAACAGGTGGAGTTTGTGTCATACTGCTGGAGACAAATTAGAAATGGAGATGAGAATGAAGCTTGTAATGCACATGAAACTGAATCATCACAATGCACTCATATGTCTGCAATGACCACCACAGCCACCATATGTTGTAACTCTAATTTGAGATACACCATTACAATGAAAATGAAATACTACGGGTCTTTAAGGTCATGTATTTAAAGAAAAGTTCACACCCCTAGTGGGTCAATACACTGTGCACTCATAGACCTATACAATGGAACTGGCATGCTAAGTGCTTGACTAAGTATGTGTCACTCCTGGAATGTAGAGGTCATGGGTTACCATATATTTCCATAATTGGAATTAATTACATACCAATGTCTAATATAGAGTTGTAAATAACAAAAATTACATGCAATTTAATTATGATATATACTTTTGTGAAACATGTGAATGTTAATGTTACATAAGATATAAATGTTATGGCAATCTTGTGTTGTGTATATATGGAGTCTAGATTCTGTAGTGGGGGTCATGAAGATGCTTGTGCTTATGTTGTATGTCTTTGTGTGAGTATGTAGGTATGCATGGCCAAACACTAATATCATCCTATTTTTGTGTCATCCACAAACTAACATCACTAATAATCTCATTGTCCAATTTTTTTATATGATGAACTATAAGGGACCCAAAACTGAGCCCTGGGGAACTCCTCTAGTAACAATCCCCCATTTGGATTTTACCCACTGTTTTCTGTTACTAATCCATGCTCTAATCCATTCAAACACTATTCTTCCTATGCCATGGGCATTGCCTTTATTTAGTAGCAAAATGTGAGGGTGACAGATAATTGGAGAAGAATGTATAGACTAAAGTGATATCCTGTTCCATAAGGATTGTACATTGGGAATTATGTGGCAGTACAGTGATGTTTATAAACCCAAACCCTGACATTCACAGGGGATAAGAAACCTAAAATAATTTTCAAGCCCCCCTCTCCACCCAGACCCATGCACTATGCAAAGAAATAACCACTAGAAGGCACCTATATAAATTTCAACACCCAAAATAAAAAACAAACCCTGTTCAACACAAAACCTATGAAATAATGCAAAACATGAATGATGACCCCATGAATATCAAGGATTAGGTGTATATATGAAACAGTCCATTGTGCATACACACACAAAGAGAAAGAGGTGATTTAATTACAGTATTCAGGTCATTTAAGGGGATAGACTACATTGACAGAAGAGATCTCTTGATTAGTGATAGGGTTTTAAGACATTATGAGAACAAATTAAGAAAGACTACATGTCTAAAGGATGTGCAGAAATACAGTTTTCCACATTCAATCAATCTGTTGCCCCTAGTCTCTCATGCAGAAGAACCTTGGCCTCCAGGAAACTGGAAACAGCCTATAGTCAAGACCATAAATCAGAGAAGAGATATTGTGTTGTTTGGGTATTGTTAGTGTGGGGCATGGTAGTAATAAGTATTTTGTATGGTGATTGCATCTGAGACACTTTGAATCTGTGACCAGGCTTATTCTGTGTTGGTACTGTTATACTGGATAATGTCCTGAATGTAGAGGTGCTGGTGTGGAAAGGTTTTCTCTGTGGGGATCATATCTTGGGGTTGTTGGAGTATTGAATTTGGTGGTCTCTCTTGAAGGGCTTGTGGGTGTGGACTGGGTGTGAAAGAGTTACTGTGTGGATGTTTTGTTTGATTTGGGTAGAAGGTTGTAATAGATGTTTTTTTCTGTTGGTTGGCTTTCCATATAAATCTGTATACCAAGGGTCTCTTCCCCCTTATAAAGGAGGTAGCCAGCCAAGGCATGCATCCACTCCCACCTAACTCATTCCCATCCACCACCCATTGTTTCCCTCTCAGCTTAGCTCCATATATATACATAGATACTTGGAATAGCATGGAAGTTGATTTAGACCAAGCTGGAACAATACATGAATTAGAATTGAAATATGATAATTGGAAATATAAGTATATAAACCATGTTGGAACTGTACATGAACTTATGGTTAGGTATCAAAATTGGAGAGTAAGAGAAGGTACCCAATGAGCATTTCTCTTTTCCTGTATGCTACACTTAGGTATATACACAGTCACTTAGTGAAATCCAGATTGTGCCACAACTCCTATACCAAAGAAGGCAGCCTTCTGCCTGTTTCAAAAACACCCAACCCTTGAGAACTACATACATATATACATACCAAGGGCTTTTTTCCCCTTACAAGGGAGGTAGCCAAGGTCAATGGCATAAATCCACTCCCATCCACTTCATCCCCACATACACCCCACTCCCATTTACCACCCCTCCCTCATTGTTTCTTGGCTCCTCCTGGATGACGGGTCATCCCTGCATCTTGCATCTGTATCTCCAACACCTTGCCATTCTCTTCTCTCCCATCCTTTCCAGGTGTCCCAGCCATCTCAACTTTGCTGTATCTACTCTCTTCAATTCAGGGGTCACCCCTGTCTTTGCTCTTGTATTTTAATTTCTTATTCTTTCTTTTTGTATTTTTCTCACTGCCACTTTTAATGGTTGCGTCTCTGCAGTTTGAATATGGCTCCTGTTTAGTGCAGTCATCTTCCACTGCTTTGCTCCATAAATTTATATTGGTGTTAATATTGTCTCATGTATGGTCCTGTTTACAGTGTTTCTTACACTTTTTTCAAACCTGGAGAGGTGACAACTGGTTACTATTCTCCTCTCCCTACCACTTCATGCCAGTGACATAGAAACAGTCCCACACTGATACAACACAGACACCAGTCCAAAGTCTCTTCCCAGAAATATCTGTGTGAGGTTCTAAGGACTGTTGCCAGCCAATGTAGAACTGAAGGTTTTTCACTGAGTGAAATTCGAGGTAATGATTGATTGACCAGTAAAGTACAGTTATAATGATGTTGCCATGGTGTGAAGTTCATTATTGGCAGAGTCACTGGCCTTATACATGATAGCATTTGGTACTTCCAGAACAAAACCTAGAAAGCACATAATTTTGTTGAAGGGAGCACTTGAGATTGTTAGAGGCTCTTTTTTTATGGGGGCATCTCAGTTGATTAGTTATTCAAGAGCACATTTCCTTCAGATTGGACGTGAAGATAACAGTGATCGGACTGAGGCACTAAATCGCTTGGGTGAACTGGAAGAGAGCCATTGCCAGCTGACTGAGAAGATTCAGAAGTACAAGGACAGTGATCCAGATGTCCTGCAAAAGATAGTTGAGGAGACTGAGGTGAGGATATTTTATTTCTTTTTTATTGTATCTTCTTGCAAATATCAGTTGAAAAATGGCTGAGCAAACTGAGAGATTTCATATTATGTTCCCATTTTTCCCTCTTTGTAATTTATCAATGATAAACATTGCTTTTACCCTGATGTTAGGGAGGTAGGAGTAGAGAGGAATGGTTATGTATCAGGGACGACGTGACAAAATGTGTAAAGTTGGTATGTTGGATGAGGAGGATGGGAAGGAATAGAAGAAAGGATAATGAATGTTGGGATAAAAAGATGGAGGTGGTGGTAGAGAAGAAGTGAACATATGTGGTTTGGTTGTATGGTAGAACTAGGGAAGCATAAGGGAAGTATAATAAGAAGAGAGGAGAAGCAAAACATAAGGTGAGGGAGGCAAATAGAAGAGTAGATACAAAATGTGGTAGGAGTTTGGCAGAAAATGTTGAAAAGAATGAAAAGATGTTTTAGAAGGAAGTGAAGAGAGTGAGGGGTTGAGTCAGGTGGAGAGGAAAAATAGAGGAACATGTATATGGAAGTGAAGGCAGTAAGGGGAAGGTGAGTAGAGTATTTCAGAGAGTTGTTGAATATGGAGGAGGTTAGGGATTGAATGTGGCAGTGGAAGGAGCTTGGAAAATGACTGATAGGAGAGGAAAATTATAGGGATATAAGAAGAGATGATGTACAAAGAGAATGGAAAGTTATGAAAGTTGGAAAGGCACCTGGGCTGGATGGGTGTCATGAGGAGTGTCTGACAAGGAAGGAACAGTTATAATGGATTGGCTAGTGAGGATGTTTAATATGTACATAAAGAAGGGGAGTGTGCCAATGGACAGGAGTGACTGAATTTTTACTTCATTGCCAGGAACTAGCACTTCTGTCGTTGGGAACAATATCATGCCAAAATAGTGGAGTTGGAAGGGGTACTATACAAAAGACTTAAATAAGGAAAGTAGAAATTAAGGAATCGGCATTTATCTTTGAATAGTCAGCTGGCAGGTGGAAGAGAAGGGTAGCAGTCGGAGGTTGTCACCTGTTCTCATGTGAAATAGTAGTGGAAAGATGATATAAATCTTGGCCTTAGTTTGAGGATCAAGTCACAGCCTCTATGTAGAAGTAAAGGCAAAGATAGTGTTTGAAGATGAGCAACAGGGGGATTATTCTCTCCTGTCTCTCACTCACAGGAACACCTCATGCAGGCTCCCAGCATTGGTTCATCCATTTATTCTTTTAACATAGTATACTTTATGTATATTGTCCCAACAACCTGACTATTTATTTAGATTTGGGATGCCTTAATTCTGAAGGGATTGATAATTGTCTCATTCATCTTAGTAGTATTGTTTATAGACTTTAGTGTATTTACCTAATTGTAGTATACAGGAAAGGAGCAATGTTTGTTAGGTCATGTCTCCTATTCTCTAATTTTCTAACATACCTAGACTCAAATTCATGTACAGTTCCAACTTGATCTATATCTTTGATGAGTGTGGTTGTCATCAGTTGCTTTTGTACAGGGTGTTCAGGATAAATTTGACACTTTTTCAGAAAGGAAAGAAAAATGCCATATCTTGGCCAAAAATTTATGTATTCTCAAAATTCAAAGTGCATCTCTTAGAAGATCTTTTGCCAAATACAGCTCACTCAAAGAAGCCACCCGGAAGCTCCACCACGGTCTCCAGGCAGGACCTGAACCTACAGCACACTGCCTTCACAGTGTCCTTTGAGAGTCGCCTGAACACCAGTTTGATCCTGGCAATCAGCTCCTCCTTGGTGTTGCAAGTGTTACAATTGGTGTCTTTTTCAACTATGCCCCACACATAATAGTCTATGGGATTGCAATCAGGTGAGTTGGTGCACCAGATGTTGGGACTAGTGAAGTTGTAGAAATTCTCAGACAGCCACTTCTGTGTTTTCCTGGAGGTGTGACACAGAGCTGAGTCCTGCTGCCACATGTACGGTCTTCCTGCAGCCACCCTTTCCACCCAGCGCTTGACAACACAGGACAGCAACTCAATATAGCCATTTGAAGTGAGTCTGAGTCCCTCTTCAAAGATGTGGGGCGGCATGACGTAACCTTTGCTAGAAACACACCCAAAGACCATCACAATTTGAGGGAACTTGATCTTCATGAAGCATGGGACTTTGTGCAGACTGTAGGCTAGCCACCTGTTGTTCTGCACATAGTGCAACAGGTCCTGGCAGAAGTTCTTCTCGTCTGAGAAGAACCAGAGCATTCCTGGTTCAACTGGGTGTTTGACCTTGTTGAAGAGTTTTTTGGCTTTCATAAGGCAGTTCTTAGCTGCAGCTAAGATTTCCAAATTTTTTAATCCAGTGCGAATCATCATGATCCAGGTCACTCTCTTCCAATATTCTGGTGCTTTCCAGTCATCCATGCTCTCTAGCTCTCACACCCACTAATAGTACACAGAATCAGCTATCTGTTGTACTTTACCACTATTAAATCCTTCAAGTGGTTCTGAAATGACAGAAGATAAAAAAAATATATATCAAATTTATCCCGAACACCCTGTATAGCAAGGGGTAAGACATGCACTTATCTACAGTTACCATTTGCAGGTTGCTCGTGAGGCTGTTAACCGTTGGACAGACAACATTGAAGCTGTGAAATCTTGGTGTCGAACCAAGTTTTTCATTGAAGAAGATACACTCAACAAGCAATTTGGAATCCCTGCTGAATTTGATTATGTGTAAAGATCTTTCTCTAGCTGCCATTGACAGTAATAAACATCATCAGTTGCTTTGAGAATTAGGTTATTGAAGAAGTAAAATCTCAAAATCATGCTATTTCTTTGTAACTTAATTCATAATCCAGTCATCAGTACAAAAAATAATTATTCAGACTTTAATTTAGCCATACGAAGTTAGCTTGTAATTGATGAGAAAACATGTTATACTTCAGATTTTTTTTATTGTCTACATTGTTAAATTCAAGTTGTTCATGGTCAATCAGATCTCTTTCCTCATATTTTTCATACAAAAACCTGTTACCCTGAGGTGTCTAACAATGGCCCATGGTTTAGTCCACAGGGTTTTCAAAGAATAAATATTTTTCTACTATCTTTTGTGTGAATGTTGAGCAATGTGTTTATATCATTAGCATGACGGAAGTCTTTATAATTATTTTGAATATTCTATAATATGAATAACATAATACAGTGAAGTTTCAATTATCTGGTGTTTGATATAACTGCACCTTTTGAGAACCCCTATTAATAAAATTAAATATAGATATTAATACATGGCAATGCCAATATTTGAATTTTGTGCACACTCTTGGCAGCCAAACTATGCAGGTAGAGTGACAACGCTGTAGCATCAGTCATCCGAACTACTGGGAACAGCCTCCTGCTTTGCCGCCATATTACCTGTTGCATCTGATGTGTTACAGTCTCCTCTTTATCTGTTTACATTGGTGTGTCTGTACTAGCTACAGTATCTCACCATGGCCCTACCACAGAATAAGACCACAGAGAAGAGGAAGTGCTTTGTTTTGATGCTCCTGAACAAGATTGAGCTCTTAAAAAGGATGGAGAAGGGCTGAATTCAGTGTGAGTTTGTCGATGCTGTACAACCTCAAGAATCAGAAAGACAAGCTACTGTCTTTCGTTGCTAACACACAACCCCCAACATCGTTAATTGACAAGATGAAGTCATTAAAGAGACATAAGCTTGACAAATTGGATCGGGCTCTCTACATTAGTTTACCGCTCAACACTCCAAAGGTAAACCTGTCACCAGGTAGATAGATAGATAGATAGACTTTATTTGGCAATAAATCAATGTACATGAAGTGCAAATAATGACAAGAACACATAGTTCGAAATAATAAATGTAAATTGCCGAGGATAACACAAAAAACATGAACGCTTATTTCCATTGTGGTCCTCATCAGGTTATTATTCTACATTAAGTCACACGGACAAACATACATAGGGGGTTTAGGGGACCAGAGACACTCATGAGTAATACCAGTCAGTACACATATGACACATAAACATTGTTATAGTTTTGCTAATATTACTGAAATGTTTGTACACATAGGAACATTGAGTCCAAATATTTGAGCACCATCCAAAAGGAACATTGCATTAAGCAAAGGAACAACAAAATAATGTTAAACTGTAACAAAACAGTATGAGTGAGTACTATATCGGAGTAGTACCATTAATAATATACTGCATTTTTCTACATCTGTATCAACATGTATGAGTGAGTACTATATCAGAGTAGGACCATTAATGATATACTACAATATTCTGCATCTGTAACAACATGTAGTTATAGCGAATCCTACACTGTGCTCATTGAGAAGGCCTAGATGCTACGGGTAGATTTGAAGATCAAAACTGAATGTAACTTCTTCCTTGGAAGGCTTTGCAACTTTAAGACTCGTCATGGCATCAAGAAACTGGAAATCAGTGGTAAATGTCAGTCAATGGACTATGAGGGAGCTGAAAATTTCTCTAGCCTCATATGTAAGCATAATGTGAACTCAGACCAAGTTTATAACACTGACAAAACAGCACTTTTTTGGTATTGTTTGCCCAATTCAACTCTAGTTGGATTCAAGAAAAAGGAGGCCATTGGATTTAAGCACAACAAGGATTGGATTACTATTCTTCCATGTGCAGACATCAATGAGCCTATTGTGGAAGAGATGATGGATGAGGCCGTAGTCATCAGTCTTCGTACCTCTACCTGCAACACCCCGCCTGAGCAAGAATCTAACGAATAAGAGAAGGAAAGAGTGAGATGGAAGGAGGCTCACGAAGGTCTAGCTAAGTTTGTTTCCTTTGTGGAGGGCTGTGATCACTACAATGCTTCTGAGGTGATAGCTGTTCACATTTTGATGAACACCTTTCTAACCAAAAAAGGCCAAATCCTACAGTCAGATAGGTATCAGGAAGTTGTTTGAGCACACAGGAAGAGCTTGGCTTCTACTCCTTCTAATCCAGCCATACCTTGACACACTCAACACATGGTTCATCACAAACAGACTCAAAATAGCTCCAACCAAATCTACAGCAACACTTCTCACCAACTGGACAAAAGAACACAAATACATACCTCATCTCTACATCAACAACACTCTTATACCACACACAAACACACTGAAAATTCTTGGTGTAACATACGATACATCCATGTCTTTCAAACAACACATCACAAACATAAAAAACAAATGCACACCCAGACTTAATGCACTTAAGTCAATAACTGGAACAACATTTGGACAAAACAAAGAAACTAATATAACGATATACAAACAATGCATACGCTCAGTGTTGAATTATGCGAGTCCTGCATGGGCTCCTAATCTCAGTGAGACACACCACAACACCCTTCAAATCATACAAAACAAAGCCCTAAAAACAATTACAGGCTGCACAAATACAACACCTACAGACCATTTACACCATGAAACAAAAGTCCTCAAAGTCAAGGACCACCTCGACATGAGAGGCACACAAACACTTGCCGCAGCCACCACAAACACATCACACCCGCTACACTACATAGCAGAACACCCACACACACCAAGAAACATTAAAACAACACCCAAAGACCTTTATCACACACAGATACTCTCTTCTCTTCCTCCACAACCACCAAATACCAGCCTCCGGAAACATATTCATAATCATATCACTCACCGCTCCATTAACACACTGAAAGACAACACACTGCTGCATGCCAGACCCCCTGATATCCACCCTTCTGAATCCTCTCTCCCACGAAAGGACAGAGTCCACTTGGCCAGACTGCGGTGCGGTCACCACCCAGCACTTCTAAGCTACCAGAAGAGGCTGGATGACCGCATTGTGAACAGCTGCCCAGGATGTAACACTTCACCCCATACCATACAACACATAATGGAAGACTGCATTATACACAATCATGCACGCAAACAACACAACATATGCTCTATAAAGGATTTGTGGGAAAACCCTGTTTCGGCTATGGCATTCCTTGGGGAGACGGGACTGCTCGGACAGACAGTCTAGGGAACGACAACAACAACAACTCCTGCCCTTTGCCCAGCAACCCCCCCAAGCAAGCAATGGTAGATGATGATGCCCCTGGAACCAGCACTTCAAGGTCAGCTTTTGAGGCAGTGTCCTGCTCCTTGCTTTGCTCTTCTGACTCAGAATAAGTGTTTAGTTTAGGCTAAGAGAAATGAAGAAAATAAAAAATTGATAAAACAGAAAATGTAAAAAAAAAAGTTGTGCGAGTGATTTCTCTTTCATTAAAAGTGTGTTCATTTGTTTATAGGCTATGCTAAGAGAAAAAAGAAAATGAAAAAAAAAAAGATAAAACAGAAAATGTAAAAAAAAAAAGCTGTGTGTGAGTGATTTCATTTTCATTGTGTGTTGATTTGTTTGTGGGCTCATTTGGAAAAATAAGATAGGTTCCAAGGTAGGTTCATTTGTTGATTAACATTGTGGCAGTGAAAGGAACTAGGAAATGTGATGGGAGAAGAAAATGATGACAGGGATATAGGAAAAGGTGGGGTGCAGAGAGCATTGAAATTGATGAAAACTACCAAGACACCTGGTTGGATGGGTGTCATGCAGAGTATCTGACAAAGGGAAGAATGATTATAGTGGATTGGTGAGTGATAAGATTGTTTAATGTGTGCCTAAAGGAGTCTGCTGGTGGACTGGAGGCATACTTGTGTAGTTCCACTTTACAGAGAAAAAGGGGACAAATATGAATATTGTAGTTTTAGAGGGATCATTTTGTTGAATGTAATTGGGAGGGTGTTAAGGATGTTAGTACACTAAAAATTTAATCCTTTTTTACAATTTTGCGAAAACTTGTGGAAAAATAATTTTAGTCTCCACAACATACTGGTGAAGTAAGAGTGTTGCATGGCATCATTTACTATTTCTGATTGATTTTGTTTTTGTTTTTTTCTTTTAAGTATTTTGAGCAGGTTATGTCCCTATTTAAAGGAACATGGCATAAGACTAGCTCTCTATTTGACATTACATCTGATGTTTTTCTCATTTGTATAAAATTTTAGAAGGGTTTTTGTATGTCTGTCAATATACTGACAGTGAAATGTGAAAGCAAAAATAATAATTCACTGCATATTGTTCAAGTTCATACCACTTTTTTTCCATTTTTAGTGTGGATCATTATGTAACTAGGGACTGTGCTGAATGTTGGAAAGTAGCTCATCCCAGGTGAAACAAAACCCCAACATGAATCACTATTTCTGTAATGCCCCAGTAAAAATCAATAAAAAAAAATTAGGATAAAGTAATGTAAATGTGAAAAATGTCACAATATACTACACTTCATTTATGATAGCTAATTCATCAGTATCTATGCAAGTGTTATACACACACACTGAATGGTCCCCAGTGCAGATATTAATCTATTTTCAACCACATTAACTTTTCACTTTTAATTCCATGTCATCACGATCTTGACTGACAATGCGGTCGACGTTGCAGTGGCTAGTCACTGTTTCACTTTGGTACACCTGAGCTGGGTTCGAGTCCTTGGCTTCACTGTGTATCAGTTTCCCCATATGTCTCCGTCGAGCACATTGTCAGTCTCGATCGTGATGACATGGAATTAAAAGTGAAAAGTTAATGTGGTTGAAAATAGATTAATAACTGCACTGGGGACCATTCAGTGTGTGTGTATAACACTTGTCCACGCACACATACTACCATTGCACCATCATAGTGGGAATGGGTTGAGCATAAGATTTGTGTATATGTATGTAACTCGAGCATAAAAATATAAGAAGTTGTGCTGAACTTATATCTCTCTTGATGGCGCATTGGTTAGTCACTGTCTCACTTTGATACATCTGAGCTGGATTTGAGTCCTTGGCTTCACTGCATATCAGTTTCCCTATATGTCTCTGTCGAGCGCATTGTCAGTCTCGATCGTGATGACATGGAATTAAAGGTGAAAAGATAATGTGGTTGAAAATAGATTAATATCTGCACTGGGGACCATTCAGTGTGTGTGTGTATATATACATATATATATATATATAGGATGTAAGAAAAATGAAATATAAGATTATTCCTTTTTCTATTTATTATTTTTATTACATACATATACCAAGGCTTTTTCCCCCTTACAAGGGAGGTAGCCAAAAAGGGAAAGGCATAAAAACACTCCCACCCATTTCATCCCTAAATACACTCCACACCCCTCCCACCCTTCCTCTCATCTGAGCACCTCCTGGATGACGGGTCATCCCTGCACCCTGCCCACCGCCCTGGGTCAGAAGCAGTGTCGCAAGACACAGCACATCCACAGCAAGGCCGCTTCATTTAATCGGCGACCCCCCCTCTCCGTCCCCCTTTGCATATAAGGCGAGGACGGGGAGAAATCCCTTCGGGCTGCGTCAAAATTTACTCACATATACTACCCCACCCCCGCCCATTCCTCCTCATGCAGTCACAACATCATCCATATACAACCATTCTCCACTCACCTCTGTCTTCCGTCCTCTCCCTTCCTTCCTCAACAGACATTCCCCTCTTCCCCAAAGCCCCCTTCACCCCATCCATCCACCTCATCCTAGGACGTCCCCTCATGTTCACTCCCCCCACATCTGCCTTCCATACCTCTTTTACTAGTCTTTCTTCACTCATTCTTTCCATGTGTCCAAACCATCCTAATATTCTTTCATCAACCCTATCTCCCAAATCCTTTTTCACCCCTGTTCTCCTCCTCACCTCCTCATTTCTCACTCTATCCAGCCTAGTAACCCCCACCATACTTCTCAGACACCTCATCTCAAACACATTCAAACTCCTTCTCTCTTCTTCTCTTATGTTCCACGTTTCTGCCCCATACAGTGCTGTTGGCACAATCACTCCTTCATACAGTCTCCTCTTCGCATCCATTCCCAAATGTCTATTCCTCATTACACTCTTTAAACCACCAAGGCATTTACTCGCTTCTCTCAATCTACATTCTACCTCCACCTTCACTCCACCTTTTCCTGCTACACTTGCACCCAAGTATCTAAAACTATCCACTTCCTCCAGTCCCTCTCCCTTAATGTTCACTTCCAGTCTACTGCCACTTTCACCCCTTGTACATCTCATCACCTTACTTTTACCCACATTTATCTTTAGCTTTCTTCTATCACATACTCTCCCAAACTCTGCCACCAGCTTCCTCAATCCCTCCTCTGACCCTGCCACAAGCGCAGTGTCGTCCGCAAACAACAGCTGGCTCACCTCCCACTTTTCTCCATTTTCTTTAACCATCTCCAATCCCTGACTCACTACCCTAGCATTCACCTCTCGCACCACCCCATCCATGTATAAGTTGAACAGCCAGGGCGACATAACGCATCCTTGACGAAGTCCCACCTTTACTTCAAACCACTCACTCTCTCCATTTCTAATCCTAACACATGCTCTACTACTCTCATAAAAACTCTTGACAGCTCCCAAAAGCTTTCCTCCTATCCCATAAATCTGCATAACCTCCCACAGTGCCTTTCTGTCTACCCTATCATAAGCCTTTTCCAGATCCATAAAAGCCCAAAAAACATCCTTCCCCTTTCCTATAGCTTTCTCACATATCTGTCTTACCACAAAGATCTGATCTACACAACCTCTACCCATCCTAAATCCACACTGTTCCTCACCAATTACTCCTTCTGTTCCTCTCCTAATCCTCTCAATTAAGATCCTCCCATAAGCCTTCCCTACTACACTCAACAGGCTAATCCCTCTGAAATTACTACATTCACACTTGTCCCCTTTTCCCTTGTAAAGAGGAACTATACAGGCACTTCTCCAGTCCTCCGGTACTCTACCCTCTCTCCAGCAAACATTAAATAACCTCACCAACCAGTCCACCATCACTGAACCTCCCTTTTTCAGACATTCTGCATGGCATCCATCCAGACCAGGTGCCTTACCTGCTTTCATCATCTTTACAACTGCCTTCACCTCATCCTTCCTTATTTCTCCTCCATTCTCCTCACTCATCACTCTCATTTTCTTCGCATTTCCCACTGCAGCTATCTTTCCTTCCCTATCCTCCTTCACATTCAGCAACTCCCTAAAATATTCTGCCCATCTTCCCCTCACTGCCATCTCTTCCATTATCATCTCTCCATCTGTACCTTTTACCTTTTCTTCCCTACCTGATTTGCCTCCTCTTCCTCTCTTAATTTCTTTCCAAAACATCTTTTTATTACTTTCAAAATTTTGTCATACTCCTACCCCATTTCACATCTGCTCTCCTCTTTTTATTATTTTTTAATTATTATTAAAAATTTTACTTTATTTATTTTATTTATTCATTATTATTATTTTTTTTTTCCATAAAAGTTGGCACAGATAATTATTGTGCTGTCTACCATTTACAGGAAAAAAAATCAGTCTGGCTTAATTGTTTCAATATATGCTTATCGACATCCTTAATTGAGAGGATTAGGAGAGGGACAATGAAGATGTAGGAAAGATAGGTGTGTGGGTTAATTTTTTGTGGTGAAACAGATATATGAAAAGTTTTTAGGCATAAGGTAAGGGTATATCTATGTATATATATATATATCTTTTATGAATTTAGAGAAGGCTTATGACGGTTGACAGGAAGGCATTGTGGGACATATTGCAGATACATGAGATAGGGAAAGCTCTTATGGGCAGTTCAAAGCTTTTACATGGTTAGTAGGGCATGTGTTAGGATTGGGAATAGTTTGAAGTGAATGTGGGACTACACCAGGGTTGTGTTACGTCACCATGGATGGGATAGTACAGGAGGTAAGTACAAGGATTGGGCAGGGGGTTGAAGATGGTTGTAGATATGGTAAGAAAGTTTAGCTTAGTATTGGATAGTATCTGTTAAGGTCTATCTTTGTGAATTACAACTAGAATGGTATGAGAGGTAGCAGAATTACATGCATAGTAGGGTTCTAAAGAATTCATGTGAAAACCATAGGTTCTTCCTTTTCTTTGAAGTCTCTTGGATATAATGTACATTAGAGGTTCTCTCAAGGCTTATGCAGGGCCCTTGATATGTGGCTTGGAGAGGATCACCAGGAATTGGGGTGAATACAAGAACCTTGTCTTCAGAAGAGAATTTTTTTTTTTTTTTTTTTTTTTTTTTTTTTTAATTTTCAAAATTTTCCATCATGCTTACATGTGCTTGACTTAAATCCTGTCAAGCCATCTTCACTGCAAAAATAGATATCATGTTATTTTCATGCCAATAGTAACTTAAAACAATGAATATCATTGGAATTGATGGTAATTGTTGACAATTAATACAACCCTTTATTTATATTACATTCAACACATAGAACATACGGATAGTTTTAATGGACCTGTAGTCCCTCTTTTACTGTGTATTTTCCGGGTTCATCTGTACTAGATTACTTAAAGATTTTTTTTCTTGTCTGTGTGTATTTACCTAGTTGTATTTTGCGGGAAGGGGAGCTATGCTCGTGGTGTCCCACCATTGTATCTCGCAGTGTCTAGTTTGCTTTTAAACTCATGAATGGTTTTTGCGCATACTATTTCATTATCCAGTTTGTTCCAAGTGTCCAAAACTCTATGTGGAAAACTGTTTTTCTTCAGTTCTCTTCTATAGCTATGTTTTTTTATTTTCTTTCCATGTCCTCTTGTGTTTCTCTTGTCCCAGTTAAGTAAATCCTCTCTATCAAGTATCTGTGTGCCTTTCATGATTCTGTAGATGGTCAATAGGTCACCTCTCTCTCTTCTTTGCTCCAGTGTCGGTAACTCCAGTTTAGCCAATCTCTCCTCGTATGATAGGTTTGCAAGTGCAGGTGCCATTTTTGTAGCTGCTCTTTGGATTCTTTCTATTTTCTTTATATTCTTTTTGGTACTGGGGGACCACAATGTTGCTGCATACTCTAGTCTAGGCCTTATCAATGTAACCAATATTTTTTTTATCATGTCTTCGTCCTAGTATGCAAATGCCACTTTTATTGATCTTAGCAAGTTGTAAGTCTCCCCAACAATTTTGTTAATCTGTTTATCATAGAACAAGTCATTTGTGATAATTACACCCAAATCTTTTTCGGATCCTACTTTCTTTACTTCCTTGGTTCCAATTGCATATTTTCTGTGTGTTTTGGATTGTGAGCATCTGATAGTGCACACTGACTGTATCTTTTAAGGAAGTGGGGTGTTTCTGCCACAGAGTTATCCATGACTCATGGGACCTCGAGGACCATGTCACAGTCAGCCTTCCTCTTGTGCAAGTGGAAGATTTAGAAACTGGCAAAGGGAGATTGCCATGAGGGATAGCATGTGTAATCTGGGTGAGGGCTGCCCAGAGCTTGACACTGAACATTTTCCAGAATTCAAAAGCATGGTTCTTCCAGAAGTGGCTGGTGGGGTTTCCTTCGATGTCCAGGGCACTCAGAAGAGAGGCTGGTCAGAAGACAGGAAGAGAGCATCTCTGCCCGTAGGCAAAGGGAGATAACTCATGCCTCCTGTCTCAAGATTTTCCACACAGCCCATGGAGGGGCTGGAGTGATGATGTGGAACACCTGATTTTGCAGGATTTCAAACTTGTCCCACAATCTGAGGAAGATGAGAACCACAGCAGCAGCATCCGCTACCAAAGACTTTGTTCCTGGCATCCAGGCAGGGGCCTCGTCATGGCTCTGAGTAAATTTAATCTCATCTTCGTGGCTTTGTGGAGGTCCCTGACCTCTATGATGAAGGAGAGCCAGGAATCAATCCAAATACCCAAGCATTGATAGATGGGTACCTAGGTGAGTCTGTCACCTTGAGCAGAAGGAGGTATTGTATTCACGTCCTCAGACTTACTGCTCTGGTCTTGGCCATCAAAATCCTCAGTCCAAGCTGTTCTCATTCTTGAGAAAGGCAATTGAGTGCCTGCTGAGCACTTTGAAGAAGGCAGCTGCACCCTGGTGACCACCAGCACAAGATCATCTGCATAGCAGAGGAGGCAAACATTCCCCAAATTTGAGGAGAACCAGGTTCTCCACGAGCACATTAAAGAAGGTAGGACTAAGAATACCACCCTGTGGGGTCCCATTTTTCATCATGAATATGAGGAAATGTGTCTCTGGAAGTACACTCTTGCCATCCTGTCCATGAGGTAGTCTGCAACCCAGGAGAGAAGTCTGCTTTAGAGTCCCTTGGTAGTCAAGGATGCAAGAATAGCAGAAATATTCACTACCTTGAATGCTTTTTCCTAATCCAAACGCCACAATGGCAGGCTGACTACTGACCAGGCCAAGAAGAATGATTGTCACAGTTGGTTGCTGCCACTTTATAAAACTGTACATATTGTGATGGAAGGGTCCCATCCACCACAGGAGGCAATGAAGGACCATCCTCTCAACAGTCTTTATCAATTTAGGATGTGAGGGGACCTGTAGCTATGGGGGTCCTTGGACTTGGGAATCAGCACTACATCTGCATTTTTCCAGTCCACAGGGAGTTGCCCCACCTCCCAAGAAGCATTGATGGCCAGTGCTGCAAGCTACTCCGCTGGCCTCAGTTTCCTCAAAAAGGAACAAGGAAACCATCATTACCTGTATCTTTACTCTTCTTACAAGCCAAACGGAACTCCTCGAGTGTGAAGGGACAGTCCGTCACAGCAACTTGTGCCGTGGCAGTGTGTACCACGTCTTCTCTACCCTGTCTGAGCAGGTGGAGCTTCTGCCCGACCGGGAGGGGAAGTTGGGCAATGGCGGAATGGTCCGTATATTGCTGCGCCAGCAGCTATGCCTGTTGTTGGGGTTGTGGGTGAGTTGGGGAGGAGACCACCTGTTAGCAGCCGCAGTTTCCTTCAGAGGGCACTAGCGGTGGCTTGGGCATAGAAAGTGTTACACCATTCCAGCCACTTTTCTTCCCGGACCCCGTGTGAGACCTCCCGCCCGTGCCTGATGGCAGAACGCAGAAGAGCTCGTGCCTCGACGAATGGATGGCGCTGCAGAAATCTACGGAACACGTAGACCGGTGATTCTGCTCTCGTGCGATGTAGTACTACCGGTCAGCGTGCCTACTGGAGCCTGACTTCGTCCTTTGACCGCTCATTCCGCAGCGGTTTGGATAGCAGCGACAAAGTCCCGATGGAGGTCGTCTATGTCCCGTAGGGTGACGTAGGACTGGTGCCATCGGTCCAACTCCTGGAAAAGGGACCAGTTGGCCTTCCCTGTATTCCAGCGTCGAGGTGGTGGAGGAAGAGGGGAAGGAGACCCACGACTAAAGTCGTGACCATAGCGTATTGGCCACTAATGAACTGGGGGTCCACCATTCAGTGGGCACACTGAGCCATGCTCGTAGAGAGCAGTGAGATCTATCACCCCCACAAGCCCTGGAGTTCAGTGGGGTGATCTCAGGTATCTCCTCAACCAGCATTACTGGGATCTTACCCGCTGTATTGGGTCGTCGGAAGGAACAGAAGATGGAGTTATGAGCGTTAAAGTTCCCGGTAATTAATATGGGCTCATGGTCAACTAGGGAGAGCATCTCCCCAAGTGCCAGTTCGTCCACGCGAGGATATATGTTGTAGAGGAGGGTGCCGCCAGCAAGAGTAATTCCCTCAACCAAGGCCTAACCCGTTCACAACAAGGGGTTGCTGTAGATCCTAGCGCTTGGGCTTTGCCCTAAATCCCATAATCCATCCACAACAAGGGGCTGCATGCACGAGCAATGGTAGCCCGGATGAGAACGGTAAGGCTGAGTGATCTTCCATCCCGAGGTGTATGGTATACCTTGTACCCACTGACACGAAGTGGCCGGTAATTCGGCCAACTAGTCTTTTGCAGCAGGGCTACGTCGTCTTCCCTGGGCCCCAGGGCAGCCTGTAGGATGTACATCTTGCCAGCAAGGCCGTTGACGTTAGTCCCTTTGTGCTACTGTATAAGGGGACTAGTTGACGTTCCACTGCAGGAGCTTAAGCTCTCGCCGGGACGGTGAGGGAAAAGGGGAGAGGGAGGTGAGTGGTGCTTGCGTACATGTTACAGGATGTATTTCTGAGGTACTGGATCAGCATAGATGGTACACTAGGTCCTGGTAATCTGCTTAAGACTTCAGAGTTGATGACCGTATGAAAAAGACGTCGTGCATTCCAGCAGTCGGGTTTTATAGTTTGAATGGATACCGGCACTTCGCTCTTCAGTTTGGCCTACCTCCTCGCAGACAGCAAAATAGAAGTACCTCGGGACTCGTATATGGTACACTCCACCAACGTTCCTTCTAAGCTGTGCACATGTGCGCGCGCACATACGTTTTACAAGTAGCGCACATAAAAAAATGTGCGCACACAAGGTTTTCAAACGATATTAAAATCCATTCAATAAAGAACTTCCACCCAAAGATCACTTATAAATTCTCCAAAAATATGGTAACTTGCCAACCGTCAAACCAATAATATATATATATATATATATATATATATATATATGTATATATATATATTATATATATGTATATATATATATTATATATTATATATATATATATATATATATATATATATATTCCTCCCTCTTCTAACTAGCGCTTCCGTTGGAAACGAAATGAATATGCCGCCATGGGTGCGCATATACATTTCAGAGAAGGTAAAGTTTGCACACAAGCAGATTTCTGCGCACACTAACTGCAAAAAATTAGAGGGAACATTGCACTCCACCATCACACCTGAGCACAAACAGATCCCTCGCGAGATCCAATCATTTCTCATATATCTAAACTAAAGGAAATTACAGGGAGTGTAGGTGTTTGGCAGTTGTCCAATTGCCTACGTAACTCGTTACACGCTTGGACCAACACATTCTTCTTAACAGATGGGGGTCTGATATTGAAATACATATAATCCTACATGACTTGCATAATTGATTTATACTTGGAGCGCAGGGCCATGACGCCTGTTGCTGGGTGCTACTATGACCGTTGCTACTGCCGTTAGGCCGGTGTATTTTATGTGTGACAACCGTAGGTTTTTCCTCGTTTACAACCGTTATTAATTATATTATAGGGCGTGACAACACATAAACACGCTCGGTCCGACGGTGCTGTGTTACTGTTCTCGACCGCTAATTCAGCAATCTGAGTTCGAATCCCGCTCCAGGCTGAATAATATGCTGCATTACGAGCCGGTACTCCAACTTTGGTGGGCAAAGAGTTATGAGCTCTCATTCGACAAGGTTATAACTCGATCACAAGTCCAACACATGATCCAAGACCTTGGCGAATCACAAGGCTCTCTCACTTGGAACATATTTGGGCAAAATATCAACATCCAATAGTAAAACTGAATTACCCGCCCCCAATGGACAAGATCCCTTGGTCTCATTCAGTCATACTTGTATGTTCTTCATGTTCCACATCAAGGATCTAATATCGAAAATCAACGAGTAAGGATATATAGATAAGTAGCAACCACAGACTTTAGTCAGCGAGAAGAAACTTGAATCACAATCTGCAAGCATTTCATGAGAAACCCTTAACTGTGTTTCCCTGGCATGTTTCCCAACAGACTACACAAACTACGCAAAAGAAAGCGTTAAGGATAAATATACAGTGCACTGAAACCTTCTTAAAACTCTTCCCATAGAACAAAACATGAAAATAATGGGTAGTTGATTGCAAGAGCCCTCTATTCCACTCATCCCCATGACGTAACTCAAGCACAATGAACACACACAAACGCACACCTGTTTGCTGATTATGCAGACATGAAGTCATTGAAGTGGGTGAGATGCAAGGGAGATTGTTATTGCAAGGGGACCTGGATAAAGTGACAAAACACTAGTGGGTAAAACCCCAGCTTCTCATCCCAAAAGTGGATAAAAATCTAGTCTCATATATAAAGAAAAAATTATAATGAAAAATCAAGTGTCATAAGTAGAATTAACAAAAATAAAATTCAGTCTCGTGAATATAAGGCATATACATAGAGAAAAATGATCAACAATTTAATATTAGATTGAGACAATAAACACGATATAAAAATGTTAACTTGGAGATTGGAGATTTAAACACAAATTGACAAGGCGTTTTAATTTCGGATTAAGACGATAAATACTATCCAATATAGGCACTTATTACATGTTTACAAAATTATGTTCCATATAATTATGTATACATAATCATGAATGATCAATTAAACCGAAAGCAGTGCGCATTAGAATCAAGCAACTTACGTTGTTAAGGAACAACCATTGTTGGTGTTCTTATTTCGTCATATCATTGTACTTATTTTGCATTCATGAAAAATTTACATGTTATCTTAATATATATTATGATAAAAGGGAATGGCTTCATAGATTAATCTTATATGAGACTGGGGTTTTGTCAGGTAACCGAAAAAAGTACTAATATATAAATTGAATCAGGAGTGGAAAATTAATTTTAACAAAGACATACAACATTGAAAATGGGCCAAAGTAAGGAAAGGTGAGAAATGAAATGATAAGAGAAGCAAAGGAGGAAAAGAACATAGGTATCATAATCAAAGACGATCTATAACCCGAAGCTCACATAAAGAATAGGAGAGATCTAAAATCTGTTGAAAAATATATGGGCCATCACGGGGGGAGCCATATGCCCTGGGGCGCCACATTTAGGGGGGGGGGGGCAATTCTAGTCTGGACATGCCGCCCACAAGCTTGACAAAATAATCATAATAAAAGAAAAGTCAAAGGAGCCCTGAATATTTTACCGTAATATACGAATTTTGCGTTAGAATCAACGGAATAGGAAATATTTTTCCCATATCCTTTCTGCAATAGGGACATTAAAAACAATTTTTAATATCCGTTCAATTATTTCGCAAGCCAATAGTAGTCCTCTTGCTGAGGGGGGTCCTGTGTGCACTGTAAGGTCCCCTAAATCACTCAACAGATTTATGTTATGGGTCACTCCAGGTGCAAAAAAAAAACTTTGGTAGACATGGTGAATCATGGTAGCAACTTGGGAAATCACTAGTTTGTAAATGCCCCTAAACGTTACCGAGAGCCGAAAAACAAGGATTTTCAATTTACATAATAAAAGTTATAAACCATATAAAAAGTATCAAAAGAGCTGCATCTTGTGTTTCTCAAACGTTGTTGTGTTTATACACATTACATATAGTGCCTTTCATGAAATTTAATGTGGACATTTAGCATAAAAATGTCAAAAACAACATGAAATATATCATTTTAATTAAAAGACCATGCAAAATAATTCGGACCAAGTTCCTTTTGATATCTAACAATGTAGCATTTTGATTACTTTTTCATATTACACACATATAGTCATATTATGTGTATTACAGAATTCAGACAATTCAAATTGTACCAAGCAATTCACATTGTATGCAGTAGAACACGAGTGGAACACAAGTAAAAATGCATTGTTCAAAAATTCCATCTTATGAATCATTCATGTTTTCTTAGGCACATTCAAACAGATTATAGTCTATTGGGGTTCATGCATTGTAATATGTCAGACTGACATTTACAAAATACACAGCATGGGGCAAGACTATGCCTACAAACACATCGTTTTGCTGCACATTTCTGGCAGGAACATGTGAAGGCAATGTCATCTGGCAGCATGTGAATGTTGATGTCTGGCATTAACAAACCATCCACTTCTATGAAGCTGTATTGCAGTGGACAAAGAGAGGTTCCGTTGAGGCAGTTCATCTGTATGTGTGCAGCATAAAAGCTTCTACGAATATGCTGTAAGGTGGCACGAGAATTTGAGGAAGCTGATCAATCGTTACAGCCTTACTTTGATGATACATCTGGTATCTCAGTTCATCCATTGTTTTGCATGATGATCCTGGCTTCAACACCTGAACCAAGTATGCCTCTGTTTTTGTCATGAAAACTTCAATGGAAGGATAATTAGGATTTAGTCCAAACCCTTGTAGGAAGCTTAGTGGGTTTGCTTTCAGGGGCACCTGCTTTGGTACCGAACTTACTTGTGTCACAGCCTGTGAGGGTACGGACTGCCGGGAGTACATCACACAGGGGCCCAATCTTCTGTGCAAGTGTGTGAAGAGGAATGTACCTTGTAGAGTCGCCGACACCAGCTCTCATCCAAAGCTCAGCTAGCCCATGCTGGCAGAGCATTTGCCAGTGAGAAAGTGCAATAACAAGTACATCTGTATCTGCAGAAAAAACACATATCCTCTTGGTTCCAGTTATTGTTGCCTGTACTGCATGGGGGACCAATCTGACATCAGCTTCCTCAATGGCAATATCAAGTTGTGGTAGATCAACCACTAGTTCATTACGGGTGAGTTGGCAGTGCTGTGTGCCCAAGTCGTCGGTGCTTTTCATGCCTCTAATTACAACATCTGGCCAGTTGGATTCATGGTGAGTCTTCATCCACTTAGAAAAAAGTTTCTGGATTTTGGTTTGGTTTGATGCTGAAGCCCAGAAGGATTCCATTGAGACTGGCAAAGGAGATGATTCATTCAAGGCACTGATCTCTATGCCTCTGCCAGTGGCCCTTCTGGATCTTTCTGAATCCTTTACTGAACCTTCTACATAGCTGTCAAAGACAAAACCAATGCGTTTTGGATTTTTGCAAATGTTGAAGATTATGTTCCACAGATGCTCACACAGTTCTCCAAAGGATTTCATATTCTTAGTCCTGATGCGTCTCATATATGCCATAACATCAACAATATAGGTTGTTGGAAATGTGTAGTCCCACTGAGAGGGATGTATGTAGTCTTCTGCAGCTAACACCTTCTCAAGTTCTATTATGAGTGAACTTTTGGTAGGCTTCGTCATATACCCATCACCATCTATGAGGCTGTTTGTCGGCAGTAGGTCATATCGAAAAACTTCTTTCATGTCACATCCCCTGACCCGAGCTATGTCTAATATCTCCTGTGCATTTCTGCTCTTTTTCTGACTGAACTATCAAACTTGCCATGTCATTATGATACCGAAAAAGTTCATCATAGCTAATAGTGAGGCCAAATCGATGAGAGTAGAACTTTTGCAAGCCTCATGTATAGCTTGAGCATTCATGATGTGTAGAGGTGTTCTGTACCTACAATGATGGACATTGTAGTAGAGTATCTGGTACAGTGCAATCATTCGTCTCCTTATCCTGTGAGATACAGTAGACTGACCATCATCGTCTTCACCATCAACATCATCAGCCATCAGTCCCTCAATTTGTGGGAATTGATTGGGATCAAACTGGAACAAGACTTCGAGGAATTTCAACACTACAGTAGGTATAACAATGCTGTTCCATGACGTCTCCAGGTCGTTTGCATCACAAAATTTGTCTTTCAGGTGGAAATCTTCTGCCATCAATGCTTCCCGAATCATTTTGGCACAAGCAGTAATGGAATCAATTGCTCGTATTGTGTCCGCCATGTCCTCTACTGATGTGGTATCCTTCAAGAATACCATACCAGACTTGTTTGCCTCTCTTGGAAATGAAATCGATAAGTTTCCCTTGTAATGATGACAAAGCAAGATGCGTAGTTCCCTATTACTAAAGGTGCATTGTACTTCACTACCAAGCACATTTGCCACGTCTCTAATGTCACAAAGAGGATATCCAACACCTTTAAGGAGATTAGCATCTACAGAAGCAATAAGTTCATGAAATACCTTCATTTTTGGAGAGACTTCTGGTTGGAGGTCACTACATTCTGTGTCTTTCTCATATCTACGGATGTATGACCTGATACAGTTTTTGTGACACAGCAAATCAGCTCCAAATGCGATTCCACCAACCAGAGCTGCCTTGAGGGAGCACGCTAAGCGTGCGGCCTACCAGGGTGGAGTCATATGGGGTCAGGCGACTGCCTCAAATCCAGAAACCAGTACCCCTGCTGACTGGGGTTGGATTCAAAGTGAAGAGGTGTGAAAAATACATTGGACAACCCTTCCATCAATAGCTGCATGCTGCCAGGAATTACCCAAATGCTGTTGCAAGAAAGACTGCCTCAAGAGGTGCAAATGTTTCCGCGCCGGACTTTCTTGTACCGCTCTGTGCAGCTGTGTTTGTGACCAGTAATGTTGTAGTGAACCGAGGTCAATTCTCGAACATTTGACAGAAGATTCTGAATAATTTGTGCATTATTGTTTCAGCGTTAATGTCATGTTCATGTTCAACTAAGTCAGTTTTTTATTTAGACTCTATAATCATTCAGTCCATTAATTTAGTATGTGATATGTCGTTAATAAAATGTGTTTTGATGTAATTTTTGGTTTATTTTTATTAATAGTCATGTAAGTGGTGCTAAAATGCTTTCAAGCGTGTCATAAATGAGTTCAGCATGCCCAAAAACATACCATTTGATACCAAGATCACTAAAATCTGTTGAATAGAGGAATATCGTCATCGCGAGCTCCTGATGGCGGCCATCTTGAAAAACGGCCGCCATCTTGGATTTTTAGGTGGCTAGTCGGACAGATCTGTTTAGTATACCTTATGGAGTCATCAAGCCAATTTTGGTGCTTGTATCATCAAATGCATGATTTTTCCACTAACCGCCCCACTAAAATACTGAGTCTTGAAGATCACATGTTCTTGTGTAAACGTCATCTTGATAAAAAAAAAAATTGCTTTAAGGAATACTTCTGCTCTGCTGCTTTCTGCAATGCGGAACTTTTCACATACACCTTTGTGCTTGATCTGACCACATAAGACACATGCTGTTGAATAAATGTCTGCAGGATTAGGGGACTCACGTGGTTTTATCTTGGATCGTGTGGAGAACCTTTTGCTCTGGTCACCAGTAGTCTCTACACTGTCAGGCGTAGAGCCCTGTGATAGTTTTTTGTCACTAATTCTATCTAAGGTCTTTTTCAATGTGTATTTTTTGTAGCAATCATTGTTCATGTGATAAACAAAGTGTGGAGTGTTTCCTTGCAGCAGCCGCTCATGAACAATATCTTGTCTGATATTTGCCGCTTGAAGAATACGCTCTCGGCCATTTTCAGTGCTGGTCACCGCACAGTGTGTGATTTGCTGGCATATAATGCACCTCTGAAAGTCTGTTTCTGACGGTCTTCTCCTCTTTAATGGAACGCCCTCCATGATGTTAGTTATTTACCCGAAATAGAAAATAATTCAATAACTAACATGCATCTACTCTTCATGTGTCAAAAAATGTGAAAAAGCGATAATGTAATGAACAAAATTGTTGCTTTTTCACTACCTTGCTGAAAAATTAAGAAAATGTTATTTAAGAGATCTCAAAATATAATCATTCCTATGTACAAAAACATGCGTATTGACGTTTAAATCTAACATATTCACAGTAAAATAGTAACGGAAATTTTATACGCGGTAGCCGTTTTTGACGTGTACTAAATCGTGATTTCCAGAGTTGCTACCATGATTCAGAATGTCTACCCAAGTTTTTTTTACACCTGAAGTGGTCCCTAACATGAAACTATTAAGTAATTTATGGGACCTTGTAGTGCACACAGGACCCTCCTTAGCCACTGGACTATAGCTAAAACAGGCTGTAAGGGATGGCGGCACTTAGCCCCGGGGCGGCGCTTAGGCATGTAAGGGCTCTGGTAACATTTCGTTGCATGGATAAGGATATAATGAAGAAATAAATGAAAATTTGATACATCCCAGACTGGAATACGCACCGGTCACCATACTATGACATATAAGAGCATTTTGTTAAAACGATGATATTGCCATCAGTACCATATAAGCAATAGCAAAGGCAAGTGGTGTCACGATTAGCGTTGCCGTTGAATGAGGTCACACACATGTATCGAACCAAGAAAAAGAGTGCAAGCTTGCGCGCGCACACACACACGCATAGGCACACATAGTCGCCCTCATGCGGACCATTAGTTTACATGACTCGTGGCGCAGTGGAATAGTTCTCGGCTGCCACTACGGCGGTCCGGGATCGAATCCCACCCAGGACTGAAATAATTTCAGCATCGCTACCCTGCGAGTCGTTACTCCAACTATTGTGGGGGGTGCGTGTAAGGTCAGAGCTTTACCCATAGATCGGTCATATACGAGCTCTGAGGTCTCTTCCGGGAGGGAAATGGCTGTCGATCACGAGTCCAACACGTGATCCAAGACCATGGTGAATCACACATAAGTACGAGCAAACGCGCACGCGCTCACACACACAGAGTGGTGGATGTTTGGAACAAATTGGACGAAACAATAGTGTGTGCAAACACCATACAAAAAAAAATAGATATTGCGAGATACAAAGACGGGTTACTACGAGCATAGCTCCCCTTCCCGTATTATACAACCAGGTAAATACACACACACACACTCGTAGCGCAGTGGTAGAGTTCCTGGCTGCCACTACAGCGGTCTAGGTTTGAATCCCACCCGGCGCTGAAATAATTTCAGTATCGCTGCGCTGCGGGTCGTTACTCCAACTCTCGTGGGCGGGAAGTTGGGTGTGTGTATGCGTGTAAGGTCGCAGCATTACTCATAGATCCGTCATATATGAGCTCTGAGCTCTCTTCTGGAAGGGAAATAGCTGTCGATCACGAGTCCAACACGTGATCCAAGACCATGGTGAATCACACATAAGTACGAGCAAACGCGCACGCGCTCACACACACAGAGTGGTGGATGTTTGGAACAAATTGGACGAAACAATAGTGTGTGCAAACACCATACAAAAAAAAAAAAAAAAAAAACTAGATATTGCGAGATACAAAGACGGGTTACTACGAGCATAGCTCCCCTTCCCGTATTATACAACCAGGTAAATACACACACACACACTCGTAGCGCAGTGGTAGAGTTCCTGGCTGCCACTACAGCGGTCTAGGTTTGAATCCCACCCGGCGCTGAAATAATTTCAGTATCGCTGCGCTGCGGGTCGTTACTCCAACTCTCGTGGGCGGGAAGTTGGGTGTGTGTATGCGTGTAAGGTCGCAGCATTACCCATAGATCGGTCATATATGAGCTCTGAGCTCTCTTCTGGAAGGGAAATAGCTGTCGATCACGAGTCCAACACGTGATCCAAGACCATGGTGAATCACATACACACTAGAATAAACGTCAGTGAATACTCGTAGTAGCTTAGACAGAGTGAAGGATATAAGCAAGATCGAGAGAATACAAATGACAGCAATTAAACTGGTTCCCAGCCTAGCAGATAAAACATACGAGAAGCTAAAAAGCACTGACTGCCAATTTTGAAAGATCGAAGAGGAGATGATATTACAGTATTCAGGTCACTAAAGATGATAGACTACACAGAGAGAACTGTTGGAATTTTATTACTGACGTTTCGTCCTTACCAGGACTCCTTCAGAGTACATACAAATATAGAAATATCAACATTTTATATATTCCAGCCGAAGATTGCCCCGTTCCTCCCACCCCTCCGTTCAACCTCGCGAAGTACAAAGCAGCTCACCGTTTTTGGCAACTTAATGAACTCATCCTGATAGGTACTACTTGAATGGGAAGCAATATACGCTGTTACAATTAATTTCCTCGTTTTTTTTTTAGGTGAGTCCCTTTTGGAGCATCTGTACTCTTTCCTAATCATGTAAGTGGCCATGGCTGTCTATGTAGATCACTAGCGAGTTGGAAGTCCGGTTGGCCCTGATGTAATTCTTGTGCTCAATTGTCCTTTTTTAATCCCTCTACTGGTTTCTCCTTAGTAACTCACAGGGCAGTTTCCACATGGTATTTTATGAATATATATTCTTCCACGTCGACCACGATTTTGCTTTTGTTTTTCACAATTTCTCCTTTTTTGGTACCCGAACATATTACAAATTCAATTCCGGCTCTGGTGAGCCGATGGCCCATCTCACCCGTGTGTCTCTAATTGTCCACAGACAGAAACACACCATGGTCAACACTGGCCTTTCCCTCTGTTCACTTACCGGATTGTGACGGAGTAAAGGTGATCCAGAAAGGACTCGCCAAAAAAGGAGGAACTTAATTGAAGCAGCGTACATATACATATATATATATACATATATATATATATATGTGTGTGTGTGTGTGTGTGTGTGTGTGTGTGTGTGTGTGTGTGTGTGTGTGTGTGTGTGTGTGTGTGTGTGTGTGTGTGTGTGTGTATTTTATCTAATTGTACCTATTTGTATTATACGGGAAGGGGAGCTATGCTCGTGATGTCCCGTCTTCATATCTCGTTTTATCTAGACTGCTTTTAAATTCGTGTATTGTTTTTGCACACACCACTTTCTCATCTAACTTATTCCAAACACCTATCTCCCTGTGGGGAAAGCTATTCTTTTTCAGGTCTCTTCTATAACTGTCCTTCTTGATTTTCTTTCTGTGTCCTCTTGTATCTCTGCTATCCCATTGTATTAGATCCTCTCTATCAATAGTTTCTATGCCTTTCATGATTCTATAAATAGTTATCAAGTCTCCTCTCTCTCTTCTTTGCTCTAATGTCTGTAGTTCAAGTTTTGCTAGTCTCTCTTCATATAATAGTTCTGAGAGTGTTGGTGCCAGTTTCACAATTGCTCTTTGTATTCTTTCAAGTTTTGTTATACATTTTTATTTTTTTATTTTTTGTATTTGGTGACCACGTCGTCGCTGCATACTACAATCTTGGTCTTATCAAAGTGACTAGTATTTTCTTCACCATTTCTTCGTCCAGGTATATAAATGCCACTTTGTTCTTATTAGATTATAAGTTTCTCCAAAAATCTTGTTTATATGTTTCTCAAGGGACATATTATTCATAATAATGACTCCCAGGTCCATCTCATTTTCTACTTTTTTTATTTCTTCCTCTCCCAATTTATATGATCCCACTATTCTTTTTTTGTTTTTTTTTTGTTTTTTTTGCTTCTTCCAAATTTCATTATACTACACTTCTTAATATTGAATTCCATCTCCCACTTCCTATTCCATTCCCATACTTTGTTGAGATCATTCTGTAGCGACTCACAATCTTTTTCAGAGTTCACTTTTTTCAACAATTTTGCATCGTCCGCAAAGAAGCTCATATAACTTTCAATTCCTTCATCCATATCATTAATATATATATATAGCAAATATTATTGGGGCCAGAACAGTTCCTTGTGGAACTCCAATTATCACTTCATCCCAATTAGAATGTTTGTCTCTTCTCACCACTCTCATTTTTCTTTCATGCAAGAAGTCTTTCATCCATTTCAGCAGTTTGCCCTGTATTCCTCATGCAGTTTCTAATTTCTTTAGCAATTTCTTATGTGGCACCTTATCAATAGATTTTTTCAGGTCTAGAAATGCACAATCAGCCCATCCATCTCTTTCCTGTATTACATCTATCAACCTTGAATAGAAACACATTATGTGACGCATGATCGTCCTTGTCTAAATCCAAATTGTCTTGGGTTTAGTATGTTTTTTTTTTTTTCAAATGCCTTACCCATCTAGTTTTGATCATTCTTTCACAAATTTTAGCTATCGTACTTGTAAAAGAGACCGGTCTATAGTTAGTAGGGTCTTCCTTGTTTCCCCCTTTATATATTGGTACTATATTTGCTCTTTTCCAATCTTCTGGAACTTTTCTTTCAATGAACTGCTTATTAGACTATGTATTTTGTCTGTTACTTCATTCCTGCATTCTCTCAAAAACCAGTTTGCCATTTCATCTGGTCCATGCGATTTTCTGACATCGAGATTACTCAAGTGATTCATTATTTCATTCTTTGTTACTTCTATCTCTTTCATAGGGGGGACTTTCTCCTCCTACTCAATATCTCTAGGTTGTATGTTCTCCTTCGTAAACACCGATTTAAAATGCTTGTTCATAATTTCTGCCATTTCTATTTCCTCTGTGTATTCAACTCCTTGTAGTTTCTCCGACTCCTGCCTGTTTTTCAGTTTGTTGTTTATAAATCTGTAAAATAGTTTTGGTTGATCTTTACATTTTTCTATGACATCTTTTTCGTATTTTCTCTTTTCTTCTCTGCACACTTGTACATATTCATTTCTATAACTAGTACATATTTTCCATTTTTCAGGTCTTTTGTCTTTTTTTCATTTTATCCAAGCTTTATCCCTTCTGTCTTTTAGCTCCTTACATCTTTTACTGTACCAACACTTTACATATTCTTCTTCTTGCTTTTGTCTTGGAACATACTTTTCCACTCTTTATAATTTTTTGTCAAAATAGTCCATTTCTCTTCTACTGTTGTTTCTTCCTTGTGTATCTTTTCCCAGTCTGCTTTTTGAAAGAATTCTCTTGTTTTTATCTTTTTTTATATACATCAATCTCCCCTTTCTATATTGTTCGTTTTTTCATGTATTTTCCTCTTTTAGTTCCAGTTCAACTAATATGTGGTCACTTTTACTTATTGGTGTCTTATATTCAATCTTGTCCACTATTTCAGGTTCTGGTGTGATTATTAGGTCCAGTCTCGATGGTACTTCTTCATTTCTATACCTAGTATTCTCTTGTATCCATTGCGTCATTGTATGTTCTATAATCATATCAAGTAGTACACTTCCCCATAGGTCGTCTCCACCTTTCACTCTCATCTCTTCCCAGCAGATTTCTTTACAATTAAAGTCACCCATTATAACTATTCTTCCTCCATCTTCCATTATGTTATTTAGTGTTATCTTTGTGTCTTCTAACATATTTTTGTGTTCTCTCTCTTCCCACGAAGCTGTTTTAGGAGGCACATAATTTACTACAAACTTCCTACTCTTCCCATCCTTGTCCTCCACTTCCATCATAATCATCTCTACTCTATTTTTTCCATATGTAACATTCCTCACATTTATATCCTTCTTAGTCAGAAACATAACTCCACCCCCTTGTTTTACCTCTCTGTTTCTAATCCAACAATTATATGCACCATGTCCTACACTGTTGGGTGGTAGTGGACCTTTCAATTTTGTCTCTACAATTCCCATTATGTCCAGTTCTTTTTCCTTCAGGTAATCATTCAGTTTGTTCAAGCCTGTTATTAAGCCATCTATATTTGTGTAAGACATTTTTAGTTTTCTGCTACTTCCATCATGTTTTTTGTTTCCCTTCCGTTTTTCGCTGCTATGAACCATTTTCTCACTTTTATATTCACTACTCTCCAATAGAATTTCTCTTTTTCGGTCTTTTCTTTTCTCGTTTTTTCCTTGGCTTCTGATCTTTTTGCTTTCTCATCCTCTCTTTCCTCTTTATTCATTTCTCTTTTTATCCATACCTGTTTGAATTGCTCACTGTTTGCTAGTTTCCCTGTTTTTGCTAAGATATTCTCTGCTGTTGTTTCTGACCTGAATTTTATCTTAATTGGTCTGGTCTTATCTGTATTGTATTTCCCAAGTCTATATATTTCTTCTATTTCCCTGTTTCTGTTCCATCTTCTTGAACTACTTCCAATATCTTATTTACTTTCTCCTTCTCCTCCTTTATTATTGTAGTCCAATTTGTATTATACTTCCCTTCCATCCCCAATACAATCATACATTTCTTTTTATCCGCTAAGTCTCTCACTATATTCTCCTTCTCTCTCTTCACTTTAATAACTGTGTCTTTAGCTCGATCTTTCATCTGTTGTGCCACTATTTCCTTAAATAAAATTTTGTTATTATCTTGGACTTTTTTCCAACCCTGTACCTCTTTTGCTATGGACTCTTTATTCTCTTTATTATTCCTATTTAATTCCTCATTCTCATCTTTTACTTCTTTTAACTGTCTTTTTAATTCTTCTTTTTCTTTAGTTAGGGTTTGGTTCTCCTTCTTTAAATCTTCCAATTTATCAACTCTCTGCGCAGTCCGTGTAAGTTGACCGAACCTACTCTCCCACTGTTCGGTCATTTTCTTTATTTTTTCTTCTAGACTTGCTAATCAGGGGAGGTTGGCACCCCCCCCCCTCCCTCATTAAATCCATGGAAATTATTATTTTCACTTTCCGTTGTGGTGTTCTTATCTATATTTCTAACCTTAATGCTTTTACTGATATTTTCGATTTCCCCTGCGTCATCAGCAGACCTCTTGTTTATATTTTTTTCTGCGTCAGGGGGAGCCCGTTCGTCTCCTTCCTCATTACCTTCCATTTCCCTCAGTAATCCCTCCCTTCCTCCCCTTTCATTACCTTCCCACTACACCACGAGCTTTCCCCTTCCTTACTAATACAAAAAGGTACTCCCTCGTTGTTGAGATCCACGGAAATTTCACTTCTTCTCCGGAGTTCCAATCTTCGCCGTGAATCCGTCTACGTGTGTGTATGTGTGTGTGTGTGTGTGGAAGGCAGAGGTGGAGGCGAGTGACTTTGAGGGGACGACCGAGGATGAGATGGATGGATGGAGTGAAGGGGGCGTTAAACAAGAGGGCAATGTCTGTTCAACAAGGAAGAGAGAAGGCAGGAGATGGAGAAGAGTGGAGAGTGACTGTGTATAGGTGATACTGTTATGCAAGGAAGGCAAGGGCGATATATATATAGATATATATATATATATATATATATATATATATACATATATATACATATATATATGTATATACATATATATATGTATATGTGTGTATTATATATATGCATATATATAGAGTATATATATATATATATATATATATACAAAAATATTTGTATTTTAACATATATATATATATATATATATATATATATATATATATATATATATATATATATATATATATCAGTCACATCAGCCATCCTGTGACAACTGCTGAACAAAGACCTCTTTCATAGCATGCCATGATTCACACGACCACGCCAACCTCTGCCATATCACTCCTACAGACTTCTCTATCTCGTCTCTCCACTTTCTATCTGGTCTCTCTCTTCCACGCTTCACATCTCGCGGCGTCCACGCAGTAAACACACTTGCTCCATCGCTCATCAGTCGTTCGCGCTAACTTACCTGCCCAATTCCACTTCCTCTCTTTTACCCCCTCCAGAATATCTTTCATTCTAGTCTGCTCTCTCACTCAACTTGCTCTCTTTCAATATCTGCGTTATTCCCATCATTGATCTCTCCATTCTCTTTTGTGCATTCCTTAGCTTTGTCTCCATCGCCTTTGTAAATTTCCAATTTTCACGCCAGTAGATTATTGCTTGCAGAATGCAGTGATTGTAAAATTTACGTTTCAAACAAAGGAAGAGAGTGCATTAATAAAATCGGATGATAAACACATACACATAAAATCACCCCTGGATTTTTTTATTTTTTCATTGAAGGAAATATTTTTGATAAAAAAATTACACCATGGAATTTGTCTTCTCGTAAGCTATCTTTTCATACCAAATACCTATATTTTTTTGTTTTCTTCATTGTGTAATTGTTGTTAGACCCGTTTTTCTCGAAATTTGTTTTTTGGCGCATACGCCCCTAGAGCACAGAGGTCCCCAAATACATACATATATATATATATATATATATATATATATATATATATATATATATATATATATATATACCCTATTCTTAATCTTACTCCCTCTGTTGGTTGTCAGGCCGGACGGCCCTTCACCGCTTTCACTATGCCTCTCCAGATGATTCTATCCTCTGCCAATCCTTTCCAGTCCTCTCTTGGTGCCACCCTCTCCACGTCCTTCCTTACTCCATCCATCCATCTGTACCTGGGTCTCCCTAATGGTCGTCTGCCCTCTAGTCCTCCTTCCATCACCTTCCTTGGTAGTCTGCCTGCATTCGGACGCAGTGTCCAGCCCACCTTGTTCCTCTTCCCCGTATTTCATCCTGAATGTACGGTTGTCCGGTCTGATCTCTAATTTCCCTGTAATGTCTTCGTCTCGATTTCCCTTCTTCTTCATCATATACTGGGCCGAGGATTCTTCTCTGGATATTGTTTTAAAAAATTCCCAGTCTCTTCTCCCTTTCTTTTGTCAGTGTCCATGTCTCACATCCGTACAGGAATGTTAGTTTTATTACAATGTTATATGTTCTTATCTTAGTTCTGCTGATGGTCCGACTCTTCATTACAGATGCCAGGGCATGGTAACACCTGTTTCCTACGGCTATTCGTTTGTTTATTTCTATGTCCAATTCATTTCTCTCACTGACAATGTATCCCAGGTACTTGAACTTATCCTCTTTCTTCACACTTAGTGATCCAACTTGCTCTTCTCCCGGTGTATAATTGCCATTTCTGCTTAGTTTCATGATTTCCGTTTTCTGTTCATTGCATTTTAGGCCTATCTGTTCTGCTGTTCTCTGGAATACTGCAAAGATCTCGTTAATTTCCTCCACAGTCTCAGCCACCACATCCACATCATCGGCGTAAGCGAGGTGGGTTATCTGACCATTGGATAACTTAGCTCCACCTGGATAGTTGGTAATCTGCCTGACTGCTTTCTCTAGTGCAAGATTGAATAGTAAAGGTGACAGCATAAATCCCTCCCTAAGACCACTGTGTATATTGAAACTTTCTGTATCTTTCCTTCCAACTCTTACTGTACATCTGCTTCCTATGTAGCACGTTTTAATGAGGGATATTAATTTAGCTGAAATATATAGTTCTACCATTATGTGCCACATTGATGGTCTGTGCACACTATCATATGCTTGTTTGAAATCCACAAATAGCTGATATAGGGTCTTACCATATTCGTAATATTTCTCCATTAATTGGCGGGCTGTGTGAATATGATCCGTAGTTGATCTGTTTCTTCTAAATCCACGCTGATATTCCCCCAACTCCTGTTCTGTGTACGGTTTAAGCCGCTTCATTAGAATTCTTGTGTATGCTTTGTATAACACACATAGTAGGCTTATCCCCCTATAATTAACCCCTTTTGCCATTTTGTTAGTAATTTTTCCTTATTCCACACTTCTTTCATCAATTTATAAATCTCTTTTTCCAGCACTTTCCCCCATTTTTTAGTAGTTCTGCTGGTATTTCATCACAACCTGGAGCTTTTCCATTTTTTAATTCCTTTATGGCCATCTTTATTTCAGCTAATGTTGGTTCTTCAATGGGATCTGTATTCATTACTTGTGTAGCCTGGATTGGGTGAGCCGGGCCCTGTCTGTTTAGCAACTCATAAAAGTACTGCTGCCACTGTTCCATGACTTCGTTTTCTCGATATAGCATATCTCCACCTGGTCCTTTAATAATCCAATTTCTAGCTTGAAAACCTTTCTTTACAGCTCTATCCAGGTCCTCCCGTTTCTTCTATCTAAATAATCTCTTGGCACTCCTACTTTCTCTTAAGCTTTCTGCTAGTCTTAAGTCTGATGGGTTTTGCATTAGATTTTCTCTGATTCTTCTGCATTTTTTGATGCCTCCTTACATTCTTCATCATACCAATGGTTTCTTCTAACTGGTATTATGTATCCTACATGCTCCTCAGCAGCATTATGTACAACCTCTTCAAGTTTCTTTAGTTTGTAGTCGATATCCTCTTCCTCTTCCTCTTCCTCCCCCATCTTCAATTAGATTTAGCACATCGAAACGGTTTCGTATTTCCATCTGATATTCCTTTTGCACCTCTTGTATCTTCAGCCTATCAACGTTGTATCTCTTGGTTCTGTTTTGTGGGGTTTTCTTTGTTGATAATTTTGCCTTATATGTACATATGCGTATGTACATATACTGTATATACATACATACATATATATATATATACATATATGTAGATATATATACATAAATATATATATATATATATATATACATATTTATGTATATATATTTGCAGAAACCACTTGGTAAATAAAAGAAATGAATACCGAATGTTTTCGTCTATTCAAGACATCATTAGGGTACAAAGAATGTACCCAGACGATGTGTTGAAAAGACGAAAACGTTGGGTATTAATTAATTTTATTTTACAAGTGGTTTCTGCAAGTATTGTTACCACATGTGCTTAGTGATTTCTTTTGCATATATATATATGTATATATATATATATATACATATGTATATATATATGTGTATATATACATACATGTATATATATATATATATATATGTATATATATATATATACACAGTACATATATATATATATATATATATACATATATATATATATATATATATATATATATATATATATATATATATATATATATATCAAGCACTACTATTACACAGGACGTGCGCACCCAGATCCCTGGGTCCGCTAGCGGAAGCCATTGCTTTCTTTGTAACCTAACATTTTAAATTGGACATATATATCAAAACTAGAAACATAACATTGTATATAGGACAAATATATCAACTATTGACTTATTCAATGCAGTATAAGTTAATATAATTTTTGATAATGAAATAAGAAACTATTTTTAAGGCACTGTTATGCTTTGAAATGCCAATTTTAGCTGGACTTAACAGGTATTATTGTATGAGGTTAGTGGACACCAGGGTTGGCGATTCTTTTTATCTTTTTAAAAACTATAAAAAATAAATTTCTTTTTTATTAAAATCAGATTTATTTGATTTGAATATATTTTTTTTATAGATTTTAGATATTGTGGGATTGCTATCTGATATGCGATCTGATTGCTAAAGGACATTTTTAGCATATCAATATAAGGAGCAGTTTTATATAGACTTGCCACAAGTATACAAGCAACGGTATAAGCCGTATGTGAGGACGGTATGCTCAGGTTCACTCGATTCCTCCAAGAGTTTTCTCATCTTGGTTACATTTGCTGCATTGTCTGCCACAACACTTCCAATGTGACAACTAAAATCTTGTTCAGCCTTCTTGATCGAATTTTATGTAAGTTGTAGAAGATATTCAGCAGTATGAGGTTTCCTTGGTGTGTCTATTGTATCAACTAAATAAATCTGACCAGTGGATGTTGTTAGAGTGACACATATTATGGGCTCATTATGGATGTTAGACCACCCATCAATTGAAAGACATACAATTTCATTATTCAGGTCATCTGCACACTTTTTATATTCCTTTTCATACACAAGATCCAAGTACTTATCAGCAATATCTTTTCTGGATGGAGGAATATAACCTGGCCCCAGGTTCTGAACCATCTTGAGAAACTGAGGATGCTGAACAAGACGAAATGGTGAATTTGTAGCAAATATAATTCTTGCAACTTCTTTGTCAAGATTTTCCTTTTGAGAGGCTGAAGTTTTTATGATAAATCTGTCCAGAGATGTTAATGACTTTATTTTAGATGAAAATTATTTAGTAGAAGTGGCGCCTGTGGAGGAGTCTGATAGTGACCTTTTTAATGGTGGAGTCAGGCTAGCAGATAATTCAAGTGGAGCCGATGATGAAGGGATTGAAGCTGTTGATACAGATCCTGAAATGGAAACAGAAAATTTTAGCATATTGCATAATTTATAAATGAATGAATACAGTATGATTTAGGCTACTTTTGAGTACAGTAGTTATTTTTTAGATAATGATCATATTCACACAAGCCACTAAATTATTTGGAAATAATTAACAGGATATGAAATAGGTGGGCTTGGAATTCAGCCCACACAGGATTCAGTCCATTTTTAGATTCGCTAAAAATAATGGGTTAGTTGGGTTAGGTTAGGCTAAATCCCTTTGGGCTGAATCCCATGTGGGCTGAATTCCAATGGAACTTATGAAATATATTACACAATGTTGAATGAAATGAATAACAATCATCTTGGCCCCAAAGTTGAGTGGATACAGTATATTATAGTGATATAGTCATTACTCAAATTTAGAAGTAATGAAGTTGAGGTATCATCTCTTTAGGCCTTCACATTTTTATTGTACATGCTCTCCATTGTTCACCAAATTTATATAGTTGCGTATGAAAAGGGAGAAATGCACACAATATAAGTAAAATTATTTACCTTGGTCACCAATTTCTTCTTCTGTATGCTGTGGCTTTGCATTTATCTCTGTGAGATTTTAATGTTGACACAATGCCCTGTAGTTCCTGACTGCAGTCTTTGCATTTAGCTCGGTACCCTTTGCCAGAAATTGTTGGTAGTTTTTCAAAATAATTCTAGACAGGATAATTTTTTCTGCCTGAAGGAACCACTCTGCCAAGTCCAGAAACCATCCATCCTGGTTGATTCCAAAGCAGCAACTGACTCAGTGAGAAGCTGCTTACCTAGAGCAAGTTTCAACAAGAATCTGGTGGAAACTTGTTGAGGGCTATACAGTGATATATACTACATGTAGGCTTATACCTTTCCTTGTATATTTGTGGCAAGTCTATATAACACTGCTCCTTATATTGATACGCTAAAAATGTCCTTTAGCAATCAGATCGCATATCAGATAGCAATCCCACAATATTTAAAATCTTTAAAAAAAAAAAATCTATTCAAATCAAATAAATCTGATTTAAAAAATCGTTTTTTTTTATATATTTTCTGAAAAAAAAAAAATCGCCAATCCTGGTGTCCACTAACCTTATACAATAATACCTGTTAAGTCCGGTTAAAATTGGCATTTCAAAGAATAACAGTGCCTTAAAAATAGTTTCTTATTTCACTATAAATGTTTATATTAACTTATACTGCATTGAATAAGTCAATAGTTGATATATTTGTCCTATATACAATGTTATGTTTCTAGTTTTGATATATTTGTCCAATATAAAATGTTAGGTTACAAAGAAAGCTATGGCCTCCGCTAGCGGACCCAGGGATCTGGGTGCGCACGTTCTGTGTAATAGCAGTCCTTGATATATATGTATATATATATATTTATATATATATATATACTTTATATATAGATATTTTTATATTTGTATGTATATATATATATATATATATATATATATTATATTATATTATATTATATTTTTTCATCGAGAGTATAAAGGAGAATGGGTATTAACACTGGTAAAGATATACTCGGCCGTAAAAACTGTTGTACAAAATCCCTTTCATCTCAAAACTCGCAAGAATGGAGGAGACCGCAGTAGACCATAAGGCCTACACTAGGCAGTTCCGTGACCATTACCACTTGTCACCCTTGTCCATAAAGTTATTTCTTTTAAATAAACAATCGTTTCTGCACTCACTACATGGTTACATAAGAATGAAGGATACTACAAGAGACCATAATGTGTATGTGTGTGTTTGTGTGCGCGCGCGCACGTGTGTGTGTGTGTGTGTGTATTCACTTGGTCTTTGGATCACGTGTTGGACTCGTGATCGACAGCTATTTCCCCCCCGGAAGAGAGCTCAGAGCTCGTAGGTCCGATCTATGGGTAATGCTATGATCTTACACACACACACACACACACACACACACACACACACACAACTCCCCGCCCACGAGTGTGTGTGTGTGTGTGTGTGTGTGTGTGTGTGTGTGTGTGTGTGTGTGTGTGTGTGTGTGTGTGTGTGTGTGTGTGTGTGTGTGTGTGCACGCGCGCGCGCGCGCGCTTGCATTGTAAGTGACTTGCATGTCCGGTAACCCGACAATTTTCATTTCCCAACAAGAGGCGACCTCGATGATTCGCTCGAACTGATAGAGGTTTGGGATCGAGCTCGACTCCAAAGCTCCCCGAGATTGAGGGAAAAGGAGTAAACGTCACTAGGACTCCATCTAGCTAACTGGTTATCTATATCAGTCTGTCTCTAACTTCTAGTCGATAGATTTTGATGCAGGCAACGGTTCCAGCCTTATCGTTGTTGTGTGTATATCCCTGCCCAGTTTTATTGAGATAAATCTTTGGCATATATAAGGGTTAATCCATTGACGGATGGAATGTTTATGATTTTTTTTCTGTATGATGCTCCCAAGAGCTTTATTCAGCTGAGGGGAACCCCCCTCTTTTTTTTTTTTTTTTTGTGTATATATGTTTTTTATTTATATTCGTATATTTTTCATAATTTTTCGTTTATATTTTTCCCTTTTTATTTTGGTTGTTTTTTCTTTTCCTGTTTTTTTTTCATACCATTGTATTTTTTTTTTAATTCTATTTTATTTTCTAATATGAAGACCTCTTATGGAATTTTGTGTTCCTTTTGAGTGATCGCCTTCACTCTTTCCAAAAATTCCGCCAGCCAGCCAGTCGCTTGCCCGGATCTCTTTCCAGAAGAAGATTTACAGTTGTCATCGTGGAATCACAGATCCATCTCCAAGGAATCATCTCCTTCAGTTTCGGATCATTTTCAGTCCACATTTTATAACATTCATCCCCAAACGCCGCTTGCTTCCACGGTCGGACTCTGCCCATCATTTGGACAAAAATAATACCGCAGGCCCAGAGATCGACCGGAGGTCCAAGGTAGCTCGGGTCTTGGATGATTTCTGGGGCCATGTAAGCCCGAGTACCCATAATGCCTTTGATTCGAACCTCTTTGCCTTTGACCACGAAGACGTCTGAAAGTCCGAAGTCTGCGATCTTGAGGACTTTGGCTTCGGTCAAGAGGAGGTTCGCAGGCTTGATGTCGCGATGAACCACGCCTCTGGAGTGAATGTAGTCGATGCCTTGCATCAATTGAGAGAAGTACTCCAGGGCGTCTGTTGTGTTTATGCAGTCGATGACGCTTTGTAGGTCTCCTCCAGAGCAGTACTCCATGTACTGTACATGGTCTGCGTAAGGTCGGACCTTTCCCAGCAGAAGAGGTTGATTACATTGGGGTGTTTAAGTTGGTAATGAATGATCTCCTCTGTAAACTTGGGGTTGAAAGGGACGGTTTTCTGGGCAACGACGTCCCCGTTTTTGGCATTTTTGGCCAAAACTGCCCGTCCGTAGGTTCCTTCACCAAGGACTTCAACGTTGGTCCATACTTTGGTGTTTGTGAACATTCGAGCTGTTGTCCTGTTTTTCCGCAGAAGCTTCTTTCCGGGGGACTTGGCGACGGTTTTCTTCTCCTTTCCCGAAGACTTTCCGCGAAGACAACAGAAGAGAGCAGAAAAACGAAGCAGAACCTTCCAGAAAGTTTTTTTCGATTCCTCGACTTCGGTCCTGTGGGTCGGGGCTGTAGTGTCTGTTGACAAATCTTCTTGAAGTCTTGAGTATTTCTTCTTCAAAAACATCTTGTCAAACTCTTGCACAAAATAAAATCAAACTTTTGCTTTGGTTGTTTCACGTTCTTACACAACCCAATATATTCTTCAAATCTTCCCAGATGAAAACACGAGACACATGAAGTCGTGACGTCGGAATTAAATAAGATAATTCCGAGCCTTCCAGTTAGCGTGTCATAGTTGGAAAACATTGTTTAGTTGTGTCTTCAAAAAAAAAAAAAAAAAAAAAAATAAAATAAAAATATATATATATATATATATATATATATATATATATATATATATATATATATATATATATATATATATATATATATATATATATAAATATATGTATATATTGAGACATTCTGACAGGTTGACGTACGAGGAGTAGGAAACACAGGATTTTTAGTCTTGAGTTTATTCCTGACTAGTTTCGCAGGTATGCTTTTTCAAAGCTTACGTCATATATATATATATATATATATATATATATATATATATATATATATATATATATATATATATATATATATCACTGAGTCAAATGGACATTGGATTTTCGAAGCAATTGTTGATGTATTGTACATATTGCATATATATACATACATATATATATATATATATATATATATATATATATATATATATATATATACATATATTGCAAAGAATTACAAAGGCTGAGCATTCCAACATGAGACCTTTTGGTCAATATCTTGGTGGGATGCGAAAAAAATCATAATAAATTAATAAATGAATAAAAACTACAGTATAATAATGTAAACAATAAATAATATATATATTTATATATATATATATATATATATATATATATATATATATATATATATAATATATATATGAACGAGGTTGGATTGATTTATTTTTTCGTGTATGTATTCCAATATTTTTTCACTTCGGATTTATGTATGTAAATAAAAACAACGGTAAGCAGTTGTCTGTGCAAGGTTGTGATCAGTTGCCTGACGTGGATGAACATAAAGGGTGTGTATAGAAGGTTGAGTTGTTCTTGTATGTGAACGTGGCAGGTTTTGTTTCTTTCTGTTATCGTATTTGTATTTTTGTACTAATTTATTTTATTCATAGTATTTATTCTTTGTGAATTTTAAGAATGTATGTGAGATCCATTGTATACAATTGTTTATGCTAGGTTGTGACCAGTTGTCTGGTTCTCGTAGCAACTGGAGGAGGAGGGGGAGCCCGGATAGATTCTCCCAGTTCCAACTACGGCCAATGTAATGAGCTTTTTAATCACTGTATCTCTTCACACCCCTAAAGACGGTCTTAGAACTAGGACCGAAACTTCGGGGGGTCGCCGATTTAATGAGGCGGCCTTGATGTGGATGTGCTGTGTCTTGCGACACTGCTTCCGACCCAGGGCAGTGGACAAGATGCAGGGATCATCCAGGAGGTGCCAAGATAAAAGGGAGGGAAGAGGGTAGAGGGGAGTATGTTGGGAATGATATGGGAGGGAGGGGAGTGGTTTTTATGCCTTTGTTTTTTGGCTACCTCCCATGTAAGGGGGGGAAAAGCCTTTGGTATATGAATGTATATAATGTCATATTACAACTACCACCCAGCCTCCCATTTTAACTTTCCTATCCTGTCTCCAGGCTATGTATCTACTATTTCCTTGTATCTACATACCTTCATAGTTTAGTCTCGACTAAGCACACTATATCGCATGTTTGCGAAGGAGTGTG
Organism: Oratosquilla oratoria; assembly: GCF_046742065.1. Classification (NCBI taxonomy): domain Eukaryota; kingdom Metazoa; phylum Arthropoda; class Malacostraca; order Stomatopoda; family Squillidae; genus Oratosquilla; species Oratosquilla oratoria. The sequence continues at coordinate 6,778,696 of NC_134784.1, forward strand.
TGTGTGTGTATTTACCTAATTGTATCTGACTGTGGATGCGTGTGTGTGTGTGAATGTCGATGTGTGCATGCGAGCCTGTGTGTGTGTGTGAATCATCGAACACTGAGCTCCATATGCTTAGACTGTTAACTATGCCACAAGGCCACGGTCACTAATATTAATAGTTTTCATTCTGCATTTTCTAGGAATGCCCTCACATGGCAGCGGATTCGAAGGATTGTCTTCTTGGAAACAGCAGCCGAAGGAGGTAAAGGAGGTCGGAGGGGAGAAGGGAAAGGGGGCAAGAGGAGAAAGAATAAAAAAAAGAACTGTCGCCTTCGATTTCTTTCCTTGAGAAGAATATTACGCCGAAGAAGTGGAGCCATAGAGGTAGGAACGGAGGAATCAAATCAAATCAAATCAAATTAGCCATCCTGAGTCCACTGCTGAAAAATGATAGGAATTAAGTGATCAGTATTCTACTGTAAGAGGAAATTAGCCTCTAATGGTAAAAAATCAATACTGCAAGACTCTAGTATCACTAAGGTCACTAAATTATTGATTGCATAAAATTTATGCAGGTAGTGGGGAGAAGGAGCTGGGTGGGAAGATGTACGAGGAGAAGGAGGAGGACTATGAGATGGAAGAAGAAAGAGAAAGAGCAGAAAAAGAGGGTGGAAGTTATGTCAAGAAACCGGTGAAAGTCTTGCTGTCGACTTCGCGCCAGCCTACCCGATTGCCAATATTTGTTTATGGGTAACGGCCTGGGAAGCCACAACCAAGAAACAGTCTAAGAGGAGGGACGTTTGCCTCAAAACATACAAACATTAATCTATCTTTATAATTGTGTTAATTTTTTTATTAGTTTGCCCGAGAAATCTGTCGGTATCCATCATATTGTAATATATCATGAGTTACGTGTACGGTAGTGAATTTATGTGAATCTACAAAATATGTGTGAGGATAACAATAATAATAATAGTAATAATGATGACCATAATATTAATAATAATAATAATAATAATAATAATAATAATAATAATAATAATAATAATAATAATAATAATAATAATAATAATAATAATAATAATAATAATAATAATAATAATAATAATAATAATAATAATAATAATAATAATAATAATAATAATAATAATAGTAATAATAATAATAACTCTGCCATAGGAATGGTGTTAACCAGTACTATGCCGGTCCCAAGCCCGGACAAAAGAGGAGGGTTGCTGTGACAGGTCTAGCAAACCGGCAGTGTAAAACATTTTTTGCTCGAGAAACGCATACCGCTGACAGGATTATTCCTACCAGGCGTAGGGTGAGAAAGGTGAGAAATTATTATTATTATTATTTTCATTATTATTATTATTATTATTATTATTATTATTATTATTATTATTATTATTATTATTATTATTATTATTATTATTATTATTATTATTATTATTGTTATTGTTATTATTATTATTATTATTATCATTATTATTATTATCATTATTATTATTATTATTATTATTATTATTATAATTATTATTATTATTATCATTATCATTATCATTATTATTATTATTATTATTATTATTATTATTATTATTATTATTATTATTATTATTATTATTGTTATTGTTATTATTATTATTATTATCATTATTATTATTATTATTATTATTATTATTATTATTATTATTATTATTAATTATTATTATTATTATTATTATTATTATTATTATTATTATTATTATTATTATTATTATTATTATTATTATTATTATTATTATTATTATTATTATTATTATCATTATTATTATTATTATTATTATTATTATTATTATTATTATAATTGTTATTATTATCATTATTATCATTATTATTATTATTATTATTATTATCATTATTATTATTATTATTATTATTATTATTATTATCATTATTATTATTATTATTATTATTATTAATATTAATATTATGGTCATCATCATTACTATTATTATTATTGTTATCCTCTAATTGTTATCATTATTGTAATCATAATTATGATTATTATCATTATCATTATCATAATGATGATAGTATTAATAATAATGATAATAATAATGATGATAATGATAACATTGATAATGATGATAATAGTAATAATAATAATAATGAATTTATAAAGTGGCCTTGCTGTGGATGTGCTGTGTCTTGCGACACTGCTTCTGACCCAGGGCAGTGGACAGGATGAAGGGATGACCCGTCATCCAGGAGGTACCAAGATAAGAGGGAAGGTGAAGGGGAGTGGAATATATAGGAAATGGAATGGGTGGGAGTGGTTTCTATGCCTTTTTCTTTTTGGCTACCCCCATGTAGGTGGAGAAAGCCTTTGGTATATGTATGTATGTATGTATGTATGTATCATTATTACTATTATTATTATTACTACTACTACTACTACTACTACTACTACTACTACTATTTTTATTATCATTATTATTTTTGTCATTACTATTATTATTATTATTGTTACTATTATTATTGTGGTTATTATCATCATTATCATCATTATTACCTCTCAAGTAAGAATTATAATGGAGAGATGATGGGGATGTGTTTAGACAAGAAGTTGATGATATCAAGCCCACTGTTTAAAAAGAAAGACTGATAGAGGGAAGGGCGGCTGATAGAGCATTGACAGACTATGTAGTGGTATCCGAAGGGAGGACTGGGAGTTATCTACATTCATGTTTTCTTATGAGAAAGTGAAGGGTTAGCAAATCTTTTTATAGAAAGGAAACTGAGAATGGAGGACAAATGAGGAAGGCGGATAAGGGAGTAGAAAATTGCTGACAGTAAACTAAATGAAAAGACTGAAGAGAAAGAATACCAGGACAATCTGAGGAAAGCGCGGGAAGTGGTGAGGGATAAAGTATACAAAAAGTACAAAAAGAAAAAAGGAGAAGCAGAACTCAAGGTGAGGGAGGCAGAGGAGCGCAGATGTAAAACTGGATGGGAGTTTGACAGAATTTTGAAGATTAAAATGCTTTTAGAAAGGAGTGAAGGATGGGGTGGGGATTCAGTTAGAGGGGAAAAGTAAAGAGAGCAGATGGATAGATTTTAATGGAAGTGAAAACGGTAAGAGGAAGATGGAGAGAGTATCTCAGTGAATTGCTAAATGTAGAGGAGGTTAAAGAGTGATTAACATTGGTAATAGGAGACACTAGGAGAAGGACTGTAATGGGAGTAGAAAATTACCGAGTTAAAGAAAAATATGAGATACAGAGAGTATTGAAAGTGATGAAGCTGGTAGGCGCCTGAGTGCATAGATAGTTCCCATTTTACAAAAGAAAAGGGGAAAGGGGACATATATAAATGTGATAGTTTTAGAGGGATCAATCTGTTCTGTGTAGTTGGAATGGCTTATTGTAAGGTGCTGATGGAGAGGATTAGAAAATGAGCAAAGGGAGTAATTAGAGAAGAACAGTGTGGATTAAGGAAAGGTGGTGGATGCTTGGATCAAGTTTTTGTGGTATGGGAGGTATTCGAGAGGTTATGAGAAAAGATAAGGAATTTTCTATGGATTTAGAGAAGGTTTGTGACAGAATCGATAGGAATGTATTGTGGGAGGCAAAATTGCTTAGAGTAGTCAAAATTTTATTTACGTGAGAAATAGAGCATGTGTTATTGTTGGAAATTGTGAGAGTGAGTGGTTTGAGATGAAGGTGGAGCTGCACCAGGTTTATGTAGTGTCAATATGGTTGTTCAACGTGGTCAAATGTGGTCAAAAGTAAGATGATGATATGTATAAGGGGAGAGGATAGCAGTGAGAGATAAGTTTTAAGATAGGCTACAGGATGTGGAGAGTTAGAACTATTTAAGGTCACATGTAGCAGGTGATGGAGGAGTGAAGGTGGAGGTAAACTGTAGAGGGGTGGAAAGAAGTAAATGTCTTGGGGGAATGAACAGTGTCATGAGAAACTGGTACCTTAAAGTATGCACACTATATGAAGTAATTGTATCCACTACATTGTATGAGGTAGAGACTTGGAATCTAATGGAAACAGAAAGGAATACCCAAAACATACTTAAGGTGAAGTGTTTAAAAATTGTGGTGAAGATGGATGAAGTGGGAAATGAGGAGGTGAGGAGAGCAGCAGTGGAAAGGGAGCTAGCAGATAGGGTTGATGAAATATTATTGGGATGGCTTGGGATTATGGAAAGAATGAGTTAAGATTACAAGCTAAAAGAGTGTGGAAAGCAGAAGTGGATGAAGTGAGCATCAGGGAAAGACCGAGAAAGAGATGGATGGATGGGGTGAAGGGAACCACGATTAAAAATGGAATGTCTGTTGATCAGGGAAGGGAAATAGAGGAGAATAGATGTGGGTGGAGAGAATTTGTGAATGGATGATAAAGTGACGCGGCCCAAAGACATTTCCTCTTTTCTTCTCTAATTGATCGTAAGTGGACGAAGAGGGAAGGTTGCCATGTAATGAAGCAGTGGGGATAAACCAACTCAATTTTTCGGGCCCTGCTGTGAAGGTGATGTGTCTTGCTGTATTGCCTCTGACCAGGTAGTGGTTTGGAGGAGTGTGGATGGTCCTTTATTCACAAGGAGATAAGAGACCTTTTGGTGTATAGTAAGTAGACAAACTGTCCCCATAATTATTATTGCACTCTGATTGTTCCTTTCCTGCTTTCGAACGTTAGACTTTTAATAATATCATGAGAGAAAACTACTTCAGTGATTTAATGTGTGACTTGCGTCTTGTTCCTTCATATGTGGTATGAGTCCCGTATGAATATGTGATTCATATGTTGGACTCGTGACCGACGGCTATTACCTTTCCAGATGAGAGCTCAGAGCTGACATGTGGCCCGATCTATGGTTAATCCTCTGAACTTATACACACACGCGCGTACGCGCACACATGCACACACACGCGCGCGCGCCTACAAACACGCACAACTCTGCTCACCAAAGTTGGAGTGCCGGCTCACAGAGCAGAAAAATTTTATAAGACTCGAACTAGGATCACTGAATTAGTGATAGAGAACGTTACAAATGTGACTTGTGTTCAGTGCAATGTGTGAATATGTGTGTTCCGTATGCTCCATATTTCGGTGTCGTGCATGTCCAGGGCGTGCTTTACGCACACGTTGCATGATGTTGCGTGATGTGTGTTGCATGTCGCGTGTCAAAATCCATCAACCGAAACCCACTCATCTACAACTGTAAGCATCAGGAAATATCTATTACACACACACATACATATATATGTGTATATATATATATATATATGTATATATATATATATATGTATATATATACATATGTGTATACATATAAATATATATATATGTATATATATAAATGTATACACACACACACACACACACACACACACACACACACACACACATATATATATATATATATATATATATATATATATATATATATATATATATATATATATATATATATATATATATATATATAATGATGGAAACGTAGAAACACCAGACTCAGAAGTAGGTAATTTATTCCCGACGTTTCGGGTCCTGTCCGGGACCCGTCCTCAGGGGTTACAATGGAATACAGAAATCACATGGTATAAATATACGAGCGACTACGTCCATAGGAGGGACGTGGTAACCCGTGCTGGGTGAGAGTGTGTGGTGGTGGTCGTGGGGGGTGGGGGTGGGGGTGGGGGGTGGTGGGAGAAGGGAGGAAGAGGAGAGAGAGGGGGGAGGACATTTACACCCGCAGTTTTACGTGATGTTTTTCTTTTTCCACCTCTCCCTCGCCCCCGCATAGGTGGGGAGGAGTCTGGTGTTTTCTACCTTTCCACCATTATGGTTCCCGGACTCCAGTTTTTTTTTTTTTTTTTTTTTTTTGTGTGTGTGTGTGTGTGTGTGTGTGTGTGTGTGTGTGTGTGTGTGTGTGTGTGTGTGTGTGTGTGTGTGTGTGTGTGTGTGTGTGTGTGTGTGTGTGTGTGAATTATCTTAATAGAGCCAAAAGCAGTGGGTTCGAATCCTTCATGCGACTGTCATAAAAATTATCAGATATGTATATATATAATGTATATATATATATTTATATATATATATACATACACACAACTTGATCGTGCAGTGACAGCGTTCGCGGCCGCGGTCATATATGAGGTATGAGCTCTTTCGGGAGGGAAATAGCTGTCGATCACGAGTCCAACACGTGATTCAAGACCATGGTGAATCACACACACACACACACACACACACACACACACACACACACACACACACACACACACACACACACACACGGCGCGGTTGGTAGAGTCCCAGACTGTCAGTACGGCGGTACCGGCGGTATCTGGTTCGAATCCTGCCCAGGGCTGAAATGATTTCAGTATCACTGCGTTTCGAGTCGTTACTCTAACTCTCGTGGGCGGGGAGTTGGGGGTGTGTGTGCGTGTAAGGTCATAGTATTACCCATAGATCGGTCATATGAGCTCGTATGGCCAACACGTGATCCAAAGACCAAGGTGAAGACCAAGGTAAATCGCACACATACACTCAAACACACACACGCGCGCACACACACACACACACACACACACACACACACACACACACACACACACACACACACACACACACACACACACACACACACATACGGCCCGGTGGCGGATTGGTAAGGCACTGGCCTCACAAGCCGGAGAACCGGGGTTCGATTCCCCGGCCGGGCGGAGACAAGTTGGGTTTGTCTCCTTTCACGTATAGCCCCTGTTCACCTAGCAGCGAGTAGGTACGGGACGTTAGTCAAGGAGTTGTGACCTTGCATTCCCGGTGTGTGGGGTGTGAGTGGTCTCAGACCTACCCAGAGATCTGCTAATAATGAGCTCTGAGCTCACTGCGGTAGGGTGGTGTCTGGCTGTCTCGCAAAGAGGCTGCAGCAGATCCGAGGTGAATACACACAAGCTCGTGGTACAGTGGTTAGAGTTCTCGCCTGCCACTACGGCGGTCCGGGTTACAATCCTGCCCAAAGCTGAAATAATTTCAGTATCACTGCGCTGCGGGTTGTTACTCCAACTCTCGTGGGCGGGGATTTGGGTGTGTGTGTGCGTGTAAGGTCACAGTATTACCCATAGATCGGTCATACGAGGTCCAAGCTCTCATCCGGGAGGTTAATAACTGTCGATCAAGTCCAACCCGTGATCCAAGACAATTGTGAATCTCTCTCTCTCTCTCTCTCTCTCTCTCTCTCTCTCTCTCTCTCTCTCTCACACACACACACACACACACACACACACACACACACACACACACACACACACACACACACACACACACACACACACACACGACTCGGATTGTCAGTACGGAGGTATCGGCGGTATCTGGTTCGAATCCTGCCCTGGGCTGAAATTATTTCAGTATCGCTGCGCTTCGAGTTGTTACTCCAACTCTCGTGGGCGGGGAGCTGGGGGGGGGTGCGTGTAAGGTCATAGCATTACCCATAGATCGGACATACGAGCTCTGAGCTCTCTTCCGGGAGGGAAATAGCTGTCGATCACGAGTCCAATACGTGATCCAATAGACCAAGGTGAATCACACACACACACACACACACACACACACACACACACACACACACACACACACACACACACACACACACACACACACACACAAACACACACACACACACGACTTGGTAGCGCGGTTGGTAGAGTCCCAAACTGTCACTACGGCGGTCCGGTTTCGAATCCTGCCCACGGGTGAAAATAATTTCAGTATCCCTGCTCTTCGAGCCGTTACTCCAACTCTCGTGGGCGAGGAGTTGGGTGTGTGTGTGCGTGTAAGGTCAAAGCATTACTCACACATCGGTCATACGAGCTCTGAGCTCTCTTCCGAGAAGGAAATAGCTGTCGATCACGAGTCCAACACGTGATCCAAAGACCAAGGTGAATCACACACACACACACATATGTATATATATATATTTATATATATATATATATATATATATACATACATATACACATATATACATATATATATATATACATATATATACATATATATATATATACATATATATATATATATATATATGTATATATATATATATATATATACACAGTATATATACATACATATACCAAGGCTTTTTCTCCCTTACTAGGGAGGTAGCCAAAAAGGAAAAGGCATGAAATCATTCCCACCCATTCCATTCCTGAATACACCCCACCCCCCTCCACCCTCCCTCTTATATTAGCACCTCCTGGATGACGGGTCATCCCTGCACCTTGTCCACTGCCCTGGGTCAGAAGCAGTGTCGCAAGGCACAGCACATCCATAGCAAGGCCGCTTCATTAAATCGGCGATCCCCCCTCTCCGCCCCCCCCATTGCATAAAAGGAGAAGACGGGGAGAAAGCCCTTCAGGCTGCGTCAAAATTTGCTCACACATACTACCTCACCCCCCATCCCCCGTCCATTCCACCTCATGCATCACAACATCATCCATATACAACCATTCTCCATTCACCCCTGTCTTCCGTTCTCTCCCGTCCTTCCTCAACAGACATTCCCCTCTTCCCCAAAGCCCCCTTCACCCCATCCATCCACCTCATCCTAGGACGTCCCCTCATGTTCACTCCCTCCACATCTGCTTTCCATACCTCTTTTACTAGTCTTTCTTCACTCATTCTTTCCATGTGTCCAAACCATCCTAATACTCTTTCATCAACCCTATCAACCAACTCCCTTTCCACCCCCGTTCTTCTCCTCACCTCCTCATTTCTCACTCTATCTAGCCTAGTAACCCCCATCATACATCTCAAACACCTCATTTCAAACACATTCAAACTCCTTCTCTCTCCCTCTCTTATGTTCCATGTTTCTACCCCATACAGTGCTGTTGGCACAATCACTCCTTCATGTAGTCTCCTCTTAGCATCCATTCCCAAATGTCTATTCCTCATTACACTCTTCAATCCACCAAGGCATTTACTCGCTTCTCTCAATCTACATTCTACCTCCACCTTCACTCCATCTTTTCCTGCCACATTTGCACCCAAGTATCTAAAACTATCCACTTCCTCCAGTCGCTCTCCCTTAATGCTCACTTCCAGTCTACTGCCACTTTCACCCCTTATACATCTCATCACTTTACTTTTACCCACATTTGTCTTTAGCTTTCTTCTATCACATACTCTCCCAAACTCTGTCACCAACTTCCTCAGTCCCTCCTCCGATCCTTCCACAAGCGTAGTGTCGTCAGCAAACAACAACTGGCTCACCTCCCACTTTTCTCCATTTTCTTTAACCATCTCCAATCCCTGACCCACTACCCTTGCATTTACCTCTTGCACCACCCCATCCATGTATAAGTTGAACAGCCAGGACGACATAACGCATCCTTGACGAAGTTCCACCTTTACCTCAAACCACTCACTCTCTCCATTTCTAATCCTGACACAAGCTCTACTACTCTCATAAAAACTCTTGACAGCTCCCAGAAGCTTTCCTCCTATCCCATATATCTGCATAACCTCCCACAGTGCCTTTCTGTCTACCCTATCGTAAGCCTTTTCCAGATCCATAAAAGCCCAAAAAACATCCTTCCCCTTTCCTATAGCTTTCTCACATATCTGTCTTACCACAAAGATCTGATCTACACAACCTCTACCTGTCCTAAATCCACACTGTTCCTCACCAATTACTCCTTCTGTTCCTCCCCTAATCCTCTCAATCAAGATCCTTCCATAAGCCTTCCCAACTACACTTAACAAGCTAATCCCTCTGAAACTACTACATTCACACTTGTCCCCTTTTCCCTTGTAAAGTGGAACTATACAAGCACTCCTCCAGTCCTCTGGCACTCTACCCTCTCTCCAGCAAACATTAGATAACCTCACCAGCCAGTCCACCATCACTGTACCTCCTTTTTTTAGACATTCTGCATGGCATCCATCCAGACCAGGTGCCTTATCTGCTTTCATCATCTTAACAACTGCCTTCACTTCATCCTTCCTTATTTCTCCTCCATTTTCCTCACTCCTCACTCTCATTTTCTTAGCATTTCCCACTGCAGCTATCTTTCCCTCCCTATCCTCCTTTACATTTAACAACTCCCTAAAATATTCTGCCCATCTTCCCCTTACTACCTTCTCTTCCATTATCATCTCTCCATCTGCACCTTTTACCTTTTCTTCTCTACTTGATTTGCCTCCTCTTCCTCTCTTAATTTCTTTCCAAAACATCTTTTTATTACTTTCAAAATTTTCTGTCATACTCTTACCCCACTTCACATTGCTTTACTTCTCTTTTCTTTTCTTTGTACCTCTCATATGACTCCCTCGTCCTATTTTGTAACCAATCTGTGAAAGCTCGCTTCTTCTCTTCTACAACCTTCTTTGTTTCCTCATCCCACCATTCACTACCCTTCCTTCTATTTCCTCCTGTCCTTCTTGTTCCACACACCATCCTTGCACACTTTGTGACTCCCTCCTTGAACCATCCCCATTCCTCCTCCACACCTACCTCTACTCTATCCTTCACTCCCTCCCACTCCTCCTTCAGCTTATTCTTGTACTCCTTCTCCTTTTCCTTTTCATTTAAAGAGTTCCCTCTAAGCAACTCCCTACCTTTTGTCCCTTTCCTCTTTCTCCATCTATCCTCCACTCTCAACTTACCTTCCACCAAAAAATGATCTGATATTCCCCCACCCTCTTCCCTTAGCACATGTACATCCTTAACTCTTCCTATCATAGTCCTATTTACCACTACATAATCCATCAACGCTCTATCTACCACCCTTCCATCCACCACCCTCTCCCATGTGTACTTATGCTTGACTTTCTTCCGAAACACTGTATTTGCTATCATCAACTCTCTTTCTAGACACATTTCCACCATCAACTCTCCACTACGATTCTTTCCTGGAACTCCACATTTCCCAACCACTCCATCAATTGAACCATTTCCTACCCTAGCATTAAGGTCTCCCAGTACTATTACATTGACATTTCTCCCTAAATCCTCTATGCACTCCCAAACTTATACTCACCCTTCCCTTTCAACTTAGTTTCACTCAAAGCCAACACATCCATCTTTCTTCTCACAAACATACTACCTATCTCTTCCCTTTTACTCTCATCTGTACCACATCCAGGCACATTAAAAGACCCAAACCTTAGGGTGCTGTTCCGAAAACTCCCAGACCCTCTTATGCCTTTACTTTCCGTTTAGGAATGTCCCCTGTGGGGCTACAAGGAGAAGGATGCCTAGTCCCACTTCCCGTCCCTTTCTTCTCGCCTCTTACGATCCAAGTGGAAATACTTGGTGGCAGTATTCTTTTCCCCCACCACAGGGATTTCCCCCACAGCAGAAAATGAATACTCAGAGAAATTGTACAGGACAGCAGCAAGGGGTTGAGGAACAGCATAACGGAGGGACAGTCGTAGTATAAAAGTGTCATCATTTCTCTATGAAGAGTTTTCCTCTATCATAGACAAAATGATGTGTGGCTCTGGTCCATAGGGGCGCCCCATATATGTCTGTCTTTACATATATATATATATATATATACATACATATACATATGCATATATATATATATATGTATATACATATATGTATATATACATATATATATATATATACAGTATATATATATATATATATATATGTAAAGACAGACAAATATGGAGGTGAGGTGGCAAAATGAAACGTTAAGGCTAGAGTATGAAGCTATATTCAGAACCAGACGTTTCGACCTCTTGGGCCTTCCTCAGTGGACTGAATACAGTCTGGTTCTGAATAAAGCTCCATACTCAAGCCTTAACGTTTTATTTTGCTACCTCACCTCCATATATATATATATATATATATATATATATATATATATATATATATATATATATGTATATATATATATATATATATATATATACAATATATATGCAGATCTGGGTAGAAGACTCTATATATATATATATATATATATATATATATATATATATATATATATATATATGTATGTATGTATGTATGTACAGTATGTGTGTTGGGTGGGGGATTCTACAATTTATCTTTATATTTAACTACTATTCCTTCTTTTTATTCTTAACCTTCGTAAGGTTCATTTCCCTCTTCTAAACTGATTTGTTTCTCTTGGCTCTTAAATTAAACTTAACTGTACAACCTACCATTCTATAGTCACTGCTTATATTTACTTAATCCATAACCATAAAATTACTAATGTTGTTGCTATCCTCTCCTAATATGAAGTCTAGTTCGTACTTTGTTGTTCCATTTGGAATTCTCCAGGTCCATTTACGATGCAAAATTGACCAGAACCGCGCCTCTGTTATTTCTCTCACCGAATCCAAATTTTCCATTATACAATTTTCCTCCCATATTCCCATTTTAGCATTAAAATCACCCATTAAAACGTGTACATATTTTTTTTTCCTGATTCATTACCTGATTTAAATCATCATAGTAGGACTCGATTTTATCGTCTAAATTGTGTGAAGTTGATGCATAAACCTCAATTACATTGCTTTTTCACAACCCTATCTGATATACTTCTGAATTTCACTACGTTACCAGCAATTTCTCGATTGATCAAGAATCGTTCACCACTAGATATTTCCTTCTCCTTATCTCTATAGTAGAACAATTGGTGATTATCTTGTACCCCCCTCAGCTTTTCTTCCTACTTTCGCACTTCATCCAATCCCACGATATCCCACCTGATATTCTCCAGTTCTTCTACTAAACTCTCCAGCCAGTGGTCATCTGAGAGGGTTTGCAGGTTGTAGATGAAATATTCATTTCCTTCATGTTATGTAATGTCCAAGATTTACATTTGCTTGGTGCTTACATTCGGTGGCACGGAGACGGTGATCCAACAGGAACGGCCTGTTTTATATTTGTTGTGCAAGCCATGTTTCCTTTAAGGTTATTGTGGCAGTAATCTCTCCTCCCTGCTGCAGCACCTAGTTCCTGGTACCACCTTATTCATTATATTCGGTGGAGCCCTATATATCTGTAGGGTGTCCAATGGTCCACTCCGCCATTAAGACGGTACCCCATATATCTATAAGGAATCTCCCTGTCAGCCATCAGGGACGTGCCAGTTAGCAGTGATCCCTTCGACTATGTGTGTTGACTCGTCTCTGCCACGTCTTTCATGCAAGACCTGTTCAATATGAGCGACCCTGAAACCTACTCGCATTGTCATAGCCCTTGTGGTCATAAGATGCTCATGCTTACCCACCACATGAAGGTATCAACTCATAGATATAGATATATCGGGGATCGTCCATTAAGTGGAGCGGCATTGCTGTGGATGTACTCTGTCTTGCTACAGTGCTTATAACCCAGGGCAGTGGGCGGGATACAGAGATGACCCGTCATCAATGAGCTAATATGAGAAGGGGGCAGGGATGGCGGAGGGGAGTGGAATGGGTGGGAGTAGGTACGTGCCTTTGACTTCACACCTTCCTTATAAAGGGGAAAAGTTCTTGGTGTGTATGTATGTATGTATGTATGTATGTATGTATGTATGTATGTATGTATGTATGTATGTATGTATGTATGTATGTATGTATGTATGTATATATATATATATGTATATATATATGTATATATATATATATATATATATATATATATAAATATATATTTATATATATATATACTATACCATACCATATACCAACGGCCTTTTCCCCCTTACAAGGGAGGTAACCAACGTCAAATGCATAAATCTACTCCCACCCATTTCATCCCCACATACTCCACTCTCATTCACTACCCTTCCCTCCCTCTTTTCTTGGCTCCTCCTAGGTGATGGGTTATCCCTACATCTTGCCCCGCAGCAAGGCCGCTTCATTAAATCGGCGACCCCCCCTCTGTCCCCTCATGCAGAAAAAGAGAAGACGGGGAGAAATACCTTTGGGCTGCGTCAAAGTATCA